>NC_030823.1:61186175-61491644 GCF_001704415.2 Capra hircus | reverse complement strand
AAACTGAGGGGTAAGATTTATCTCTGACAAAAACAGCAGATCTCCTTAGGACAAAGGTAATCTTTGGTATTTTTTTCCATGAAGGAGAAGGAAGAGGAACTAGAAGTCCCCTTAGCAGAGCCAGAGTTGCCTTTATTTTTATCTTGCTCTGACAGTCCACACAGGGACCAGGTTGTTGGGAAAATACTTTCGTGAAATCTCCTTGGGAACAGTTCAGTTCAGTTGTACAATCTTGTCCAGCTCTTTGCAACTTCATGGACTGCAGCATGCCAGACTTCCCTGTCCATCACCAACTCCTGGAGCTAGCTCAAACTCATGGCCATCAAGTTGGTGATGCCATCCAACCATCTCATCCTCTGTCATCGCCTTTTCCTCCTGTCTTCAATCTTTTGCTTCCTTGTGAAGGGCATGAGTGACTCCACGTGACTCTAATGGCGTTAATACACTGGTGCACATAAGGACAAGGGGCACTGGAGTTGTCCTGATGGCCAGCCCACCTCAGGGTCACAAGTCACATTCAGCCTGGTTCTCCTTTGGAGGGTCCCCTCTGGCTGGGGCAGCAATGGACACAGTCTGCTTCCAGGTTCTGGGAGTTCTCAAATTCTTAGCACAGCAGGGGACCTTTCATCTCTCCTACAGACAGAGCGCTCCCCAATTTTAGTCACTTGAGGAACATGCTTAACTTTTCTCCCATTTCTTTCTCTGCCAGAATGCATAGGGATGAAAGCTGGCAGTGTCTGGGGAGAAGGTAGGACAGATGATCCAAACTTGACCATTTGGACCAGGAAGGTCAAGTCTGTGGAGATGCCTTGTTCCTTCCCTTTTGCAGCTGCCATCAACAACAGCAGGCCCCACAGGCTTTTTTTGTGCCCCATCACACTGAGTAGCTCGTCTTGCCTAGAAGACTTGGCTTTTTCTTGTACTCAGAGAGGCTGGAGGGAATTCCACTGCCCCCGTGGGAGAGGGTGAAGCTGTTCTGACAGTGGAACAGGTCCAGACAGAGCCCAGAAGGCTGTCATTCATCTTCTGGGGCCCTCTACCCACCAGCTGAGGGAAGAGGCGCTGACAATATGCCTACTTCCTAGCTATACCCTGGAGGGCTAGGAGAGTCCTTTCCTGAATCAGTGTTAAAAAAAAAAAAAAAAAAATCCCCTAATGTAATGAACACAGTTAGCTACCTGGATGGTTTAAGACTGTCTTCCTAAGTATGCTACCAAGGAAGGTTTGAAGTCTTTCCTTCAGGAGTTTCACATATAAACATGGTCCTTAAGTCCCTGGGATAGCACTGGGGGACCCCTGCTCATGAGCAGAGAATCTCCTCATGCCCAGGACTCTGTGATCCCCAACTCTGTTCTACCTGCCTCATTTTTCTTTCAAGTGGACCCTTTAATGACAGAATTAAGAAACGCAAGGATACACCAGCTGTCCCTGGTCCCACCCTGAATCCATGGGGGAACACAGGTGACTGCTGTCCAGGCTCATTCATCTCAACTCAACGGGAGGAAGACCAGGGCCTTTGACTTCCCCTAGAGTCTTGCCCTGCTCTCTCTTTGCCAGCGCTCCTCATTCGGGCAGGTTAGCTGAAGCTGTAAGGCTCTCGGGAGCTCTGTCGAGGGGCACCTGGGAAGCAGACGCCCAGGGCAGTATTCGCCGGCACCCCTGAGTGAACCAGCCCTGGAGAAGCCCTCAGATCAGTCAGTCTCAGGAAAGAAGGAGGGAAGGAAAACGGACAGGAAAAAGAGTTACTTACGCCAGAGCAAAGGCCACCAATGCACCAACCACCACCACGAAGTCCAGGATGTTCCACAGGTCTCGGAAGTAGGAGCCGTCCTGCAGAATCAAGCCCTGGTCTATCATCTGCAGAAGGATGGGAACGGCCACTGATGAGTCCCAAGGTGCTGGTCATTTGGGCCCTGAGCTCTGGGCTCTGCACGGCAGTGTCTCCATTGCCATTGCCTCTAACATAACCCCAAACGAGGATCCAAAGTACAGGAGGAGAGGCCCCACGGGCTCTCTCCACTGAGCTGTGAGGCCCTTTTCAGAGTCACCAGGGTTCCCTTATACTCCTTGGCTCCCAGCACCCCACCAGCCCTCCCTTTCATTAGTGGCTCAGAGCACCAGGCATTACTGCATATGCACAGATGGTAACAATCCCAGATGGGTGAGGATGGGAACAAGAGATAAACGAAGGTTGTGAGGGTGGCAGGGAACAGAGTGGAGGGCAGTGAGTATGGCTGGGACTATACAAGGCCAGGAAGATTCATCCCTACCTAAGCCTTGGCTGGGACACTGGCTCAAGCCAGGAAGCACGATGAGGAGGTGAGAACAGTCCCCAAGCCTGCGGGACTCCCACTGCCTGCCTGGGACGGACCTGACCCCCTCCCTGGGCCATGCCCACAGGTCTGTGCCAGTCTAAGGAGAGCCACGTGGTCACGTCCTCCCACGACAGACCTCACCAGGATCTGAGGCTGGAGGAGGGGTCAGCAGAGGCCTCCTGAGGTTCTGTCATTGGCCAGGAGGTGACAGCCCTGGGGAAGGCACTGTCCTAGAGGCGCAGACGGGTGACCCCTCCAGCCCCAGAGTCCAGGGGCACTCTAGCTGCTCTTACCTTTATAACCATCTCAAAGGTGAACACGCCAGTGAACACGTAGTCAAAGTACCTCAGCACCTGCAGGACACAGAACACGGAGACCATCAGGCTACATACAGTCCTCAAACACAGGCTCTCCTGCATGCCCACCCCGAGGCCCACTCATTCAACCTCAGAACAGAAGCTTGGAGTTATAACTGCTAACTGATGCAGGGAGGAGAGGAGCCACGGATGTTGCTGGGCCAGCATGATCTGGTGGCCAGTCCACGGCCTTTCCCTCCCCGTGGTCAGAACTTAACATCTTGGGTCTGAACTGCCCCACAGATTTCTCCCCTGCTGGGATCCCTGTCAGTTCCAATCCTCCCCACCCCCTCATCCCTCCTGATATCCATCCTGGGCCTCCACAAGTTGTTTTAGCTCCCCATGTAGAGCTGCAGGGCCCCAGCTTCACCCATGCCCCTAGGTCAGACTCCACACCCAGCCCATGGATGGTGGCAGTTGTGGCTGAGTCAATCAGTCGTGCTCAACTCTTTGCAACCCCATGGAGTGTAGCCTGCCAGGCTCCTCCATCCATGGGATTTCCCAGGCAAGAATACTGGAATAGACTGTCATCTCCTGATCCAGGGGATCTTCCCAACCCAGGGACTGAACCTGGATCTCCTGCATCAGCAGAATTCTTTACCACTGAGCAACCTTGGAAGCCCCTTTCAAAGCCCTGGCTGGCTCCCAGGATAACGCTCCACTGATGAGCATAAAGGTAAGCAGTATGGTTGGGGAGTTAGGGTTGGGGTGGAGGCTGGTCGTGAAATGGTTCATACTTTGCCCCGAGGAACAGGACTGGGCAATTTCTTAAGCCCTTCCCATCCTCCAGGAAGCTTCTTTAGTCCACTCTAATGTTGGAATAGTAGGCTCTGGGAGAGGGGAGCACCAGGGTACCATGCAGGCTGGCAAACAGCCTCCGTGCACGCACTTTGTTGCGCTCCGAGTTGGTCAGGACGGGGTCCTCAGCCGCCAGGGCGATGCTGCTGGCTGCAATCACCAGCAGGATGCACATCTCGAAGTAGCGCAGGTTCACGATGTAGTGGCAGGCCCTGCGGATCCTGTGGGCAGCGGGCGAGCCCACTGAGCCAGCCCCGCCTCCCTCCCACCCCATCCTTCTGCCCCACCCCCATACAAATCAGCCTCCTCCAGACAGCCAGGCGTTGGCCAGAGGAAGCCGTGGGGAGAGCAATTTAATTTCTCAGGCACCACCCTTGATTTAAAGCCCCAGTGGGGGAAAGTAATCAGATTGGTTAGAGGCTGCAGTATGCAAGCCAAGATACATTATCTGCGTGTGCATCTGAGCCACCTTGGGGAGCAGCAGCCAGCATCCAAAGACACACGCTTGGGTGGCTACACATTGCCTTCCACTGTGCCTCAGTGTCTACTCCCCCACTGTACAGAGACTGGGGCAGAGCAAAAAAAATCCTAAGAACCCTGAAACATAAAAACAGACCTTGATTCTAAGATTCCTGATGAAAGCAGCAACTGGTTTTCCCGAGCTGCAGGTATTCCGATCAAAGTGACTATTCTATCGACTGACTGCATCCTGGCTTCAGTTGGCCTGACATCTCTTAGCCCAGGTTCCTTCCTTCCCAGGGCCATGCTGGAATATCGCCCACTTGGTCACTGAAAGCCTTCTCGTCTTCCAAGACCCTGAAGCTGGTCTACGTATACACCTTGCTCAGTTTCTGGGCAGAAGGCAGCTTCTCTTTCAACATCCCATCTTTTCTGAATCTAACCTTCCAGATTCTTCCTTGCCCACCCCATCTCATGACCATGACACCGGTCTGAGGAACACACCCACTTCAAAAGTGATTTGCAGGGCAGCCAATGGATGATCCAGTTATCCTAAGCCTCCCATTCCCAGCTCTGTCCACCCCTGGAATATTTGGTGACACATCCCAAGTAGATGTCCTCCCTTCCCAACTTCCCCCGCAACCTACTAACCAAAGACTAGATGAAGGGTCCTTTCCTCTGACATTGCCCATGTTGTTCTATCCTAAATGACCCTTTAGACTATGGGCACAGAGTTCAGAGGCTGCTCATTAATTCCATGACCCACCTTAACTAGTGAGCACCCTGGAGGCTTTCAGATATCTGGCCATATTCCACCAGGAAGGCTCAGGAGGAAGACTCGACCCTCATCCCTCCTTCCCATCACCCTGCCCTGGCTCAAATCTTGGCTCAAAACCTCCAGCACCAAAGGGAGGTGGCAGTGGAGGGTGTCTTACGGGTTGGTGGTGCTGAAGATGAACATCGAGCTGTGGGGCACCATGGCTTTGCCCGTCTCACGCTTCTCCTTTTTCTGCTGCTTCTTCTCTACCTCCTCTTCATCCTCTCTGATCTCTTCCTCTTTCAAGGGACTGGCTTCTCCATCAGTCTTGTTGCTGACTACAAGAAGAACGTGTGGAAGTCTTCAGAAACCTTGCTACATGCAGAATGGTGCCCTTCATTTTCAACTGGGTGGGAGAGGGAGCTAGGTAACTGCCCAGCAAGGTGCCTTTAAGGTCAGGGTGTCTGTTAAACTGCACTGAGTGAAGCCCAGGCTCTCTTCCTAGCCTTACCCCTGCCCTAATTTCAGGTGGTAGAGCCATTTGTGCCATATAAATAACAATCATGTTTTCCTAGGTAAGAGAGAATGGTTGTTTCTGTTGTAAAATTTACAAACTTACCTCTATCTAAAATCTGGACTCTCTATATATTTACTTAGGGCATTTTTCACGTTGGTACACCTGAACGACATATATTATTATTCCCCTTCTACAGGTGGGAAAATTGAAGTTCAGGGGATTCAAGGACCTATCCTAAGCTCATACAGCTGGTGCTGTGCTTAATGGCTCAGCCGTGGAGGATTCTTTGTGACCCCATGGACTGTAGCCCACCAGGCTCCTTGTCCATGGGGATTTTCCAGGCAAAAATACTAGAGTGGGTTGCCAGGCCCTCTAGCAGAGGATCTTCCTGACCCAGGGATTGAACCCAGGTCTCCTGCATTGCAGGTGGATTCTTTACCATCTGAGCCACCAGGGAAGCCCAAGAATATCAGAGTGGGTAGCCTGTCCCTTCTACAGGGAATCTTTCTAACCCAGGAATTGAACCAGGGTCTCCCACCTTGCAGGCAGATTCTTAACCAGCTGAGCTAACAGAGAAGCCCCATACAGCTGGTATACATTCCCACTTCAAAATTCTATCTCCTTTCAATGAAACCACACTGCAGTGGAAGATTTTAAGAAGCCATGACTCTGTCTGGGGCTGCCCTTCTGGCTGTTCTTGTTCCAGTCCTGATTAATGTAGAAATGAGAATGCAATATTCATGGGAAGATGGGTCTATGACTTCTCCCAGGATTGAGAGGATGAAGCAGCAGAGACCAAGTGGGGCTGCTGGGCCTCTGCTCTCAGTTTCCACGTGGAAGGCCCAGTGTGGGGTGAGTGGCAGAGAGGATGAGGCAGGGGCACCTCTCCCACATTCCCACTCAGTGAATGGTTCTGCCCTGGAGCTTTGTGTAAGCAGCAAACCTCCAAAGTCCTGACCCCTTCCAGGTCCTTCCAAAAGGTAAGTCATCCAAAGCGTCCAAACCCCCTCTAACATGCTCTAACCTCCGACCAAGGTCAGGGACTAACCCCAGAATGAGAACAGAAGAGGGTCAAACTTTCTTAATGGTGTGTCTCATAACAGTGCGTGTCAGTTGCTCAATTGTGTCTGACTCTTTGTGACCCTATGGACTGGAGCTAGCCTGCCAGGCTCCTCTGTCCATGGAATTCTGCAGGCAAGGATACTGGACTGGGCTGCCATCCCCTATTCCAGGGGATCTTCTCGACCCAGGGATGGAACCCAGGTCTCCTGCATTGCAGGCAGATTCTTCCCTGAGTCACCAGGGAAGCCCAACCTTCTTTTATGAGACATATACTACTATGATCCTCATAAAAGAGGGTCCAAAAACACTTCCTTATTAGCGCACAAAATTAAACAAGACAGAAGGGGTTACTGGACATGTGAGATTAGAAAGTAGTACTGGCATTCTGAAGAATACTTTGAGATGTATTTCACTTTGAGAAGGTGAAGAAATGGAGACAGAGCAGTGAGAAAAAGAAAAGCAGGAGAGAGGACTGTTTTGTGAAAAGAAAAATACGGGTGGAAAAAAGCAAGAGCGGAATCCTGTGGTCACAGTTCAGTGCCAAGGGGACAGACGGTGGTGGGGTTATGCAGAGATGGGTGTGGGGTTGGGGCAGGGATGGGGATGGGGTAAGTGCTTTTGGGTTGTGTTTCCCTTTAAGGTCTCACAGATGAATATCTACCACCTCCGGGAACTGTGAGAGAAAGTGTGACTAAAAGCTCCTAGGAGAAAGAGAGTCAATAAGAGTGAAAGATTCAAGAAATGTTAGCACAGAGGAAGGTCTCAGAGGTCATCTGGTTCAATGCTCTCACTTCACAGATGATAAACTGAGGCCTCAAGAGAGACAGGGTTTTTGGAGGCCATGTGCTGAGTAGAACCAGGGCCAACATGGGCCCGCCTGCCAGCAATGGTCCCCTAACTTACCAGGTGGCCAAGCACCTGGGGGAGAGGTGGCCCAGAGAATAAGCCATCAGATATCCACAAGATAAATTAAGTAGCTGAATAGACAAAGGGGTACAGAATCACATGTGATCTCTCTGAAGACTCGAGGGGGGCCACGGCTAAACAACATTTTATGGGTAAAACTTAAGATTGAGAAAATTCTAGCTTAGTTCTCTTGCAAATAGGGCTAAAACTGCTGCTATTCTTTCATATGTTGAAGAAGGATTCCATCCCACTGGTCGGGTTTTCCCTGCAGCTTTTCCTGGGATGACTCCAGAACCATGCCTCCCCTAGCCCCGGGTTGGGGGGGGGTGGGTTGGGGATGGGGGGGAGGGGGGCGGGCCCTGTGTTCTCACTGTGCACCATGGTTGAATCCACCAAGGGGCCCACGTCGGGGATGGTGACAGTGACGCTGGTGCTCTCGGTGGTGGCCTTGTCCGTGTTGGCCGTGACGCAGGAGAGGTCAGGTTCGCTCTGGCTGACCCGGCCCATATCCAGCTTCACGTCCCCCAGCAGAGCCTGCTCACTGCTGCCCTCTGGCTCCTGCTCCGTCAGGGCTGCGTCCTTCCCCACTTCCAGCTCTGGCTGGGGTGGGACAAGGGGTGTGTCAGCCTCATCCAGGGCTCCTGCCAGCCCGGAGCCTCTGGGCACCATCAGACTGTTGGTCCTGTGAGGACAGAGAAGACAGCTGCTGCTCACATCGGGAAGCGATTCTGAAACGGCTGCTGTGCCTGACGAGAGGGAAAGGTGAGGGGAGTCCGTGTGGCCCTGCTGGAGAGCACGTGGCACCCGCTGTCTCCCCCGTCACCAGGCAGAGGAGCTGAGGTCCGCCAGAGCGGCATCCATTGGCTTACTCCTGCTCATCATGCCCTCCCCACTCCCAACAGGGGATGCCCTGGTTTCCAGGGGAACAGATCTCACTGCTATTTTATTGACACATACTTCATAAAAGATGCATTATACAAAAGGGGAAACTGAGGTTCAGAAAGGCTTACATTGAAGAACCCCTAATGTGGGCCGCACTACTTGTCTCCAGGGTGCTATGTTGAATTTACCTGCTATTGTGTTGACAGGCACCTCGTAAAAGGTGCATTATACAAAAGGGGAAACTGAGGCTCAGAAAGGCTTACACTGAAGAACCGCTAACGTGGGCCGCACTACCTGTCTCCAGGGCACTCCTATGTCGCATTTACCTCCGTAAGTCCTGGCATCGCCCTCGCTCTTCCTCTCGGATCATGGGTTCTTTGCCCCCGTGGCCGGCCCTGGGCTCGCGGTCCCTCTCGCCCTCGCTGGGCACAGTTTCGTCCAGACTCCGCTCCTGGCTGGCAGACCTGCTCCTGGAGGCGGAGGAGGGCTCCCTGCCCTCGGTCCTGACGCGGCGGTGCCGGCTGCGCCGCTGGCTCTGCCTGTGCCGGGCCCGGTCCCCGAAGGTCACCACCGTCTCCCCGCCGCCCGCCTCCGGCTGGGTCGGGTCGCAGTTCCCGTGACAGGGCCGGGCCAGCCAGGGTGGCTCCCGTTTGCCCAGGGCCAGGGGGCTCCTCTGGCTGTCCAGGGCGCTCGCCAAGTCCCCTCCGTCCCCCTTGAGGGACCCCCCGCGGCTGACGCGCTCTTCCTCACACTTCTCCAGCCCCAGGCCCAGGGCCAGCCCCTCGATGGCCCGGGGCCTCCGGTAGAGGCTGGGGTGCGCGCTGAGCGGGTTGAGGGGGCTCAGCGGGTTGAGGGGGTTGAGGGGGTTCATGGGCGGGGCCTCCTCCTTGTTGAGGGCCTCCTGGCTGGACATCTGCATGTGCCTCCTCAGCTGGCTGGTTCGCTGCTCCCACACGGACATGTGGTGCCGGCGCCTCCGCTCCCTCCTGCCAAAGGGGAGAAGGTGAGGGCGAGGTCAGAACTGCTGACCAAGGGCGGGGGAGGGTGGCCACGGGGGCCCAGACCAGCCCGCAGCGGCCGGGGCACGGGGTCGGGGGGGAAACACACGGTGGGGGAGCAAACTGGAGAGCCCAGGACCTGCAGACAGGAAGCACAGAAAAATGCGAGGGGCCGAGTGGGTGGTTGGACCAGTGCCCCCCAGTTTCGTGGGGTCTCCCGCTCTGATCCCTGCCCTGAAGTAGCTGAGGAGGGGTGAGGGCAGCCCAGCACCGAGTCCCAGAGGCCAGGGCCCGCAGACAGTAGTACGAAGGTTGCCAGGTCTTCACTCCCCGCTCCCCTCTGCTTTCAGGGCATCAACCTGTACTCTCTCTGCGCACGCCAATGGCCCTTAGTTCAAGGTCAGAGGCCTTTCTTCCTCCTCCTCTCCCTCTCTTTCCCTCTCCCATGCCAGCCTGGGAGAGCTAAGGCTGAGAAGTACAAGGGCAGGTCCTATTAAAGGGACACTGACGACAGCAGGGAGCAGACCCATATTACAGAAAGTTTGGGCATGACCCTCGCAGCGATGCGGTGGGATCTTTTCCACAACCACTGATAAAATCCAAGGGTCTCTATGTCCAGGGACCACGAGCAGCTCATACTCAAAACCACCGCTGAATAGTTCAGCTTGGAGGCCTAGCTGACCATTCACGTGGCAGCAGGCACACACAAACGTGACATAGGGTGGGCTTCCACGGGTGGTAGAGGGTGGATGCTTACACCTGCACCCCCATGCACCCATGGGCACACCTCTAGAGCCCCTGCAGGGGACGCTCACAGGTGCCCACGCGCATCCTCACTGGGGCCCACACGAGCTGTCCACAAGCGCCTGCATGAAAGGCACCCCACTGGCACAAACAACCCACGCCGACACATGTCCACTCACAGGCCACACGGAAGAGCAAACTGCACACGGGGTCACATACCTGAGACGCACACTGAGAAAGGCACACGGTGGAAGGTGCGGAAGGGCAGATCACAAACCATGTGCACGGAGCGCACACGCACACGCCACGGCCCACACGGACATGTGCACGCCCGTGCCACTCTGTCCCCGGCAAGGACAAAGACACGGTGTCCCCGCACCCACACGTAACCACTCACAAACACGCAGACCGGTACACACATACAGGTGGCTGCTGCGTGGCTCCCACATCGACATGTGGTGTCTTCTCCTTCTGTCTCTTCTGGGGAAGAAAAACGGACAGGTTCAGTTCACCCCCACCTCTAGGACCCGCCAGCCCCACGGCCACCAGCCGATCTCCAGGGAGAGGCACAGAATCCCCTAGGTGCCTGCTGCCCTCTGTACACGCCCAACCGTCAACGCTCCAAGGGACCGGCCTTGGTTCCTTGCTGTGTGCAAACATACTGATCTAATAGATTGAAGCGAACAGGCAGGCACGCACAGGGTTTATCAGGTCATAGAAGCTTTGGACGCTCAGTCATCAAGCCCTGCTGGCACTCAGGTTTCACCTAAGTGTCCTTCAGAGACCTATTCTGGAAACCCTGTAAACTTGGATGAAGTTCATTTTCCCTTGATCATATCTAGGATATTCACAAAGGTATGACTCCCCGGCTCGTCCTTCCCATCTCACACAACATGCAGGGAACAAATGCTTTAGCGTGCACACCACTGGCCCGTGGCCAAAGGCAGGGCCATCGCTCAATGGGCGGCCATCCGCATACCTCAGGATGTGAGTGGTGCCCCCCGCACGTGTGCACCTTGGTGGCCCTGGCCGAAGGCCTTGAACACTGTCTATTCAGCTGGGTAAAGCAAGTGTTACCCTTCCTGGCCTTGTGCAGGGAAAAATCTCATCTACACATACACACACACATACACATACACGCTATGTCCTTTCAACCACAAGGTCAATAGAAAGTCAATGGTAGGGTGAGGGCATCACCCATAAAGGCAAACAGGAAAAATGAAGCTGTCAGCACAGGCTCAGCACTCAGGTGAAGAAATTCATGTCTGGGACACCTGTGGAACGAGCCTGCCCCAGTGACAAACCCAGTCTGGCCCAACGGACCCTGCCTGGACCTGGGAGGTTGGCAAATGTGGCTCCTTTCCTGATGAAACTGACATCCACCCGCGGAAAATATGCAGGCAGACTAGGGTCGCTCAGTCGCCACGCCCACATCCGCAGAGCAGCCTGGTCCACGGTGGACAGGGGGAACAGAGGCAGCTGGTCTGAGCCTGGAGAGGTGCAGGGCACAGGAGCACCCCCGGGCTGGATGTGGCCAATACTGTGGAGACGCCTGTGACTAGGTCCCCAGCATCCCTCAGCATTAGCGGCTGCCATGCACGTGGGGCAGCCATGCCAAGAGGCATGGCGGGAGAGAGAAAGAGAAACACACAGTCTTGACAGGCGGCATGCGTGCCCACCAGGAAAAGCACCTCCCACCAGCCGTGCAGTGATACCTACGCAGTGATAGCTCTACAGCTATGCAGGAGACCTGGGTTTGATCCCTGGGTCAGGAAGATGCCCTGGAGAAAGAAATGGCAACCCACTCCAGTCTTCTTGTCTGGAGAATTCCATGGACAGATAACCCTGGCAGGCTCCAGTCCATGGAGTCGCAAAGAGTCGGACACGACTGAGCAAGTAACACTTGAACAACAGCTATTTGCAAATTCTCAAGTCATCACACACTGATCCTCTAGAAGCACGTGTAGAAGAGGGAAAATATGTGGAAGAATTCTCTGCATGCCCACAAGTGTGCCCACACACATACACATGCACACCGAGGCCAGGCCAAAGGGAAAACCAACCTCTCATTTCCATACAAGTCAGATCCACACTTCAAACTTCACTTCTCCACTTACACATACAAAGATCCAGATTCACATCCCATCACAACCATTAGTACATTTTCAACATTCCTACAATCACACAGAGAAGCGTCTCCCCAGTTCATACGCATGTGACCTCACACACACCCTGCAAGGACCATGTGGACTAGGACAGGTGGCTTGTTATTCTTCACGTCAAAGACAGAGAAACAGGGACTCTGAGACGCTGAGGTTCTCGCTCTAAGGCCACAGCACTGAGGGACAGAGCTAGGTCTAGCCCTCAGGCTTTTTGGTTTGTAAAGATGCTCTAGCTGCCACACTTGCACTCAGTCATACTATAGTCCGGAAGTCAGGGGTCTTGGCCCGCATGTCCAAACACTGTTGTTCAGCCAACAGCACACTCATCACACCCAAAGCCTGTATCTCTACTCACCTGGGATGGTTACAGCACTCCTCCCACCTCACTGTGCCCGGATACGCGCACAGCTCACTCCCTACGGCCCTGTGCCTACCAGCATCTCATTCATTCTTTCATTCTATAAATAGTGAGTTTCCACACTGGGCCAAGCATGCTTCCCCCTCATATCTCCAAACCCACTCCTCCTCCAGGTTTCCTCATCTCAGGAAATAGAACCACCCACTCCTAAAGTGGCAGCCAGCTCCACCCACCAGCATGTTTGGATACCTATGTGTATTTATTTTTAGCCCAAACTCATGAGTGCAGGGAAAGTGGGGTAGAAACTGCTCGAGGCTCAGAGAAAATTCTAGGGAGGAAGGAGTCGTTTTATCTTTATCGATCTTTAACGAATTTTGGAGTGAGTTTTTTTCCTCACTCACAGAGAAGGGGCCCAGAGGCCAGGTCTTCCTTCAGTTTTGAAAGGTGAGAACAAGAGGACAGCCACGCAGGGGAGGGCCCCCACACACAACTCTGGAATGTCCCTACGAGGCGAGGCCGAGGACACTGCGAGCCTTCCACATGAGCTCTGGGGAGGGAAGGGCTCCTCGCTGATCAGTTTCAGGTTAACAGATGACAGGGTCTGGCTCCAGCTGGACCCTCCCCAGCCATACCCCAGGGGCCCTCACACAGTCCTCATGTGGGCCCAGAAGCCCCAACAGGAATTCAGTGGTTCTGTGGTCACTTCTCAGCCTCTCCCCCAAAGCCCTGCCCCACTGCCACGCAGAGGTCAGCCACCCAAAGGGCCCCACGGTCTGCTAATTCTGCCAGCAGCCACCAGGGCCAGGCTGGGCCCTCAAAGAGGGTCTACACTGGCTGCTATAATGTATTAGTGCCTGTTCTCTCTCTAATCCACTCCAACTGGATTTTGTTCCCACTGGGCCACTTACACGGCTCTCGTGAAGTTCACTAACAGTGTTCATTTTTGCCAAATTCAATGCTCCCTTTTCTGTCCTCATCTCATGTGATCTTTCAGTAGTCCTGAGCTCCTCCGTCCACTTCTTCCTTCCAGAAGCGTGTTCTTCTCCATGTCCCCAGGACACCCTGCTCACCTGCTCTCCTCGTGGGTTTCTCCTTGAACACAGGGTGCTCTCTGGCCTCTGGCCTCAGCCTCCCAGCCCACCTCTCCCTGGGTCAGCTCTCCTGGGATGACTGCCTAAATGCCATCCAAATGCAAATCCCCCCCATCCTTATTTCTAACCCTGACTTCTGAGCTTCAAACTCACGTGGCCAACAGCCCATTCAACAGCTTCACTTGCTCGTCTTGTGTGCATCTCAAATTTAATGGCATCAAAAGGAACATTGGATTTCCACCATCTTCAGGCGAGCCATAAATACCACCATCACCTCTCTAGTTACACAAGCATCAAACCTTAAAACCTGGGAGAAATGTTTGTGTCTTTTGTTTTTCATCTCCACTTCTATCACATTTATTCCATCAGCTCATCCTATTGGTTCTCCCTCCAAATACAGACTGAATGAGATGAACTCTCATCTCCTCTGTTGCTACTATCATGGTCTAAACCACCACTAACTCTCACTGCTTTACTCGAAGAGCCAATCTCTGTCTTCCTGCCTCCAGTCTGGGCCCCTTCAGTCCATTCTCCATAGAGCAGAGTGACCCTTTCAAGTATAAATCAAATCCTACCCATCCTTCCCCTCTAGACCCTCCTACAGTTGTAATCAGAACAAAAGCAAAGTCCTTCACTTGAGCCTTTAGGACCTTCCCGGCCATACCTCCTTCTCTTTCCCCTTGCTCCCTCCACACCAGCCACACCGGGGCCTTGCTGGGAATGTTCCATCTTCTTAACATCACACAACCATCTCCTACACATTTAGGTCTCTGTTTAAACATCCTCTCTTCAGAGTACTCCTCCCAAATTGCCCAAAGGTACTGTACCCAATTCCTATTCCTCTGTCTTAGTACCCGGTTTTACTTATTTTATAGAAGTTCTATCTAAAATTGTCTCTGTGCATTTATCAGCTATCTTGCTCACTGAAATACAATTTCGGTGAAAAAAAGAGACCCTGACCCTGTCTTGCTCAGTACTGTATTCACAGGATGCTTTCCGGCACAGAGCAGGCTCCCTCCAAGGGTCAACAGCTGTGGAGCTGAGCACTGGGCTGTCGACACAGGAGCCCAGGGGTCTGTGATGTGGGGACAGCGACTCACTCGATGGAAGGCATGTTGGGTGCAGACATCGGGCTGACCTCCTTGGCCTTCTGCAGCGCATGCTTCTGGTTGAAGGCCTCCTCTTCTTCTTGTTCATCCTAGACACAAAGTAGAGATGGCGTTGTCTGGGATCCCCATGAAGGAGAGTAGCTTCCTCGGCCCTGCCCAGGAGGGCTGAGGGAGCTTCTGGAGACCTGGAGAAGTGAGGAAAGCAGAGCAAGAGTTGAAACAGGCAGAGTGAGGTCAGGTTGGCTCACAGACCTCCAGCAACTAGCAGTCAGGCCTCCTGAGACAGCAGCCTCCACAGCCCTGGCACGGCCAGCTGTTCTGGCCCCCCTCCTGCCCCACAGGCCCCCCTTTTTCCTCAGGAGAGACCTGAAGGTCTACCCCAAACCCCAGCCCTCGGTGGAGGTGGCCAGGGCTGTAGAGGTCAGAGGCCAGAGCTGATACTTCTCAGATGCTCTGCAGCGTCCGGAAGTGATGGAGAAGGACCTCCCAGGCAGAGCCCCTGAGATGAAGGCCACAATCCTCATCACACCCTCTTCCCTGCACAGCTAAGTGACCCCTACCCTGGTGCTCGGGCAGGGACCTCAGCCCCTCACCCACACTCCAACTTATAAATGTCTTTCTATGTGATGACGCCATGGAAACCCGGTTCAGGTAAAATGACCAGAGCTACTAAGAATACATATGTTTTCAAAGACTGCTCTCATTTTTACACACGTCCTTTTGCTTGATCCTTGCTGTTCTCCTGAGAGGTATGCAAGGCAGATATAGCATTCCCTTTTTTACAGATGAAGGAAGCAACACTAATAGAGACCAGGGGTCACATCTAAGCTAAAAGGGCCAGTAAGTGACAGATGTATAACTCACAGCTGGTTTTTACACACGTCCTTTTGCTTGATCCTCACTGTCCTCTTGAGAGGTATGCAAGGCAGATATAGCATTCCTTTTTTTACAGATGAAGGAAGGAACAGTAATAGAGACCAGGGGTCACATCTAAGCTAAAAGGGCCAGTAAGTGACAGATGTGTGACTCAGCCAGCTTTTCAGCTACGAGAGCTTACCCTGTCTGCAGGCAAGAAGATCCTTGAGAATGCAGAGAAGAGCAGGTAACCCTCAAGGAATACATGGAAAAAGCTCATAAACATCACTAGGATGCTATGGATTTTGCCTTAAACCAAATTTGTATTATGCTGGGAGAAGGTTCACTCATCTCCCTAGACAATCCCACTGGAATTGTATTGCCTCTACCCCTGAAGACATGACTCAGTGGAAAGAAACGACCTGTTCTTTGAGAAATATGGTGTCTGGCTTCTTTGAAACTCATGGAAACTTCCCCCAAGATGAAGTGAGCACTGGACTCCCCCAACAGCCACAGTCCTGGACCCTCTCACCCTCAAACCCAGAAGGGTGAAGGCACATGATTGAGGTCACACAGCCACAGGTCACAGAAGCAGAGGTGGAACTTAAATCCAAGACTCTGGTGTTTTCTCTATTTTCCAAGTCACAAGCCTGCAAAGGCTATCTTTGAGAGTCTGCAGTGACTAAGTGATCATCTTCAATATCCAATGAGAGACCCCATCTGGTCCAAGGCTCGGCAAACTCAGTGAAAGTGAACCAGGCCCCCTTCATGGACACGTGTAGCTCTCCAGGTATCCATGAGCTCTCAGAAGGGGCCTTCCCGCAGGCCTGAGCCAGGCAGTGTAGGCTTCTGGTGGTAGCCCCAAAGCCTAGTGGGCACCCAATGGCCCAGAGAACCATTAAATCCCTGGAGAACAAGGCTCACCTTGGTCAGCTCCTGGGCGTTGGCCAGATTGTCCACAGCGATGGCCAAGAACACATTCAGCAGTGTGTCTGGGGAAATGAGTTAAGGATGGGCAAATAAGAAAAGCACAAGGAGCCCCAGCAAGGCTGAGAAGGCATCTCCATGCCTTTCCTGTCTGGAACACCAGCAGGGACAGAGTCAGCCCAGAGAGTCACTTAAGCAGAGACTGTGGCGGTGCGGGGCGGGGGGCGGGGGGAGATATTATGCAGCTCTGTTTGAAGGAGAATACGTCTTCTCTCCTTCCACATATCATCTCTTTGCACCAAACAAAGAAATATACTTGAATCAAACCCTCCCGGGAAGGGGGGGGATGGAGGGAGGAGGCTTTTGCATAGCTACTGCCTCTAATTACAGCAACATTGAATACAGAACCACTGAACAACAAGACGGGTAGGGAACAAGAGGTAGGAGTTCATCTCTCCTTTCCAGGAGGCTGGAATTAAAGCCCACCTAGATCAGGCATGCTAGTCTGACCTTAAAGACGAAAAAAAAAAAAAAGAGAGAGATTCTACAGACTCATTACTATCTGTCAGTAATGGTATGCTAACATTTCTCAATCTTCTTGTCCTGGGAGGCTCCCATATTTCATTTAACAAAATGTCTCAGGGCACACAAGATCATTATGGAGCCCATTTCTATTCCACGTTCTAACCTCAGAAGTCCCAATTTTCCAATCATCCTCGAGGCTCATGTGTTATGGAACATACATCTGTTTTAGCACAAAAGTCCAGGTCTGACTACCCTCAGAGTAACAGGAAAATTAAGGTGCCACTATTAAGGCAAACTGGCCTTCCATTTCTGCGACTCATTGCCTAGCTTTCTTTATATGGGTTTCTCGTGTTTGTTTATAGTCTGCTCTGGCCCTTATAAGTTTTCAGAGCAGAAAACTTAAAGGAACATCTATGCTCCGTGAGACTATGGAAAAGGCAAAAAAATACATCTGCAACACATGGCTGTCTCCCTTTCACTCGAGTGATCTCAATTCAAGACAAGTCCCACTTGCCCAAAACATCATGTAGAAGTTTCTGGTCTGTGGAATATTCAAGTAAACTATCTCATTTTATTATTTACGACTAATGAAGGACATAGATATTGTTTCCTCTTTTCAGATGTGAAAACTAGAAGCTCAGAGAGGTTAAGTGACTTTCCCAAGGCCACACAGCTGGTAAGCAAAGCTGCTGGGATTAAAACCTAAAACTTCCTTGTCTAGATCCCAAGACCAGTCATGGGTTTGGGAATTATAGGCACTTATTTTCTAGTCTCCCATTATAATTTAGCAATTGACTTTGATCAACTTATTTCCTCTAAGATTTGTAAGGTAAGGATTAGATGAAATAGTGCCGAAAACCATTTAATATGAGGTCTTATGAATAGCACAAGTATGATAAACGCTAGCTATACTCAGCAGTATTAGCATTAATCACAATACTAATATTTTTGAGAACTTATTAGGTGGAAGGCTCTGTTCCCTGTTAACATAGAGAACTACCATATGATCCAGAAATCCCACTCCTCGACATATATCTGGAGAAAACCATAATTTGAAAAGATACATGCACCCTAATGTTCACTGCAGCACTATTTACAATAACCAAGACATGGAAGCAACCTAAACGTCCACCAACAGATGAATGGATAAAGAAGATATCGGACATTTACACAGTGGAATATTAGTCAGCCATAAAAAATAATGAACTAATGACGTGCAGCAATGTGGACAGACCTACAGAATATCATCCTAAGTGAAGTGAGCCAGACAAAGGCAATGATATCACCTATATGTGGAATCTTAGAAAAAATAATACCAATGAAGTTATATACAGAATAAAAATAGACCCACGGACATAGAAAACAAACTTACAGTTACTATTATTAAAAGGGAAAGAGGGGAAGAGATAAATTAGGAGTTTGGGGATTAACATATACCCATTACTATAAATAAAACAGAAAGCCAACAAAGACCTACTGTATAGCACCTGCAACTATACTTGATGTTTTGTAATAACCTATAAAGGAAAAGAGTTTGAAAAAGAATATATATATATATATATGTATAATTGAAACATTTTTCTGTACACCTAAAATTAATACAACATTGTAAATCTACTATACTTAAACAAAAATAAATGTTTAAGTAAAAGAAAACATAATTAATTCATTAATATTATAATCCGGTTATTACTATTTCAGCCTATTGTGATCTCTGTGCTCCCTTATTTTCCCCAGTTCATAGTCCCTCCAATCATTTACTGTAATACTCATATGATTTTATCTGTGATAATAATCTGATAACCTGGATGTTATGATATCTGATAACTGGGATGATACTCTATTTTATTTATACTCATCTTTTACCCAAATAGCAAATGTTCCTTAAGAGCGGGATCCTGGTTTCTCTTAGTACACCTAACACTGTCTACCCCATTGCCACCTGCCCTCTCCCTATCACCAGCATCACCACCACCACGGCCACCTCCTCCTCCTCACATCCTGGTCTAGGCTGGCAGCACAGGGAAGCATTTTAAAAAGGATACAGTTTCCAAACAAGGTGAGCACAATGAAATAGATAGCAGACCACATGCCCGAGCTGACCCCACCCTGGGAGCGGATCCCATTGTACATCACCTCATTCCAGTCCTCACCCGTCAGGATCTACACAAAGCATACAACAGGCAAATTAGAGACCCGGGTTGGATGAGAAAATGGGGTCAATGGAAAGGGGAAAATTCTGAGTCTGGGTCTTTTCCATTTACCCTCTTGTCAAGGAGAAAAGAAAAAAGTCACACCCATGAATAATCCTCAACTGCCTTTTTATATGTAAGAGAATTTTAGCCATTGAAAATGGAAGAAGAATATCAAAAGGAAAAGTTCTGTTCCTCAAAACGTAGAATCTCTAATCTCCCATCCTACACCGCAGCTTTGCCAAGCCTACGGGAACCACACAGATCAGGTGGCTCAGGCACTGATGGACTATCTTCTGGAGCTGCCAAGATATAGCTACTGAGACAGCAGCACTGTTGGAAAGAGCCTCAAGGGCTCCAGTTCCAGAAAACTGAGTTCTGGTGCAGTCTCATATTCTGGCTAAATAGAGTTCTCCTTTAGCTCATAAACAACATCAGATTTGAGTTTTCTCCCATGATTAAAAAAAAAGAAAAAAGGATTGGGTGGGGGTGGAAAAGGTTCTACATTAAATGGACATGTAAGTTAGAAGGTACTTCAAATTTCATAAAACCAGAAATGTGATGTTACTGAATGTCTTTGACTTAATTATCTCTTGCAAACTCACAAGTGTAGGGAGAAGGCCAATGAGGTCATCACAATAGAGCTCTTTTATTATTCGTGAGAACAGAGCTATAGAAATCCTAGGAATTTACAGTGGTGATGACTACTTAATCAGCAAGAGAACAAAGTGCTGCCTGAGAGGAGCCTGGAGAGGAAAGGGAGGATTCTTTTACAACATCATTACCTTGGAGGATGTGCACCAAGGGATCCCAAGCCACATTTTTAACATCCTCGTACCTGGAATACAGTCATGATGGCTGCAGGGAAGGTGTCGAAGTTTGCTGAAGGAGTCCCATCATTAAAGTTGAATCTGAAAAGGAGGTTCAGAGAGAACGAAATGAGAATCTCACACACCAAGTTTCCCTTCCTAAAATTATGCCATTTTCATCACTCGTTTCCCCCTTCTTCACATCCCTGTCTTCCCTACTCTCCTTCCATTCCACTAAATTACTACCAGGAACTGTGCACTTGAAGGGCACTGGTGATGGGATCTGGACTTTTCTTGACTTACAAGACCCCAAGCTGCACCTTTCAAGGGCAGCTCCAAAGGGAGAGGTCCCCTCAATAAGAACCCCGTATGGTGTGGAAGGATTAAAAAGAGAGACATTTGTTCCACACATAAGGTGCATGGTTGATTTGGGCCATGCACACGAACAAACGCATGGTAACATCGTGAACAAACTGGTGACCCCAGAGCTCACAGGAGGAAGATGAGGTTTTGAGGCTGCTTTGGCTGGAACCTTCATCGGTGCTTACCTGCCCCCAAACAGCTGCATTCCTAGCAGAGCAAAGACAACGATGAAGAGGAAGAGGAGGAAGAGTAAACTGATGATAGATTTCATGGAGCTCATCAAGGAGACCACCAAATTCCGGAGGGATGCCCAATACCTGCAAAAACCCAGACAGCGTTATGGCGGTGAACTGGGTACCAGATCCCCAGGCCCAGCTGGGCATCTGCCAGGAGACCTATGAGGTAAGCTGCATCTGGATACTTGTAGGAAGGAGAGATGGAGCAGTAATGTGGCTCCCCTCGGGAAGGTGGCACAGGAGCTGGCACTCAGGCACTTTCACGCATTTGGTCTTTGGAGATGGAAGAGAAGCTGAAGAGTGGAGAAGAAAGTGGGGTGAGGAAAGGGATCCTGTGGTGAGGATGTAAGGCAATAGAATGTGGCAGAGAGGAGCTTCCATGCCCAGAGGCGGCTGGGAGGAGTCTAGATTCTGATCACTTACTTGGTTATTTTAAATATTCTTAGAAGCCGGAGAGCTCGCAGGACACTGATTCCGAAAGATGTACCAGGTCTGAAGATGGCCCAGACTACTTCAAAGATGCTGCCCACTGTGACCTAAAGAGCCAAAGCCAGCCACAGTGAGAAGAAGAAAAGGCTAAGGGGAGAGGAGGGGAAGGAGGAGGGGGAGGACGGATCCCTCAATCAGCAGTTCTCACTGGGCTATTCTGAAGTTAATAAACCTTTCCCTCCCCACCCTGCCTGCCTCCAATCTTCTTCTTCAAAAGTCACTCAGTCCTGTCTGACTCTTTGCGACCCCGTGAACTATACAGTCCACGGAATTTTCCAGGCCACAGTACTGGAGTGGGTAGCCGTGCCCTTCTCCAGGGGATCTTCCCAACCCAGGGATTGAGCCCAGGTCTCCCACACTGCAGGTGGATTCTTTACCAGCAGAGCCAGCAGGGAAGGCCACACCCAGCAGGACCACCTATTTGTGAAGGCTGCCAAGGAAAAACGAGACTCTGCCCCTTCTCTCCCCACTGTTCCCCCCTCTCCTCGCTAAACTTCCTCCTTCATCCTGTGGCTTGTTTACTGACTGCTCTTTCCTGAAAACTACAAGTCATTCACCACTTCTGCACAGATTTGACAGCTGTACTGTTCTTATTAAAACACCTGAACAGACAGACAAAAGAGCAGTCCTCAAATAAGAAAGCAAATTTAAATGAATACAGGTTGCTTTCCAATCGAAAAACTTCTGAGAAGGTCCACATTCTCTCGCTGGCCCAGAATTTAGTGCTAACATGAAATGGCTTTCAGTCACTCAGGCCCCACACACCTGGACGTGATGGTACTAATTAGTGGCATAGAATCTGATTGCTATAGGAAGCAGCAATGTCAAATCAGCCATTCAATTTGTTTTATGTTTTAATTTTATGTTTATTGAAGGTCGAATACATTCCCCACATTGAACTAGGAGAAATAACAGAAATTAATCCTCACAGCAATGCTGAGAAGTATGTACATAAGGGAACTAAGATAAAAATGGTCTTTCGCTAGTTCTTATGCCTGAAAATTGCCTCTACCCAGAAGCATATGTTCCAAGTTAAAATGCAGGTTGGCAAGTGCTCAAAATCGTTAGCACCTAACTGGAGATTTGGCAGCCAAAGAAGAGGGTTTGGCAGAAGGAGAGGTGGTTCAGGAACCCAAAGTTTTGCAACCTAGTTCTGCTGCTAACTGGCTGTGTGAACTTGCACACGAGGTCCCCTGTTGACTCATGTGTAAATGGGGAGCCTAATTCCCAATACTTCACATCGTGGGCAGGACTGAAAGTGGCAGAGGACAAAAAATGTATGTGAAAGCACCTTGAAGAGCATTGATAATGCACACTTTAATGTATCATTATTATTTAGGAATGTGGACATTGGGTGAAGTCTATGTGGGGACTTGCTAATATAAGAGGGTGTGTGTGCATATGAGTATGAATGTTTAAGGGTATATCTAGATAATTTTCTCAATTTTAAACTGAACTAAAAAAATAAATATATTTGTTTCTCAGTTTTGATGAAACCACTTTCCAGAATCAAGTCTTTTGTTCTTCTCTCCCAGGCTTCCTCCAAGGTAATAAGCGGTTCAAAATTCTGGCTATGGGGAGCTTTGTAAAATTTACTGAGCTGTAGACACTGAAGTGTTTACTCTATGGTGTGTGTGTTACACATTTCAGTAAAAACATTAAAAATAAAAGAGCATTTCAAAAACCCAAACAAATCCTCGTATGGCAAGTATTCACTCATTCCTGACCTCCCTTTGGCTAATCCTATCTATCCTCCTTTAATAAATTCTGATTTCAAGGCTTCATGCTGAGCCCCAGAGCAAGGTGCTTATCTCAAACCACAGCATAGCAACCCCAGGCAGAAAGATGGGCGCCTCCGGAGCACTTACCCCAAAGTCAAAGCAGTTGAAGGAAGAGTGAAAATAAAGGCGAGGCCCCATGCCATACATCTTCAGGGACATCTCTAGAAGGAAGAGCCCCAGAAACAGAAACTCTGCATAGTCTGAAAGCATTAAAGGCAGAAGCATTGGTTCCGTGGATGGCACGGGCTCCTGTCCTCCCCAACCCAATCCCCACCACCTACGGAGGAGCCCTCAAGGGCAGCGGGACCCACTCGGGCAGGACAGTCAGTGACCACGGACCAGGTCAGTGTCAGGCAAAACCTCTCCTTGTCTGAACACGCTCAGGCCCAGACTGAGTCCCAGCACACTCCACAGGTCAGCTCTGCTCTCTTCTGACAGGTGGGTTTGTCACTACCATTTAAGTGGCAGATGGCTTTCAGGAGACAGAAAGGGCTTAAGCATGGCTTTGATGAAAGAGCTGGATTTACTCTCCATACACCCAGCTGGGACAGCCTCCAGGAGACTCACCCTTACCCCAGGACAGCCTTACCAAGGGCTGACCTATACAGGTTTCCTTTCTGGTCTGCTGAAGGTATCCATTTCCCTAAGAACTTGCCCCTAGGACTTGGGTGACCAAGACTCCCTAATCCCTGAGCCTCCTAAAGGCAAGAAGTGAAGGCCTGGGATTATGCAAGGTGTAACACTATGTTGTTGACTCATCACTAAAGATTTATTTACCTGATTCAATAATGAATGACAGCTGAAAATAGATAATCCCGACCCCCTGGGGACAACTCTGGCCTCAGTGGCGGAGAGGCAGAACTCTGGGCAGGCAGAACCACTGCCAAGCCCATGTGACACCTTGCTCTCTTGACATTCACACACCCATCGAGTGGCAGCCGTGAGAGCCAGCAGTCACCGTTCACTCACAGAGGAGGTGGGTGAGCCACTGGGGCTGGTTGTGGTGGACGATGGCCACACAGGCGGTGTTGAGAGCCACAAGGCTCAGCACGATCCAGTAAAACACCTGGGACTTCACCATGTGGCGGATAGAGATACGCAAAAGTCGCTCCTTGTGCCGGAAATAGGAGGCCCCGTCCACCTTTGCGCTCTTGATGCTGGCTCGGGCAAGAGGTGTGCCTAGTTGGGGAGAAGGAAGGAGGAAGAATGAGGCTGCAAAAGAGATCACCCTCCACGACAAAAGGGCATTCAGAGGTCCAGGTGGGCAGCTTTGGTCCCAGAGCTAGGGGACTGCCACGTTGCAGACCCTGGGGCAGCCCCAAGTTACGAGCTAAGAGTTTCCACAGCACAGCAGGGAACTCTGCTTTTCCTCTGGGCACTCTTGGTGCTAGGAAATGGAAGGATTCCCTGGGGCAGGATAGCAGGCATCCAGCCGGTATCTTGAATCCTAATAGGGTCCTGTTTATGTTTGTAACAGATTGAGCTTTTCTTTTTGAATATGCTTCAGGCACTGGAATCATATTGCTACATTTGTGATTTTTCTACCCCTGGCAACCTGAAGCAGTGATGAGCTCTGTACACCTCTTCTGCCTTTCAGGATGAAGTCAAGACCCTTCCCTTTTTTCCTGGAGAAGAAACGTCTGCCATCGGCCAGGCTCTCTAAGAGAACCTGGGATGGAACAGCAGGCAAGTTAAAGGGTTGTCAGTAGGAATCTGTTTAAGCATCACATGGAAGCAGGTGATGCAAGTAGGTAGATGTTACTATGATTAAGCAAATGATCGCAGTTTCTCATATGGGCCTCCTCAGTGAACAATATCCCAAAGTGGGTGCTCGTTAGCACATCCAGGAGAGACAGGAAACACACGCGGAAGAGATACATCTGCCATGCTTGAAGAATCTGGGTTGGATTCTTGGCCCCAAACCCCGTGTCTCACATAAACATTATCCCTTGGTCCATTTTTTTTTTCCTTTAAGTCACTGTTGATGAGATTAGATTCCAGTGTCTTTCCCTAATTACATCCCAAAGTTCTGGATTCTTTGGGCTCCCCTCCTCCTTGTGGCGTTTCTCCTGAGATAGGATGCTCCCTTTAACGGGAGGTTCAGAGCAGTGAAAGATGATCTGACAACCTCCACTCACCCACAGAGGAGATGTCCACACAGTGCTCGTCGCTGGAGTCCCGTGCCATGGCCTCAGTCCGGCTCCTTTTGATGGTTGCCCTCCGAAGCACTACACCAGGGAAGCAAGGGGCAGAGAGAGGACATGAGAATCACCGGTCAGGCTGGTCAAAACAGGACTGTGGCCTAGAGGCACCTGTGACACAGATGCCTGCCTTTAAATACCCGAATCAGGGTGAGAGAAGTAACAAACGCCTACAGAAACCTGGCTCCCCTGCTCAGCAGCGCCTCTGACACACGAGGCTCTTGAATCCCATGCAACAAGGCTCCTGACTCCTTGCGGGAGCTCTTCTAAACTCAGTAGGTAAACAGGCACCCTGTATCTATTTGTTCTGGCTCTTCATAAACAGTGTCACTTCTTGCCAATGAAAGTGGTCCCAAGATGTCCCCCACAAATTGTCAAAGAAGATCCCTTTCTGAACCACTGGTTGTATGATGGCTTTTTCATTGCCCATTATCAATCACAAGCCCTGGAACGAAACAACTCTTGGATTTCATTTTCATCACTTTAAAAAGCATTTAAACCCATGACTCAATTCCCTTCCTTTTAAAGCATGAGGGATTTTATGACAGAGAGACTCGCATTTCAAATCCCAAAGCACCCCTCTTTTCTTTCTTTCTCCTCTTGATCAAGAGACATAGCCGCCGCAGATGAGGGGGCAGATGAGAGAGCAATGAGGCCTGGAGCACTTCCTTACCTTCTAAGGCTGACGTTCCAGCATTTTTGTTTTCTTCAGCAAGCATGACTTCCTCTATATGGAAACAAATGGTTTAGTAAATTATCAGTAAATGCCAAATTATTTTGCGAAATGAAAATCCCTAAGGAACAGCTCTGGCTCCAGGGCAACGTGGAGAGAGAGTGGAGTTCAGAGCTTGTTGCAAGCACCAGCATCAGAAAGACATCAAGGGTCACAGACAGAGCATCAGAACAGAAAGGAAGGTCTTTGGTGAAGGGGGCACCGGGGGTGATGGGTTAAGATTCAGCTCTTTGTCTGAAACACCAAAGAATAAACAGCTATTTAGGAGAATAAACAGCTCTGAGAGCGAGAGTTGATCTTTTTAACTAAAATCCTCCTAGATTGATAAAAACAAAAAATTTCCATTTCTGTTTTCTTTTATCCAGTTTCCTTAAAGCTATCCTAGCAACAGGAGCTTCCTTAATTTTGCTTGTTTGCAGTAGCTGCCAGGTCATAACACCTCCCCCTCATTCAGAAGATGAGACCATGTTTATGGGGTCTAGCCTACTTCTTTCAGGAAGGGGCGTAGGAAGATGCTCACCGCCCCTCAAAGAGAGGAGCAGCCTTGTGGCCTTGCTTCTTCTCCCCCCACCATGTCCATCCTGCCTTGTTGAGCACAGCCTGAGTTGAAGAGGCTTCAGCCCGTCACGAAATTGTCCCTGTGACTTAATAAAATATAAATATTTGGTTTTTGTTCACCATTTAGGCACAGAGCTTCCAAAGCCCGTGGGATGTACTATCTTTTGTATGCTAATGAGATGACTCACTGAGGGAGAGGCCTAGATAGTGTAAGGAGGGGGGACGGTCACTCAAAAAGCCCCACCACATGATTAGAAGGTTGTAGCTTTCAGTCTCAGCCCCTTCCCACCTCTCAGGAGGGGAGAGGGGCTTGACACTATCAATCAGTCACCAATGGCCGATGACCCAGTCATTGCGGTCTGCATAAGGGAACCTCCATTTAAAACCCTACATGGGACTTCCCTGGTGGTACAGTGGGCAGGAATCTGCCTGCCAATGCAGGAGACACAGGTTCGATCCCTGGTCGGGGAAGATTCCACACATCATGGAGTCACTAAAGCCCGTGTAACACAACTACTGAAGCCCGAGAGACTAGAGCCCGTGCTCCACAGCAAGGGAAGCCCCTGCGGTGAGAAGCCCACACACCACCACGAGAGCAGCCCCCACTCGCCGCAGCTAGAAAAGGCCGAACACAGGACCAAAGACCCCGCACAATCAAACATAAATAAACAAATCATTTTTAAAAATCAACCAAAAAATACCCCTACAGGTGGGGCCCAGGTTGCTGACAGGTTGGTGAGCCCATGAGGGTGCTAGGAGGGTGATGTGCCTGGATGTGCTTGTAGGCTCTGGGGTTCACCCATATCCCTACCCCCTATATCTTACCCTGTGTATCTCTTCAATTTGGCTGTTACTGACTTGTATTCTTCATAATAAACTGGTGGTAGTGTTTTCCTGAGTTCTGTAAGTCATTCTAATGAATTAGCAGATCTGGAACCCTTTGAATTTGTCCTCAGCCAGGAAGAAGTATAGGTCCCCTGGGGACCCTATTGTGGCTGGTGTGTGAAGGAGAGATAGGCACATGGGGTGGAGCCCTTCGCTTGTGGGGTCTGCACTCACTTTGGGTGGTGTTCAGTGTCAGAACTGAATTGAATGGCTGGATATCCCACGGGTAATAGAGAGGGAAAGAGCTGGTTGGAGTTGGGAGGTCATTATTTGGTTGCTGGCATTTGTAAAACCACCACTCAGTTCCCTGGACTCCCCTTGTGACTCCCCAGGAGCAGTCCTGTACTCCACAGAGGTGTCATCATGGGTGAGACACTATTTTCTGCCAAGACTTATTAGAATACGCCTCACTAAAGAAGAGAAGCAAAAGGCAAAGGAGAAAGGGAAAGATATCCAATTGAATGCAGAGTTCCAGAGAATAGCAAGGAGAGACAAGAAAGCCTTCCTAAGCAAACAATGAGAAGAAATAGAGGATAACAATAGAATGGGAAAGACTAGAAATCTCTTCAAGAAAACTGGAGATACCAAGGGAACATTTCTTGCAAAGATAGGAACAATAAGGACAAAAATTGCAAGGACCTAATAGAAGCAGAAGAGATTAAGAAGAGGTGGCAAGAATACACATAAAAGGTCTTAATGACCTGGATAACCACGATGGTATGGTCACTCATCTAGAGTCAAACATCCTAGAATGCGAAGTGCAGTGGAAGTGCAGGAAGCGTTACTATGAACAAAGCTAGTGGAGGTGAAGGAATTCTGGCATGAGTTATTTCAAACCATAAAAGATGATGCTGTTAAAATACTGTACTCAATATGCCCGCAAATTTGGAAAACTCATTAGCAGCCACAAGACTGGAAAAGATCAGCTTTCATTCCAATACCAAAGAAAGGTAATGTCAAAGAATGTTCAAACTACCATACAATTACACTTATTTCACATGTTAGCAAGGTAATGCTCAAAATCGTTCAAGCTAGGCTTCAGCAGTACTTGAACTGAGAACTTCCAGATGTACATGCTGAATTTAGAAAAGGTAGAGGAACCAGAGATCAGGTTGCCAACATTCATTGGATCACAGAAAAAGGAAGGAAATTCCAGAAAAACAGCTACCTCTGCTTCACTGAATACACTAAAACCTTTCACTGTGTGGATCACAATAAACTGTGGAAAAATTTTAAAGAGCAGGTAATACCAAACCACCTTACTGTCTCCTGAGAAACCTACAGGCAGGACAAAAAGCAACAGTTAAAACTGGACATGGAACAATGAACTGGTTCAAAATTGGGAAAGCAGTACATCAAAGCTGTGTACTGTCACCCTGCTTATTTAACTTATGTGCAGAGCACACCATGTGAAATGCCAGGCTGGATAAAGCACAAGCTGAAATCAAGATTGCTAGTTCAGTTCAGTTCAGTCACTCAGTTGTGTCCGACTCATTGCAACCCCATGAATAGCAGCGCGCCAGGCCTCCCTGTCCATCACCAACTCCCAGAGTTCACTCAGACTCCCGTCCATCAAGTCAGTGATGCCATCCAGCCATCTCATCCTCTGTCGTCCCCTTCTCCTCTTGCCCCCAATCACTCCCAGCATCAAAGTCTCTTCCAATGAGTCAACTCTTCGCAAGAGGTGGCCAAAGTACTGGAGTTTCAGCTTCAGCATCATTCCCTCCAAAGAAAGATGGCTAGAAGAAATATCAATAACCTCAGATATGCAGATAACACCACTCTAATAGCAGAAAGCAAAGATAAACTAAAGAGCCTCTTGAAGAAGGTGAAAGAAGAGAGCAAAACAGCTGGCTTAAAACTCAACATTCAAAAAACTAAGATCACGGGAACTGGTCCCATCAGGATGAATAGATGGGGAAAAATTGGAAACAGTGACAGAATTTATTTTCTTGGGCTCCAAAATCACTGAAGATAGTGACTGCAGCCATGAAATTAAAAAACTCTTGGTCCTTGAAAGAAAAGCTGTGACAAACCTCGACAATGTATTAAAAAGCAGAGACATCATTTTGCCAACAAAGGTCCACATAGTTAAAGCCATGGTTTTTCCAGTAGTCATGTATGGATGTGAGAGTTGGACCATAATGAAGGCTGAGTGCAGAAGAATTGATGCTTTTGAACTGTGGTACTGGAGAAGACTCAAGAGTCCTTTGGACCGCAAGAAGACCAAACCAGTCAATCCTAAAGGAAATCAACCCTGAATATACATTGGAAGGACTGATGCTGAAGCTCCAACACTTTGGGCACCTGGTGCAAAGAACTGACTCATTGGAAAAGACCCTGATGCTCGGAAAGATGGAAGGCAGGAGAAAGGGGAGACGAGATGGTTGGATGGTATCACTGACTCAATGGACACGAATTTGAGCAAACTCCAGGAGATAATGGAGGACAGCAAAGCCTGGTGTGCTGCAGTCCATGGGGTCGCAAAGAGTCGGGCACCACTTAGCAACTGAACAACAAGAACAACATCCCTCAAATGTATCAACAAAACAGACCTTCTGTCGCACATATAGTGGGATTCTGAGCCCCCTATTGAGAGTGGTGTGGATGAGTTTTGATCCCAACTTCTGTCTCAGCCATAAGCGAGGGGACCTGGAAGTGCCAGCAATCATTCCCTAAGATCCCAGCTGCTGGGGATAAGCCTGCAGCAGTTCTATTAAGCAATGGTTTAATTTAAGCACTTCTAACAAGTACAAAGACAAGCATAAAAGGGTAAAGTTATTACCATAATTCCACCTGCACATAAAACTAAGAGTATGTAATGTATTTCCCAGGGAGGGGAACATGTTGAGGCTCGGAATGTACCACGCAGGATGGCCATTATAAAGTCATAACATTTAGTTTTCTAAGTACAGCCCTCTGGCAAAACTAAGTTAACAGGCTAAGTGTTATTGGTGGGATGCTCCTTGATGTGCACATAGAAGGTTTGAAGGTCACTGACAGCACTGGCTTTTGGAGGTCATCCTTTTAAAATTAGGTACTTGTTAAATACCTCTTAGCCACATGAATGACCTCAGCCAGAGAGTCTTTTTCACTCTGCGCAGTGTCTGGGGCTTTGGGGTGGGCAGATTCGAGGACCCCTGAGGCAGGAGGAGGGTGGATGGTGCCGTTGAGCACCTCTGGGGAGCGCTCGAGGGCTCCTGATGGGCTGGCACCACCCCCTCCCCCACCCCCTCCCCCAATGTCTTTTGCCAAGTTCCCTTTGGAACTTGCGAGTGTCTTTCCAGGGAAACGTAACCCATATGTCTCTGAATCACTCACGCTCCATTTGTAAAGGAAAGGGCCAGGAAGCACAATTTGACGTCGCAGTGCGTCTTTTTTTCTTAGAAGGAGAAGAGAGCAGGCTTTGCCAACTGGAAGAAAGTAGGAGCCTTGGAATTCTGCATTATTTTGAAAAGCAGAGCCGCAAAGAGCAACATCCTGAGCCCCCTGACCCTGAAGGGGGCCGTGGGAAGGGCGTGGAGGGTTCTCTTTGGAGTTTGCTGCCAGCCTGCGCACTAGGGTGGTCTGTCAGATGGCTCCCTTACCCAGGAAGCCAGGGGCAGTTGGGAGCTTTAAGCTGCCAGGCTGGCCTGGAGGCAAATCTGTTGAGTTGCTGTTCCAAGAAGAGGGAGGGAAGATTCAAGTCCATGTCCACACAAGAGTCTCAGAGGAGCAAGGATGAAATGGGAGTACAATCACCACTCCATGGCTCTTGCTTCCAGAAGCAGCAAAGAAATGCAGATAGTCCCAGATGAGGAGTGGCTTTTACTTGGCTTGGGCATGGCACTTCGCATCATACCTGCTCTCTCACCAGCTAGATGATCAAATGTCGACTCCTGAGCTGAGACAGCCTGCATGTGTTGTGGTCAGAATAGGAGTCATAGCATCCATCATTCCAAAGCTTAGAGAAGAAGAAGGGTCAGGCCACTAAGTACCCCATCCTATTCCAAATTCTTCCCCGAGAGATCTCTTTGTGCTCTGCTTTTCTACCAGGAACAGAGCAAAGATGCTGACTGTCATGCTTTTATTTTTTATTTAAAAAAATGTACTCTTTGTTCAGTAAGAAAATGAAGACATATAACACCAGTGCAATGCAACCTTTAAAATAACAAGGAAAGCAAATGTATCCTCTTCACTGACAGATATGGGGTGATCGACGCCCCTCATAAACAGCAGAGCCACCGTCACTCTTGAGTTTGGAGGCTCTCTGTGGGTTCGTAAAATCAGGATAAACCTGGACCTTTCCTCAGGGCTGGGCAACAATTATTCCTGAGGCTGAGCCATGAGTGAGGAACTGATGACAGCAAGGAAGAGGGAAAACCAATTCTCAGCACCATCTCTTAGCGGGCCTACTGCAGTAGTCTCACTATCGGTCTCCCTGCTCAGGCCCGGGTCTTCCTACCGTCTGTTCTCAACGCAGCAACCAGGTGCTTCTTTAAATCTTAAACAGAGCATGTCCCTTCTCTGCTCATGACCCCCCGTGGTTCTCACTTGACTCGCAGGAAAGCCCTGAACTTTCTTTACAAGGGCCAGTAAAGGTCCTACAGGCTCTGCCGCCTGCTCCCACCATGAGAATGCCTTCATCCCAGCTCCCGCCCTCCCCTGCTCACACCTCAGGCAGTTCCTGGACCCTCTGGGTCTCCTCCCACATTAGAGCCAGGACACTGGGGTATGCTTCCTTCAGAGCTCCCTGTGGCTCACCCTCTCATCTCCTTCACATCTCTCCCCAAACAGGTCTACCCTGACTCTCCAGCTAAAACTACAACTCACCCTAAACCCCTAACCCTACCTTGATCTGTTTTCATTGTACTTGAAAGTGGACACTTTTGTCACTCAGTGGTATCCACCTCTTGTGACCCCAGGGACTGTATGTAGCTGCCAGGTTCCCCTATTAAGGTAATTTCCCAGTCAAGGATACTGGAGTGGGTAGCCATTTCCTTCTTCAGGGGATCTTCCCAGCTGAGGGACTGAACCCAGGTCTCCTGCATTGCTGGTGGATTCTTTATCATCTAAGCCACCAGGAAAGTGCTTCTTTGCACTTATTATCCTATGAAAAATTACTCCTTATTTTGTTCATCACTGCCTTCCCAGCTATAGGGTAATTGAGCTCCACGAGAGTAGAGCGCTGGCTCACTGCTGTATCACAAATGTCTAGAACAGGACGCTCTCAATAAATATCTGTGGATGGAACGGACTATTGTTAGTAGTAATGGTAGTAGTGTGAAATGGCATCAGCCCAGACTTAGCTCTTGCACTTGGTTATGTGAACTTTTACTCAGTTCACCTTGCTAAAACGTCTGCCTCCTGAAAGATGTTTGGTAGAAGAACAGGGACAGATCCAAAGGGAGAAAATGGGACCAGTTGGGAACCCCCAAAGCCAACGAGTCATTTCCAGCTTCTCTCCACTCTGGTCTAGACTGGCCCTTTGAGCAGAAGTGCTGGGAATGGGTACTGGGTAGGTTCCGGATGTCTGTGCAGCCCATCACCAACCTCCTCCAGCCCCCAGGTCTTACCTGCTTTGTCTATCCAGGCGCGGTACCCGTTCAGCTCACGCTCGATCTGCTGCTGGCGCCGCAGTTTCATAAAGGCTCTCCGGTTCTCCACTCTCTCTCTCTCTTTGGCAAATTCCCTGTGGACAAAGCGGGTAAGATTCACTAGGTTTGGGCAGTGCCATGGTCAAAAGAGAGAGTGAAGCAAGCAGGAGCGCAAGTGTTTGAGCAGGCACCGTGTAGACCCCATTCCCTTTGTCCCCGCCTGCAACTATGATCTTAAAATGTTGCACAGAAATGAACTTCGTTCAGCCTCTTGCAGGAAGTCTTCTTGGATCAGTTTCATTTCAGTCAGCACTAAAACTTTCTACTTGCTCTGTTTTTTTCTTTTCCCCCAATATAAATTATCTTCCTGAAACAAAATGCAATAAAGCTAGAAATCAATAACAAAAAGACAGCTAGAAAACACTCATATACTTGGAAATGAATGAATACACCATTAAGAAATCCATCAAAGAAAAAAATTTAATAGAAATTAGAAAATAACAATCATACATATAAAACTTGTTCTATGAGTATATCAGGTTCTTGGAAAGAAACTTATACTAGAATATTATTTTAAAAAGCTGAAATTAATAACATTTGCATTAATTTCCTTTTTTGTACTTATAAAGGTGAGTTTTTTTTCTTTAATTTTACTGGAGTATGGTTGCTTTACAATATTTTTGCTGTATAGCAAAGTGCCTGATCTCATCTGCTTGCTCTGTTCTGAAAGCTACTGACTTAGTAATGGGACGAGCTAGGTTCCAGAATGCTATATATTACGTGGCTCTGGCTACAACAGAAACTCAACCCTCCGAGGGGTCAAACTATCCTTTATGCTTTTAATAACAACAGTGACTACTGTCTATTGATTGATGATTATGTGCCAGCCCTATATGAAGTTTTTCATATCCATTAATTCGTTTGATCTTCACAATCACCCTATGATGTAAGCACTATTAAAACCCTATTTAACAGATAGGGAAACCAAGGCTTAGGGGAGGGCAGTCGCTTGTCACTTACTGGGATCTGAACTCTACCCATCAAGCTGGTGGCCTGACCCACTGAGCGTGGTGCTTGGTATGCGCTGCCACTGAAGACCATGACACTGATGCCTTGAAGGGTTGAAATGCTGTTTGAAGATGGCTGGTCAAGGTTGGATAAGAAAGGAAAGGACACAGGAAAGGCACACGGCTCCAGAAGAAAGTGGGAGGGTGGGGTGGGGTGGAGGGGAAAACAAGACAGGGGGATAAAACCAGCATGAGGGTCAGACGGAAGACACAGCCCCTAACAGGGCACAGAGCCACTGCGGCAAAAGACGATTAAAACAAAGCCACCCACTAAAGCCCCGTGGGAAAAAGAAGAGAGGAGAGGAATGAGGACTCCCTGGCAGGGAGGAAGATGGTGAGATTCGACGAGCGAGCAAATGGGGATCAAGAAATATTCACTGGCTAGTAGGCCCCTCCGGACATTAGCACCAATGCCCTTATCATCAAACACCCTTCCAGCCAGAACACCTCTTGCTAGCACAGTGCCTCCCAGCCATGGCTCATGCATTCTCCTACTTCCCTGAAAGCTGTTCCACTTATTCTTGGGCTCTCCATCAACAAAGAGCAGTAACCTGAAGGTAACAGAGTCCAGCACCCACTGAGGGTCCTGCTATCTACTCCCTCATGTCCAGGGAGGGGGAGGGGAACCAGGGGCTAAGGGACATGCCCCATCCCCAGTGCAAGAGAGGGAGGGGTGCCAATCCACCATGAGGCAGGGGGATATCTGGCCTCTCCATCCAAAACAGAGGGGATTCCTTGGGCACAATCACCTTATAGAGGTCACAATCAGGGTAAAGGCACCAGGACAAGGCAAACTGGAAGAAATTCTCTTAAACTTGGTGTCAGGTTCAGTGGGTTCTACTAAGGGTGTCTTGGGGGAAGGAAGAGTTGACTAGGAACAGTGAGAGTCAGACTTCCCTGGTGGTTCAGATGGTAAAGCGTCTGCCTACAATGCAGGAGACCTGGGTTTGATCCCTGTGTCGGGAAGATCCTCTGGAGGAGGAAATGGCAACCCACTCCAGTACTCTTGCCTGGAATATCCCATGGACGGAGGAGAGTGGTACGCTATAGCCCATGGGGTCGCACAGAGTAGGACATGACTGAGAGACTTCACTTTCTTTTACACTTTCAGTGAGAGTCAGGGTAACAGAATTTAACCTCTTTTTTCCACCTTGTCTTCTGGATTTCAGCAAGAAAGTAACAAGTAGCTATCTTGGTCCATGGTGTTACCATCTAGCAAAGTTCTTACCTTTGGTTCTTTGGCTTCCTATCCCTGTCATTGTTCTGTTGGTTCTATCTTCAAAATGGCACTTGGATCCACCCTCCCTCTTCATTCTTACTGCCTTGGTCTAGGACCTCACCTTTTCCTGCCTGGACTACTGAAATGGCATGTACCTGGTCTCTTGGCCACCTGCCTCTTCTCGCTTCATTTCATCTATTTCACAGCAATTAGAATTATCTTTTAAAAATATGCACTGGATCTTACCGTGTCCAAACCTAACATAAAAACCACACTGAGTGACGTTGGTGGAGCACTTTCTAATTTCCAAGTTCCTTCATCCATTTCGTACATTTAATCTTTGCAACCAAAAATGAGAAGGCAGCAAAACAGATATTTTCAGCCTCAACTTAAAAGTTAAACCACTCATTCAAGTTTAACTAAGAGATGGAGCCAGGTTTGGAACCCCAGGCCTCTCTGTTCTAAGAGCCCAGCTTTCCCACATATCTGCCTAGCCCAGTGGCATATTTATAGGCAGCTTTCTACCTTTTCATACGTGTGTGCCTTCATTTTTCAACTATGCTCTAAGGGAATCCAGGAGGGTTTAACAGGATGCAGTATTTTGAACAAGACCTTGAAACAGGAGAATTTAATCACACTATGGGGCTTTCCAGGTGCCTCAGTGGTAAAGAGTCTGCCTGCCAATGCAGCATACATGGCTTCAGTCCTTGGGTCAGGAAGATCCCCTGGAGGAGGCAATGGCAACCCACTCCAGTATTCCTGCCTGGAGAATCCCATGGACCGAGGAGCCTGATGGGCTACAGTTCATGGGGTCACAAAGAGTCGGACACAACTGAGCACACACATACATAAGTGAGCTATGAGCAGAGAAACAAGATAATCCTTTAGCATCTGCCTTATTACCAACATCTCCATTTTCCAGCTCAGAAAACTGAATCTAATGGGAGTTAAGTGGTCATTTGAAAGGGCAAGTGTCCTAAGACACAGTGTCACTAAGAGGAACCATGACCCTCAGATCCTATAAATTCCCTCTTCTATCTTCTCTTCCTTCACATCTCCTCCACCAGCTGCTAAATACCTAACAGACCTTTCAAAGTCCTTCATGGTTAGATCTGGACCTTTCTTTCAAACCTCACTTCCCATCAATCCAATCTACCTCGTGCCTACCTGCAGCCCCACTCTAGCCAAGCTCCAGCCACAGCACACTTCCCACGGTTCCCAAAAGAGCAGTGAGGGATCTGAAGGTTTAATTATACTGGCCTAGAACCCAGACTTACCTGCCTGAGTCTGTTAAAATCCTTCAAGGCCAGGTTGAAACGTCACCTCTAATGTTTAGCTTGCTGCTCTCCCTTGCCCCAAGTCTTCTGACCTCTGCTATACCTTCTCTTTGTCTCTTCAAAGCTCGTCTTACAGCCAGACGTCTATGGCGGTGAGCTATACATGTGACTGTCTCTCTCTCTCTCTCTCTGTGAGCTTTTTGTGGAAACATTCTGTCTTACTCAACTTTGCATCCTCCAAGACTAGACTAGGCCTGGTGTGTGGTACTTATTTAATAATTTTTTTTTAATTACAATATCTAGGCTAACTTGAAAACCATACTGATAGATCTGCCCTGAATCCCAAAGGCTTAAATGAAGGGACGCAGCATCTCTGCACGGACCCAAGCAGAGCCTGGTGAACTAACAAGAACAGAGCAGTCGCCAGGTAACTCCTGGACACGGCCACCCCTATGTTTCTTTGTTTGGCTCCACTGAAATCTCCGTAGCATTAGTCTAGGCAGTGTGCAGCGTGTCACCTCTACCCAATCCCCAGAATGACCACATGGCTTCATTTCCGGTAGGAGAGGCAAGTCATCCCGGCCTCATCTCTCTTTATCTTTGGAAGTTTCCTGGCTCCAGTCTCACCAGCTGGTTTCCCTGCTCTCCTCTGCCACTGCAGGCCCCCGTTTCCTCCCACCCTCCCACCTGGCATCCTACAGGCCCAGAGCCCAACAAATCTGGCTTGGACTTTTTAAGAAGCCTCTTGGCTAAAAGAAACAGAGTGTGCACCAACAGGGAAACTTTCTAAGCAGCTTTCTGCACGTCAGTGGAGGGGAAGAAGGGCTGTGTTTGGAGGCCTTCTGTATTATGTTGATCAATCGGCTTGTTTTGTGTTTCAGTTGGGAGCCCAGGGCACAAAGTATGGCACCATATCGTTCATGACACTTCCCACCTCTCCCTTGCTGTCACAGTGTTTGTGCCAAGGCTTCTCTCTCTGACAGGTCTGAGGGTTCCATGAGGCCAAGTAGAGTCGGTGTCACACCACATTCCAACAAGGACCTGGGAAGTTTAACCCACAGCCAAATATTATAGCAGATACTACATATTACAAAAATAAAATATTAAGGACAGCTAATGTTCATAAGCCACATTTGTAAAAGTCTCATTTTCTAAATCACTTTCATGTAAATGATTTCACGTAGATTTGCGGAAACCCTGGGAGAATCAGAAAGGTTACTCGCTCAAATGACCAAGTTAGCAGGAAACAGAGCTGGAATTTAAACGAATGTCTTTTGATTCCAGATCAAGTGCTGTCTGTACAAGGCCTGAGCGGTCTTCCCTGTGTCTAGCAGTCACATTTAAAACCCACAAAAGGGATTTATTCTTCAGCCAGAGGTTGAGGAAAATAAAGACATAGAAACAAAATTTTGTGTTTTATTGAAAAGGACTATCTTTTAAATTGAGAGAGCAGCATATAATCCATTGTTCTGTGTTGGGTTAATAAGGACCTATTATAAAACTTGTAGCATTGGTCAAGTTAGTGAGGCACTGCTTGAATTTGTGTATCCTACTCACCATTTATATGTATATTGCATTCTGGAGAAAGCAGGGACGAACAGGCTTTAGCTCCATTACCTGCCCCAAATAAGTGATTATTCTAACCTTAGATACAATACGCTTGCCAATCTCATGAGCATATATGCAGCCAGACTAAGGAAAGGGACGTGTGTTCCTCCTTCCGGTCCCTCTCTTCCCCTGAGGACCTGAATACTCTCTCCTCTTCATAGAAGATTATCCTGGAGTTATTCAGATGACGATGCTTTTGCAAAGATAAAACATATGGCCGTTACCTTATTTAGCCATCCACTGCCAAACTTCTTAATGAAACGTGCCTCAAGGAATGGCCCTATGAATATCTTATCCAGTTTCTTTGCATTAAGCCACAGGAAGTTCCAAAGGAGAAAATCTGACATGAGAAGAGTGTTCATGTCCCCTAAGTCCACCTAGTATTAACCTACGGCTCAAGGAAAGAGGATGGGTAATCCGCTCCTTTTCATTTGCTCCATCCAGTGTTTCTACACCCTAGATGTAGCAGGATTCAGACTGGGATGCATCTAGACTTCAGAATTTCAAACCAGGCAAACAAAAATAAACCCCCACGTGATGTAGCATAAATACAACCAAGTCTACTCTTGCAGGGAGGCGCTCCAGTGACCGCTGGTGCTAAAAAACTGAGCAGTAAAGCTCTCTGCCTCAGCTTCCTCTCCAGACAAGGCTGACGCTAGAAAACCACAAAATGAGCTCTGCTCATAACCAGAGTAGGAATGAATCTGTTTTAGTCTGAGAGTCCTGAATGGATTCTTACAAGAGATTGTAAAATGATAAAAAGTCAATGAGATGGCAAGCTATGGAATGAAAAGGCAACCTATGGAAACGAAGAAAACATGTGCAAACCATATATCTGATAAGGGGTTAATAGTCAAAATATATCAAGAACTTACGTAATTCAATAGCATAACAAAAACAAACCCATTATAAAATACGCAGAGGAACTAAATAGACATTTTTTTTCCCCAAAGAAGACATACAAATGACCAACAGGTACATGAAAAAGTACTCAAATTACTAATCATTGGGGAAATGCAAATCAAAACTACACGTGTTACAAAAGTTCTTACCAAAAAGACGAGAGACAACTATTGGGGAGAATGTGGAGAAAATGGGACCCTTTTGCACTATTGGCCCGAATATAAATTCCTGCAGCCACTATGGAAAACAGCATCAAGGTTCCTCAAAATATTGAAAATAGAATTACCATATGGTTTAGCAATCCCACTTCTTGGTATATATATTCAAAGGAATTGAAATTACTCTCTCAAAGAGATTCTGTAGCCCCATGTTCATTGCAGCATTATTTATAATAGCCAGAACAGGGAAACAATCTAAATCTCCATCTATGTGCATGTACACACATAGACACACAACAGGATATTATGCAGCCATAATAAAGAAGGAAATCCTGCCATTTGGGACAGTATAGATAGACCTTGAAGGCATTATGCTAAGTAAAATATGTCAGACAGAGAAAGCCAAGTACTGTAGGACCTCATTTATGTGTGTAACTTAAAAAAAACTGAACTCAGAAACAATATTTTGGTTGCCAGAGGTGGGGGTAGGGGCTGGGGGAAATGGGTGAAGGTGGTCACTGGGTACCCATTTCCAGTTACAAGATAAACAAGTTCTGAGGATGTGGCACACAGCATAGAGACAATAGTTAACAGTATTGTGCACGTTTCAAAGTTGCTAAGAGAGTAAATCTTGAAAGCTCTCATCATAAGAGAAAAATGTAACCATGTGATGCGATGGACGTTAACTCAACCTATTGTGGTGACCATTTTACGGTACTCACAAATGCTGAATCACTTTATATATCTTAAATAAATGCAGTGTTATATGTCAGTTATATCACAATAAAACCGGTGGGGGGATAACCTATTACATTTCATTGGAATGCTTCTTAACCAATTCTGTTACTCATAATGTTTGGTTGTCTTTTTCCCCCTGGGAAGATAACCTACAGTTACCACACAGAAGGAGGATGATGTGAAGAGGGGCACAGCTGAGCCTCTCTTCTGGTTGTCTCATGTGCTTGCAAGGTTTGGCTTTCTAAACGTCAGCTACTGGAACTAGGGAGGAGGCAGATCTCACCATACTGCATGGTTAAGTACACTTCTCTTCTTACATTCAAGTTAGTTAGTAACTTTACACTTGTGACTGCTTTTGTTTTTTAGCAGTTTCTGTGAGAGGCATAATTTGTACAAATAAACTATTCATACATAGCCAATTACATATTATTCATGATTAAAGTGGAAGAATGATAAAGATAATCTCAGATGAGGTGTGTTTATCCATGTGTGCTTATCATATGTGACTAGGGGGTATGTGAAGTCATATTTAGGTTAATATTAAATTGATTTCTATTTGATGAACTTCTAGACTTAGAGGAGCCCCAGATAATTCACACAGTGGCTCTTCTGCCTATTAATAAACTAAAGTGATTGGTATGGATCCACAGGGTGATGGGAGGGGCTTTGGCCTTTCACATTGCTAGAATTCTCTGTGAGATGACTAACTGTTGGGGGTTAGAGTCAGCTTCACTGAAGAGTTGCTCCAACTGGAAATTCCTGCCCACGTTATGTCACCTCAGAGTCTCAGTGTATCTGAACAGGCATCTCTGTATTCACCTAATGGGGAAGATGTTCTGGTAGGTCCGTGTAACAACACTCTACTGGAGGACTACATGGCTCCCAGTTCTGGCTTCTAGCTCCAGACCTCTCCTCCGGGTTCAGTCCAAGCAGGAAGCTTTGTTTACTGATGCAGAGGCCCTTGCTGTTGTCATGGCAACCAAAAGGAAGATAAAGCCTGCCTGGAGGGGCTGGCCCCTGTGACTCAAAGATCTGTTTATCTTCACTTCTGTACACACTTGTACGCTTCATCACACACACACTGGCATGAACAGGCACATGCTCACGCTGGCATGCAGAAGCATATGTGGATGACGGACTCTGCCAAGCTCAAATATGACCACGTCATATTCCTATTAATATTCAAAGCCCACATTTCTAAAGCGCTTCACTGCATGAGGGGAATCTTGCCAGTCCTCCTGTAACACATTTGCTTTAGGAAACAGGATTTAGGTTAGACATTAAAAAAAAAAAATCTTTGACCCGACCTGTTTCGAAATTAACAGAGGAGGGGGGTTCAGGATTGGGAGCACGTGTACACCTGTGGTGGATTCATGTTGATGTATGGCAAAACCAATACAATATTGTAAAGTAAAAATAAAATAAAATAAAATGATTTTTAAAAAAGGAAAAAAAAAAGAAGTTGGGGAAGGTCATACAGGCAACTGTGTGTTGGCAGTATTTTCATTTCAATTTCACTGGAGAATGGCATGAGTGGGGCTTTGAGTGGCATGAGTTTCATGGCCCATAAAACAATTTTTCAGTGTGCTAGGAGCCTGGGGAACATTTTCTCCCATTTTTCAGAGGAGCAAACACAGCCCAGAGAAGGTAAATAGTTACCTGAAGGTCACACGGTTCAGCTGTATTACAGTTATTTATACCTTATCCCTTGATTTGTTCCAGAAAGGATTTAAGGAGACTTAGGATGTCAATAAATAAAGGCCAAAACAGCAGCCGATCCTCTAAATGCCATCCAGTGTTGACTCTAATCAGCAGAATGGATGGGCATGCTGCAGGGTGAGGAATGCATGAACTGAGGCACTGCATCATGCTACGTCGCTTCTCCTTAGAGATCAGGGCCTTTCGAAGAGCTCCTCCAATGAGCAGAAGCCCTTCCCTAAATCAGAGAAGGCAAATAAATAGCCTTGCACACAGCACGATGGTCCACCCTGACTCTGCCATACTACTCCCACAGCGATGAAAGAAAGGCCATGAGTCTCACAGGCCAGAATAGCAAGTGGGAGGACCTGACAAGTCACATTCCCGAGTCTTGCCTTTTACAGGCAAGGAACTTGAGGTGCAGAGGGGTCAGGGGGCTTGCTGGCCCAAGGCCGGCAGTGCATGTGGCTGCTGATCTAGAGCATCACTTTCATCTCCAGGTTCAAAGTCAGTGCCATTCACATCTTCATGATATTGCAATCATGAGACCCCAAGGAGGCAGATGATTTTAAGATGCTGGGGACATTTTCATGGTCTTTTTTCTTTCCTGTTCTTCTTGACACTGAGATCTCATTTACTTATTTGAGATAAATAAATTTTAAATAAAAATAAAAAATAAAAGGCCTGGCTATTAGCATAAAGGAGATCACGAAGGAGCTATGTTTCCCTGTTTTGCTTTTTAACCTTGGAGTTGGTATAATCCAGACCATTATAGCACAATGATGAGAAGTTCTGAAACATGACTGAACTGGGCTTGAATCATGGTTCCATCAGGGTGGGACCTGTTCTGAAGCCTCTCTGAGTGTTTCCTCATTTGTAAAGTAGCAATAAACACCACACCTCTTTCAAAGCATTCTGAGGATTAATTTAAATAAGAGATGGAAAGTGCAAAGTATAGTGTCTAGCACAGAATCGGTATTGCAAGTGCCTATTTTAAGCATGTCTGACATTCCTAAGAATGTATCACAATATACACAACCTACTATAAAGGCCCCTATCTATCTATCTATCTATCTAGGTATCCACTCATTGTGCTTCCAAAATAAAATTCATTGAGTGCCTACTACCTGGTCAGCATTGCTTTAGCACATGGGGATACAGCAGCAAGCATAAAAGCAAAACCCCTTGGCCTCATGAAGCTTACATTCTAGTAAAGGAGACAGACAATAACCAGGATAATAAGCACAAATATAATGTTCAATACTGATAAGATGGAAAAACAAAGCATAGAAGAATAGTAAGTATGGGGAGAGGGTCTGGAGTTTGGGGGTCGAGTGGCTGGGAAAGGCCTCGCTGAGAAGACTTGAGAAGTGAGCCACACAGATGTCTGAGGAACAGTGTTCCAGAAGAGGCGGCCAGGGCAAGCTGTGGGCCAGGAACACCCTAGAGGAGCTTCCGCAGATAGAAAGGAGTCCATATGGCTAGAATGGATGGAATAAATGAAAAATCTAATAAGGTGAGCTCAGAGCGGGTAACAGGCCACGCGGAGGTAGGGGGCTACACCATGTAAACCATGGACAATAATCTGACTTTCATTTGGTGGCATCTGGAAACCATGGGGCGGGGTTTTGCAGCAGAGGCATCACATGATCTGATTCACAGTTTCATAGACTGTCTCTGACTGCCTGTTGAGAACAGACTGATCAAGGCTACAGGTGAAGGCAGGGAGACCTCCCAGGTTATTTCCAGATAATGGCGGCTGCCTCAGCCAGAGTGGCGGGAGTGGCAACATTGAGAAATCTTGGGATTCTGGGTATATTGCGATGTAGAGCTAGGAAAACTCACCGACACCTTAAACACAGACTATAAGAAAGACGTGAGTCAAAGAAGACCCTCAAGGTTTTCTCCTTGAGCAACTAGAAGCATGGAGTTCAATAGACTGAGATAGGAAAGATACCATGAGGAGTCGTTTCTGGAGGGCAGACCAGGAGTTCAGCTGTGTATTAAGTCAGCTGGATATCCTGACACATTTACGTTGAACATAATTGGGCATCAATTCTCTGTTATCTACATGAAATGCACCAGTCGCTTCAAACGTCATCTACTGTGACTGAACCAGTCGCTGGAGACTATCTCCACACCCTTATTTCTCCTCTCCTGCCAGCAAGTGTTAGAAAGATGCTAACTAATTTTTCTGCAAGATGGAATCAAGAAATTGTTGCTATTGCTGCAAATACAATTCAAAACAAAACAAAAACCCACAAATACTCTTGAATGCTGCCCTACTTCACACCAATGAGCTTTACCATTTCCTTGTATTAGCAAAGATGACCACGGAACAGCAGGAACTATGAATCCTGCGAAAAGTTTTGAGTTCTTACAAGCTTGTCCTTTACAGCCTTTCAGGAAGAGAATTAAGGGATCACCACTTTTTTTTACCCCCACTTTGCAGACTGGGAAAATAAAGCCCTGAAGATGCAACCCTCTTAGGTATATATTATTCCTATCAGTGTTTTCAGATGTGAACATAAACATATTGCCAGAATTTATTTTGAAGAATCTGTTCATTCTTCTTTAAAACTTAGGATGCAGGCTACATTGGTTCAGTGTGACTCTTGAAGTGACACAAGGTTACCAGGTGGAATTCTGATCTCCCTCCTCTGTCGAATTCTGCCCTGCCCCCACCCCAAGCTGCCCCTCCTCGCTTTAGCACACAGACACTTCGGAGGCACAAACGCAGGGACACATACGTTGCTTTCTCCCTCTCTGTGCACGTAACAGTGTGTATTTCGGTCACAGTATTTCAGTGAGTTCAAAGCCCTGCGGTGCAGGAAGAAAAAGCCATGAGGGACGTCAGAGCATTTCATGTTCCTCCTCCTCCCCCATTTCCACCCCTCCACAGCACTCTAATTACAGTATGAAAGAGGCATCTTGACAAGGAACAAATGGCTGTGTTCTTTTCAGAGGCACTTTCTGCACTCCTTTGAGAAGCTGCTGCAATCAGTACCCTCCCTGAAAGGTTTTGAGGTGTGTGAGGAGTGGGTGAGGCTGGGTTTGAGGGCATGACTGAGAGTTTATTACCAATTATACACAGAACACTGTGTGGGCACTTGGTACTCTGTGTAAAAAGCCTTGAATTTCCCAGAATCCTTTGTTCCACTTTCCCAGATTATTTAAACATTAAAGGTTCCTCGTATGGGGTTGACCAAAATATTTGAGTTTTTCTGTAACATCTTATGGAAAATCATGAATGAAGATTTTGGCCACCCATCTTCCTGGTTCAATATCAAAAGATTCTTCTCTGTTAAAACCAGCCTGCTTTGAGATAGACAAATAGAACCAAAGAGAAGGCCCAGGGCAGACAGAATAGGAATAGTGAAGGGTGAGGAGAAGAGCAGACATCTGAAGGAAAAACCAGAGACTTGCTGTAGGCTAACACACCATGTGCTGATTCACTGCACAGAGACGCTGACCAGGCCTCCCCACTCACTGACTTTTTAGATGTTCCATGAGGGGCTAGATAGGAGTTTTCATTTGCTCATCCATCCATCACATCCTCAGGATACATCAGAGAGCCCCTCACACTTAATTCCATTGCCTCAGATGAGAAATTAGGCTTATAAGAGCAATTATACTAGCTATGACAAACACAGACAGCATATTAAAAAGCAGACGCATTACTTTGTCAACAAAGGTCTGTCTAGTCAAGACTATGGTCTTTCCAGCGGTCATGTATGGATGTGAGAGTTGGGCCATAAAGAAACTGAGTGCCAAAGAATTGATGCTTTTGAACTGTGTATTGGAGAAGACTCTTGAGAGTCCCTTGAACTGCAAGGAAATCCAACCAGTCCATCCTAAAGGAAATCAGTCCTGAATATTCACTGGAAGGACTGATGCTAAAGCTCCAATACTTTGGCCACCTTCTGTGAAGAACTGACTCATTTGAAAAGATCCTGATGCTGGGAAAGATTGAAAGCGGGAGGAGAAGGGGAGGACAGAGGATGAGATGGTTGGATGACATCACCAACTCAAAGGACAAGAGTGTGAGTAAGCTCTGGAGTTGTTGATGGACAAGGAAGCCTGGCATGCTGCGCTCCATAGGGGTGGCAAAGACTTGGACACAACTGAGTGACTGAACTGAACTAAATATTTGTCTGGGTCACACAGTCTATACTAAAACAGCAATACCTCCACCATTTCTGTTCATTGTAATTGTCCACTTGCTGGTGACCCCGAGGGCAGGGACTGTGCCGAACCATTCTTGCTGAGCATTACACCCATGGTCTCAGTGCAAATAAGCTGCTCAACAAACATTTACTGAGTAAACGAAGGGCACCTCACAGGAGGGGCAACCATTGGACATGCAGCAGGCTCGGGTTCTGGAACAAGAGGTGAGACTGGGCCCAGTGGAGTGAGTGGGGCCTGGGCTGTGTCTCAGTCCTGGACCCTGTATGTGCAAGGTCAACAAGGGGCAGGGGGCACATGTGGGTGTGCAACACCAGCTTATTCTTTCAGGAGAAAGAAACTTCTTAGGTTCCTCTGCTTTGCTTCTTCTCTATCTCCTTGGTTCTCCTTAACATATGGGAGTGCTCCAGTGTCCAGGCCTAGGTCTTCTCCGCTAGCTGTGTTCCCCTGAGATGATCCCACTGGGCCCACAGAGTCAACATCATCTCTATACCATCAAATCTATGACTCCAGCCCCAATTCTCCAATGAGCTCCAAACCCATTTACACAACTGTCTGCTGTGTTCAGCAACCTGGGTGTCCAACAGGCGTCTCAAACTCAACATGGCTAAAATCGAATTTATTTCTCCCCCAAATCACTCCTCCTCTAGACTCTCCCACCTCAGTAAAGAATATCACCCACCCTAGGAGTCATTATTGAGAAGACAATGGCACCCCACTCCAGTACTTTTGCCTGGAAAGTCCCATGGATGGAGGAGCCTGGTAGACTGCAGTCCATGGGGTCGCTAAGAGTTGGGCACGACTAAGCGACTTCATTTTCACTTTTCACTTTCCTGCATTGGAGAAGGAAATGGCAACCCACTCCAGTGTTCTTGCCTGGAAAATCCCATTGGTGGAGGAACCTGGTGCGCTGCAGTCCATGGGGTCATGAAGAGTCGGACATGACTGAGCGACTTCACTTTCACTTTTCACTTTCATGCATTGGAGAAGGAAAAGGAAACCCACTCCAGTGTTCTTTCCTGGAGAATCCCAGGGACAAGGGAGCCTGGTGGGCTGCCATCTCTGGGGTCGCACAGAGTTGGACAGAGTTGGTCGCACACAGTTCTTTCTTTTCTCTCGCTGCAGCCCTAGTCCAGTGAAACAGCAATCCCTCCCCTACTACTGTCTCCCTTAAACTTCTGGCCCCTGAGCCCAAGCAGCCCCAGTTTCTTACTGGATGTTCTCCACCTTCGGTGTCCTGCAGTAACCTCTCTAACTTACTCCCTGTTTCTACCCTTGCCCCAATCCCCCTATTTCCCTCACAAGAGAAAACTAAGGAGCAGCTTTTTAAATACAAATTAGCCATGTTACCCTCCTGCTTCAGACTCTCCCCTGGCATCCCACAGTTGTCTACAAGACCCCACATGAGTCTGACTCTCTCCTCTGTCTCCTTGACTTCAGGGGACCTTTCCTGATTCAGAGAACTAAAATTAGTAATCCCACTAGCTGTTTACACTCTATTACAACCATCTGTTTTGATAACAACATTTGTTGCTAAAAGATTACCTTGTTCAACTATTTGGTTTTCTGTCCTTCTATAAGATTCTCTGGTGGCTTAGACAGTAAAGAATCTGCCCACAACGCAGGAGACCTGGGTTCAATCCCTGGGTCAGGAAGACCCATCGGAGAAGGGAATGGCAGCCCACTCCAGTATTCTTGCCTGGAGAATTCCACGGACACAGGAGCCATGAGGTCGCAAAGTGTAGGACATGACTGAGTAACTCATATACACACACGCATAAGAATGAACAAGGAGGGGACTTCCCTGGTGGTCCACTGGCTAAGATTCTGAGCTCCCAATGTAGGGGGCCCAGGTTCAAGCCCTGGCCAGGGAACTAGATCCCACAGGCCTCAACTAAGAGTTTGCGTACCACAACTAAAAAGATCCCACAGGCCGCAACAAAGACCCAGTGCAGTCAAATAAATAAACACACAAAAAAAGAACAAGGAATGCAATAGATACTTATTGAATGAATGAATAAAAGTAACCAAGCATGCAGAATTATATATATTTTTTTTTCCTGGAGGTAAGTTACTGTTATGAGTCATGATCAATGCAGATCCTATTTAACGGTAATGTGATCAATCCCTTCACCTTCAAGGATTAATTCTCCATCCAATCTAAAAGTAAAATCTGCACTGTGTCTTAGAACATGAACTTTCAAAACCACTCCAAAGCTGTAAAGCATCATCAGGGCAGGCAATTCTTTAGTGTATTCTACTTAAATATTTTCTCTTGCAATTGAGACCGTATCCTTCTGCAGTCTCATTTATGTTTATGATATCATCTTTTATTTAGAAATCTTTCTCAAGTTGTGCTGTGTTCTTAGTCTCTCAGTCATGTCCAACCCTCAGACCACATGGACTGAGGGCTGGACTTAGTTGGACTAGACTGTAGCCAGCCAGGTTCCTCTGTACATGGGATTTCCCAGGCAAAAAACCAGACTGGGTATCATTCCCTTTTCCAGGGGATCTTCCCTACCCAGAGATTGCAGGTGGATTCTTTACTGTCTGAGCCACCAGGAATATTTAATAAATCACTACATTTTTCAGCCTGTCTTACAGTTAACTGGAGTTCTTCATGAAAATGTAACTCACTGTTACTTTATTGAAAATTTCAATGTCTATTAGAAACAAATGCAGGTGATGTACAAGCAAAGATGTTCTTCTGAAAGGCTGGAATGTGGTGGACATTACTATGTGGGACTACTATTGGCTACTATACAATTTCCAGTGAGGACTCTGTAGTCATACCTAACACACCCAAAGAAATAAGATGTTCTGAGAGATAATTAAACATGTACTATAGTATAAAAGAACTATATTTGGATGCAGCACACCTAAGTTTGAATCATAGTCCATGGGAACATCATTCAACATTTCTGAGGCTTGATTTTCTAATAAACAGCATTGATAAAACTACAATCTCACTGAGCTGTTGTGTCAGTGAGCTCAAAAGATCAAAAGGTATCCATCATGGTGCAGAGCATGGTACATCTTAAACATACACAAGTTGAATTTGAATCTGAAGCTCCACAGTAACTGGTTCACTTAAATTATAAAGTACTGTAACTGGATGACTCTTGCTATTTTATCACCTTGGGATAGTAACTCAAAACAAGTATTTTGGTGAAGGATAATATAAACCAACACTAGAAAAGAAAGAATATCAGTGAAGTTCAGAGAGGACAAAAGTATATCTTTTGACAAAGTCTATATTACCAAAATATTAGTAAACTATTTGGCTGTTTCTCAATTCTCACTGTTCAGCTCATAAATTTCTAGAGAACTAGTTCTCTTAAAGAAAATTAGAGATACCACGGGAACATTTCATGCAAAGATGGGCACAATAAAGGACAGAAACAGTAAGGACCTAATAGAAGCAGAAGAGATTAAGAAGAGGTAGCAAGAATACACAGAAGAACTGTACAAAAAAGGTTTTAATGACTCAGATAACCATGATGATATGGTCACTCACTTAGAGTCAGACATTCTGGAGTGTGAAGTCAAGTGGACCTTAGGAAGCATTACTATGATCAAAGCTAGTGGAGGTGAAGGAATTCCAGCTGAGTTATTCCAAATCCTAAAAGATGATGCTGTGGAAGTGGTGCACTCAACATGACTGCAAATCTGAAAAACTTAGTGGCCACTGGACTGGAAAATGTCAGTTTTCACTCCAACTCCAAAGAAGGGCAATGCTAAAGCATATTTAAACTACCGCACAATTGCACTCATTTCACATGCTAGCAAGGCAATGCTTAAAATCCTTCAAGCTAGGTTTCAACATTATGTGAACTGAGAACTTCTAGATGTACAAGTTGGATTTAGAAAGACAGAAGAACCAGAGATCAAATTGCCAACATCTGCTGGATCATAGAAAAAGCAAGAGAATTCCAGAAAAACAGCTACTTCTGCTTCATGGACTATGCTAAAGCCTTTGACTGTGTGGATCACAACAAACCATGGAAAATTCTTCAAGAGATGAGAGGCACCTTACCTGCCTCCTGAGAAATCTGTATGCAGGTCAAAAAGCAACATTTAGAACCAGACATGGAACAAGGGACTGGTTCCAAATTGGGAAAGGAGTACATCAAGGCTATATATTGTCACCTTGCTTATGTAACTTATATGCAGAGTACATCATGCAAAATGCCAGGCTGGATGAAGCACAAGCTGGAATCAAGATTGCTGGGAGAAATATCAATAACCTCAGACATGCAGATGACACCACCCTAACAACAGAAAATGAAGAGGAACTGAACAGCCTCTTGATGAAGGTGAAAGAGGAGAGTGAAAAAGATGGCTTAAAACTCATTCAGAAAACTAAGATCATGGCATCTTGTCCCATCACTTTATGGCAAATAGATGGGTAAAACATGGATACAGTAATAGAATTTTCTTGGGCTCCAAAATCACTGTGGATGGTGACTGCAGCCATGGGGGTAAAAGACGCTTGCTCCTTGGAAGAAAAGCTATGACGAACCTAGACAGCATGATAAAAAGCAGAGACATAACTTTGCTGACAAAGGTCCATATAGTCAAAGCTATGGTTTTTCCAGTAGTCATGTATGGATGTCATGTATGGATCATAAAGAAGGCTGAGGGCCAAAGAATTGATGCTTTTGAACTGTAGTGTTGGAGAAGACTCTTGAAAGTTCCTCAGACAGCAAGGAGATCCAACCAGTCAATACTAAAGGAAATCAGTCCTGAAAATTCATTGGAAGGACTGATGCTGAAGCTCCAATACTTTGGCCACCTGATGTGAAAAAACGACTCATTTGAAAAGACCCTGATGCTGGGAAAGATTGGAGGCAGGAGCAGAAAGGGATGACAGAGTATGAGATGGCTGGATAGCATCACTGGCTCAATGGGCATGGGTTTGAGTAAATTTCAGGTGATAGTGAAGGACAGGGAAGCCTGGCATGCTGTAGTCCATAGGGTTGCAAAGAGTTGTACACTACTTAGTGACTGGACAACAACAACAGGCCACCTGCAGAAGAAATCACTCTTGTATAGGACTTCTTGATGAGAATTTCTAGAGAAAACTTTTCCAGAGCTTGGAACAATGAGGGACATGTGTGCTAATGAATGCATTAGAGGGAGAGCTGCCAGCTTAGGCCATAACCCCTCATCCCAACAGACTTCTAAGAACTTCCAAGCCCTTCTCTTAGCAAAGTTTATCCTTAATGTATATGAAGCCATCATAGGTCTGCTCTTTGCAGAGCAGTGGTACTCAAAGTATATTCCATGGACCAATGCCCATCTGTGCACTGTACACAGCTACTATAACACGATACAATAAATTCAGAAATTAAAAGTGCTTAGGAAGTGGCAACCCACTCCAGTACTCTTGCCTGGAAAATCCCATGGATGGAGGAGCCTGGAAAGCTGAAGTCCATGGGGTCGCTAAGGGTCGGACACGACTGATCGACTTCACTTTCACTTTTCACTCTCATCCATTGGAGAAGGAAATGGCATCCTACTCCAGTACTCTTGCCTGGAAAATCCCATGGATGGAGGAGCCTGGAAGGCTGAAGTCCATGGGGTCACTGAAGGTCAGACACGACTGAGCGACTTCACTTTCACTTTCAGTAACTTCTATAATAACTTGATAGATATTTAATGTCAATTTAAGTTTAGAATAAAAGCTGAATGCTTATATTTATGTCTCTGTATTTTCATTTCATTATTGTGGCAATCCATTTTTGTTACATGTTACAAAACTGTCAACACACACTTGACTGAGAAGGTTAAAAAGTGATTTGTCACCACAGATAGTTGGAGAAGTATTGTCCAGAGCAGAACTCATCTGTGTGTGTGTGTGTGTGTGTGTGTGTGTGTGTGTGTGTGTGTTTAGAAGATGTGGTATGGCGATCATCATATTAATTACCATTTATTTCGTGTTTATGATGTCCCAGAAACTCTGTTAAGTGCTTTAAAAGCACTATATCATTTAGTTTTCATAAAGACACAAAATACATGCTATCATCTCATTTTTAAAAAGGCCAAAGGATGTTAAAAAAAAACCTGTTTGAAGTCCACAAGGTGAAGCAGTGACAGAACCAAGATTCTTTTGACCACAAATAGCTCTAGAGAGGCAGATTGGCAGCTAGGAGGTCAGTGTCACCTGATGCCCCTATGATTATATTGGTAGCATTCAGTCACATCTTTTCAATGTATCTTATTCTTTTTTTTTTTTTTTTTTGGTGCTGTCCTCCTCTGCTTTTTTTTCTTCTTTTTCGTTCTTTCTTCTCTGTCTTCCCTTCTGTCTCTTATCCCTGAGGTCACAAAACCTCCTGGACTCCACTACAGGATATCTTTGCCCTTCCCTGCTCTGTGAAGTTAAATGGTCGAAGCCATAAATAAGGAGACATCAAATTCACATTCTTAGCATGTACAGGGAGTAGTAAATTTACATTACTCTTTTATTATCAAATGATAGTTAAGAGAAATGAATTCTCATTAAAAGCACCAATTTTCAACAGCATAAATCACAGCCATATCCTTTGGTAAGTTAAATATACTCTGCTCATAAACACTAATCATCTTTTTTTCACATATCTGGCATACAAATATTACCATGGCTTCTAAGTTTAAGTTAAGATATGACTTATTTTCAAATCTTCACTCTTATCTTTTCTGAAAACGTTATCTGTGCATAACTGTGGCTATATCCACAATCATAAAAAGGCACACATATATGATGGGTCAACACAAAACACATGTATAGACAGAGCCCCACTTAAAAGAAAGCTGACACATACGAGGTAGACAGTGTTTCCAGAGGTTAACCTACTGCTTTGCAGTCATGCTTCCTATCTGGGAAGCAGTAAGTACAGGCTTTATGTCTGAAGGGGTAGCCTAATAGGTTTTGACTCAACAATTTTGCATAAGTGTGAAGTAAGATAGTCACTATCATGCTAGAACTGTATTTCCACCTAAAGCTGCTCAAAAACTGCTGTATCTCATAGGTATTCTGCAGAATCAAAAAACTGACTTCTACTTCAAGCAGAACCATGCACTAATGTTCTGAAATACCTTTTACACAAAATATCCAGATACTGGGTAAATTATAAGATGCATGCTAATTAATACATTCTTAAGCTTACAGGAAAGTAATAGAAATCGCTAAGGTTAAAAAGATAAAAACAGATACACATTATGCAAATATGGTGCCCAGTCTCATCTTTTGTCAGATTAATTCCTAGATGTTTGAATTTTTTTACATTAGAAAATTTTAATTCACTTACATTGAAATGGATCACTACCAGTATATTTAAGCCAATTAAATTGTTGTATATGATCTATGTCCTATGATCTTGCTAAGTTTGCTTATTAGCTTAGTTTGTAGATTCGGAGAAGACAATGGCACCCCACTCCAGTACAGTACACCCCACCTCACTCCAGCCTGGAAAATCCCATGGACGGAGGGAGCCTGGTAGGCTGCAGTCCATGGGGTCACCAAGAGTTGGGCACTACTGAGCGACTTCACTTTCACTTTTCACTTTCACGCGTTGGAGAAGGAAATGCCAACCCACTCCAGTGTTCTTGCCTGGAGAATCCCAGGGACGGGGAGCCTGGTGGGCTGCCATCTATGGGATCGCACAGAGTTGAACATGACTGAAGTGACTTAGCAGCAGCAGCAGCAGTTTGTAGATTCTATTGATAGATTTTCAAAACATGCAATCATACTGTCTGTGAAAAAAATTAGTTTTACTTCTTCCTTTCTGATTTGTGTGTCCTTTATTTTTGTTTCCTATTGTTATTAAAATAGCTCAGATCTACAGGACAATGTTGAACAGAAAGGTGAGTGTTCTTGCCCATTTCCATATCACAGGGGAAAAAGGAGTTAATATTTCACCTTGAACTATGATACCAGCTCAGCTGTAGGCTTTAAGATGCCGTTTAATCAGATTGAGAAAGTTCTGTGAGGTTTTAATCATAAAAGATTATTAGATTTTGTTATCTTTTTTCAGGCATCTATTGAGTTATTACATGTGTTTTTTTTTTTCCCTTTAATACTTTTAATGTGTTACACTGATTGATACTCAAATGCCAAGCCAACCTCGAGCTCATGGGTTAAATATCATTACCCTTTATAGTCTGCCAAATTTGATTGATGACGTTTTGTTAAGGAATTTTCCACCTATGTTCATGATAAGTATTATCCTGCAATCTTCTTTTCTAATTACATGTTTGTCAGATTTAAGGAAATCAACCTTGAATATTCACTGGAAGGACTGATGCTAAAGCTCCAACACTTTTGCCACCTGATGCTGACTCACTGGAAAAGATCCTGATGCTGGGAAAGACTGAGGGTAGGAGGATAAGGAGGAGACAGAGAATGAGATGGCATCACCAACTCAATGGACATGAGTTTGAGCAAACTCCAGGAGATAGTGAAGGACAGGGAAGTCTGGCAAGTTGCAGTCCATGGGACACAACTTAGCAACTGAAAAACAATGGATTTATTTAACTTATATGTACAGTACACATGAGAAATGCCAGGCTGGATGAATCACAAGCTGGAATCAAGATGGCCAGGAGAAATATCAACAACCTCGGATATGCAGATGATACTACTTTAAAGGCAGAAAGTGAAGAAGAACTAAAGAGCCTATTAATGAAGGTGAAAGAGGAGAGTGTAAAAACTGGCTTACAACTCAAGATTCAAAAAACTAAGATCATGGCATCTGATCCTATCACTTCATGGCAAATAGATGATGGGGAAAATGTGGAAACAGTGTCAGATTTCATTTTCTTGGGCTCCAAAATCAATGCAAATGGTGACTGCAGCCACAAAATTATAAGAAGCTTGCTCCTTGGAAAAACAGCTATGTCAAATCTAGACAGTGTTTTAAAAAGCAGAGACACTACTTAGCCGACAAAGGTCCATATAGTCAAAGCCATGGTTTTTCCAGTAGTCATGTATGGATGTGAGAACTGGACCATAAAAATGGCTAAGCACTGAAGAACTGACCTTTTCAAACTGGTGTTGGTGAAGACTCTTGAGATCCCCTTGGACAGTAAGGTGATCAAACCAGTCAATCCTAAAGGAAATCAACCCTGAATATTCATTGGAAGGTCTAATTCTGAAGCTCCAACACTTCGGCCACCTGATACAAAGAGCTGACTCATTGGAAAAGACCCTAATGCTTGGAAAGATGGAAGTCAGAAGAAGGGGGCGATGAGACCATTGGATGGTATCACTGACTCAGTGGACATGAGTTTGAAGAGACTTAGGGAGATAGTGACGGACAGAGAAGCTTGGCATGCTGCAGTTCATGGGGTCGCAAACAGACACAACTCAGTGACTGAACAACAACAATAACAATTTAAGTATTAGGGTAATGCTGTCCACATTAAATGAGCTGAGACGTTTTCTATAGTCTTAAGAGTTCATGAAGGTTTGGTATAATGTTTGACAGAACTTATTGAGGAAGCCATGCGTGCTGGAGTTTTCTTTGTGAGAAAATGTTAGATTATTCATTAAATTTAAGAGATACAGGTTTAATTAAAATTTCAATTTCTTGTATAAATTTTGACAAATTATGTTTTCAAGGAACTTACCATTTTCTCCAAGTTGCTGAATTTACTGGTATAGATTTCCTCATGCTATATCCCTATTTTCTAATATATGTAGGATCTATAGTGATGATCTCATTTTCATTCCTAATGCTGATCATTTGTGTTTTTTCTTTCTTTGAAATATAATTTCAAAGATAAGCTACACAGCAAAATAGACAGCACTGAAAAAAATATGTCAGTAAACTGTGAGATTTTTTTTTAATGCAACCCAATAAAATAAAGAGATAGGAAAGACAAAAGGGAGGTTAAATACAAATGTTACATTTGGTAAAGATCTTAAATAGATCATATCAGAGTTCCATAAAGAGAGGGGAGAAGGAAGGAGAGGAAATATTTGAAAAGATACCTGAATTGTCTCTGAATTGATGAAACACTCAAATAAATAGAGTAAGCACATCAAAAGTAGGATAAATAAAAAGAAACCCATAATTAGTGCCATTAGACTAAAACCATATAATACCAAAGGCAAAGTCTTTAATGAATCCTGCTGCTGCTGCTGCTGCTGCTGCTGCTGCGTCGCTTCAGTCATGACTGACTGTGCGATCCCATAGACGGCAGCCCAGTAGGCTCCTCTGTCCCTGGGATTCTCCAGGCAAGAACATTGGAGTGGGTTGCCATTTCCTTCTCCAATGCATGAAAGTGAAAAGTGAAAGTGAAGTCGCTCAGTCGAGTCTGACTCTTAGCGACCCCATGGATTGCAGCCTACCAGGCTCCTCCGTCCATGGGAGTTTCCAGGCAAGAGTACTGAATCCTAAGAGATTTTTGAATATCTTCATTTATTAAGGGATATCATTTAGATCTCATCAGTAATTTTGGAAGCCAAGATACCTTTAGAATGCTGAGACAAAATAATTGCCACCTTTGAATTATGAATCCTGACAAACTTTAAGAATGAGGTCAAACTGTAGTCTCAGATAAATAAAAACTGAAGGAACTGCACCAGCAGATCTGTGCCAAAGAAAACTCTGAAGGATGTGCTTTAGAAAGAAAGAAAACAATTTTTTAAAAAAGTTTCTTCCATTACAATGGAAGAAAGAATGGTAATCGAATAAAGTGGTAGGCATGTTAAGTATTATATACAATAAATATAACAAATATATTTAAAATTGTAATGTTTATTTCTAAATTATTGAGTTAAAAGATTAGAGGGAATTCCCTGGCAGTCCAGGGCTCTGGACTCTGTGCTTTCACCTCTGAGGACCCAGGTTCAATCCCTGGTTGGGAAACTAGGATCCAGCAAGCCACATGATGCCAGCCAGGAAAAAGAAAAAAAAGCAAAACCCTAGAGTTTCACATTGACCAATAATAGCTTCGAAGCCCAAAATGAGGCAACGTAAGTAATTAAGTTTTTATATGACAAAGTAAGAACATTAAGGTATTGAGATTACAAAAATTTCATTAATTTGAAATGCATGGAAAAAATTAAAATTAAGCCACTGAAAGAAAATAAACAATGCAAATTCATATCTGATAGAGGGCATAAGTAGACTAAGTGGAAAAAAATAATTAAAAAGCTAGGTGATCTTTGGATAAGACTATACACTGAAAACCTCAAAAAATCTATGTATAATTTAATAGAACTAAGAAAGTGTAACAATATTAACGAACACAAATTGTCAGTCTCCAAAATCAATGGAAACTGTAGATACCAGAGCAATTACAAAATGAATAATAAAAAAGTACCATTTGTAATAGCAAATGGATCATAAGGTACCTAGGAATAAATCTAATAAAAGATATGTAAGACATTTCTTGAGTTATGAAATTATATTGAAAGACATTAAAGAAGGCACCAACAATGAAGATATTTATATGTTCATGGATAGACTTATTGTAAATACCAGTTTCCCTAAATCATGCTAGAGGATGAGAAGCATTTCAATAAAAATCCTAACAGATATTTTCTTGGAACCTGATAAGGAGGCTGAAATTCTTATGCAAAAGAAAAACACCAAGAAAAGTTAGTGGTTTTCCTTTAAGTGGTGCTGGGCAATTCACTGTCTATATGGAAAATAAATGAAAATAGGCCCCTTTTCCAAATCATTCACACACACACACACAAATCCAAGTAGGTTAAAGACTTACATATAAAAAGCAAATTTTACAGAATTTTTAGAAGAGCATATAAGAATATCTTTATAACTTTGAAGCAGAGAGTGAAAGTTGCTCAGTCATGTCTGACTGTTTGCAACCCCATGGACTATACAGTTCACCAGGCCAGAATACTGGAGTGGGTAGCCGTTCCCTTCTCCAGGGGATCTTCCCAACCCAGGGATCGAACCCATGTCTCCCACATTGCAGGCGGATTCTTTACCAGCTGAGCCACCAGGGAAGCCCTGAAGTAGAGAAGGATTTTTCAAAACAAGATTTTAAAAAAACATAAACCATAAAAATAAGATAAACATGAGTAAATTAAAACTTCAAATTTCTGTTCAGTTAGGACACCCTAGAACACAATAATGACATGCTTCTAACTGTGAAGAGTTACTGATAGTTCAAGACAAACACAAACAACAAAAGTAATGTTTACTTAGAGTATATAAAGTACTCAGAAGAAGACCAACAATCCAGAAGAAATAGAGACAAAAAATAGAGACAAAAGGTAAAATACAAATGGGCAATGAACATTTGAAAGCACAGTCAACCTCATTAGGAATCTAGAAAATGCAAATCAAAACCTCTGAGATGCTGTTTATACACTTCAAATTCACATAAAATCAGAGGCCGAAAGGTTCGTGTTATAACAAGGTTGCAGAACACCAGAATCAAATGGGGAACAACAGAATTTCTTATAAACTGCTGGTTAAATTACAAATTGGTACAATCACTTAAAAAAATAATTTGCATTATCTCAAGGAGTTCAATGTGCATACGCCTTATAACTCCAGAAAACTACTTCTAGAATTTTCATGGCAACATATTTGCATCAGCAAAAAAGGAGAAGGATCCATTGAGGAGAATGGATAAACAACTCACAGCACATTTATACAACAGAATTCTACAGCAATGACCCAAGGTGAATAAAAACATACACGTTATGTTCCAATTCCTATAACCAAACTGATTTATTTCATAAGGAAACAGACATAGGTATTCATAGTGAAACTAATGAAAAGCAAAGAATCAGTAAGTGCTGCCCCTTGAGGGGAGGTGGGAGCGGCAGTTGGAAAAAGGCCACTGGGCTCCACCGGTTCCAGTAATAATGCTCCCTCTCCAGCTTTATTGTGAATAACCAGAGACTCACGGCACTTGTGTTTATAGCACATATATGGTACAAACCTTATACACAATCACATACATACTTGTTCTTTTGTGTATACGAAATATTGCAGACAGAAGGGATTTTGTGAGTCAATGAAACATGAGTCATGAACACACATTGCTTCATGGTTATGAGGGTGTCAAGTTACTCTGAATAATAAGAAAGAAAGCACTGACTAGAAGCCGCAGAGCTGGCTTCTAGCCCTGGCTCTGACATGGCCTAGCTATGTGACCCTGGCTAAGCCGCCGTCAACCTCTATTTCTTACAGGATAGGGATAATAATTTCTCTTGAAGTTATGATGTGAAAAAAGGAATAAAATATATATGCAAAGGTGTTCTGGAAAAGGTAATAAGCCATATGTGTGTGTGTGTGTGTATATATATGTATATATAGAGAAAGAGACCCTAAAACATAAGCAGGAAATAATTTTTCTTCCAGTTCAAGAAACTGTGCCTGTCAGCTGCATTCTTCTATAGTTGACCCAATGCCCCCTTTTACAAGAATTTATTAAACTCTCAGAAACCACTTTCATATTTACCCTCACCAAGTTCAGGGGTGAGCTTCTGGGCTCTCAGACTCAGCTGCCTGCGTTCATTTAAACAGACCCTCTGTCATGCCTTCCTCCCAAGCCTGCAGTTAACCACCTCCTCAAACGGCCAAGCCTCAGGCAACTGAGGGGTGGACTTAACAAGCCAGAGGAGCTATGAGGTACCCCTAGGCCATTTAAGTTCCTAAGTAGCAAACCTGGCTTCTCAGTGTATCACCCTGAGAGACTTTTCAAAGCATATTGTCATTGAATCCAGAGCTCATTAAAGGAACGCTAAAGATTAAGACAGAAAAGAAGAAAATCCCAAAGGAAGACTGTGAAGAGCGGTGCAAAAGTGCCATCTGTTCTCCCTGCCCTGGCACCTGCTGCCCTGATAACTCCAGGGTCTCCACTGCCATCTGGCTAGTGGGGCTTAGATGTTATACTTCTTCCTTCAAGAGGGCCCTTTTGTACCTCCAACAACTGCCTCTCTTGAAATCTGAAAATTAATTGGAGCTTGCTAAACCTTCCCCCGTCCCCATCTCATGTTCCCAGTCAAGCCAATCACATTTCCCTTGCCAAGTGAAGTGAGTGAAGTCGCTCAGTCGTGTCTGACTCTTTGCGACCCCATGGACTGTAGCCTACCAGGCTTCTCTGTCCATGGGATTCTCCAGGCAAGAGTACTGGAGTGGGTTCCCATTTCCTTCTCCAGGGGATCTTCCCAACCTAGGGATCGAACCCAGGTCTCCAGCATTGCAGGCAGACGCTACCCAACTGTAGCACCAGCAGAGAGAGAGAGAGCGCGTGTGTGTGTTAGTTGCTCAATCGAGTCAGACTCTTTGCAACTCCATGGACTGGAGCCTGCCAGGCTCCTCTGTCCATAGAATTCTCCAGGCAAAAAGACTGGAGTGGGTTGCTATTTCCCTTCAGAACAATAAAAATTAGCACTGCAAGGTGCCCAGGATCTCCATTCCTCTTTGAGAAGGGCTAGAGGGAAGTTCACTGGAGAGTCTTCTTAGAATTCTCTTTGTCCCTGCCCCACAAGCCTGCTTCCTAAACACCTCCCCACAAGAGAACTTTCCACAGAAAAGCCCTGCTAGTATCCCCATATTGGCCTGTCCTCTGGACATGTCCTCCTTGGGTTCAGTTCAGTTCAGTCGCTCAGTCGTGTCCGACTCTTTGCAACCCCATGAATCGCAGCATGCCAGGCCTCCCTGTCCATCACCAACTCCCAGAGTTCACTCAGACTTGCGTCCATCGAGTCAGTGATGCCATCCAGCCATCTCATCCTCGGTCGTCCCCTTCTCCTCCTGCCCCCAATCCCTCCCAGCATCAGAGTCTTTTCCAATGAGTCAACTCTTTGCATGAGGTGGCCAAAGTACTGGAGTTTCAGCTTTAGCATCATTCCTTCCAAAGAAATCCCAGGGCTGATCTCCTTCAGAATAGATTATCATTCCTACTAGCTGTAATCCAAGCTGCAGTATCTGGGTAGCAATAAGGACTAAAAGAGGCTCATCAGGTTGGAATAAGCCATAGCACATCAGCCTGAAAGGTCATCACTTGGAGACCTGAAGCCACTGCTTGGAAATGCGAGGTTGTTATTGGCCTCCAAGGCTCTGTAATGGATCTAATAAGGGGCAAAAACTGTGGTCCTCAGCACCAAGTCAAGAGCAAGGGATAACAAGGATGGAAGTGAAATAACAAAAAGCTCACTGACAAGGGTAGATAAACAATGAACACTGAATAGGAGTCAAGGGCCCTCGATTCCAGTCTAATTCTGCCACCTGCCACTCCGAGGTCTTAGTCAAGACAATTTGCAGAGCAGAGGTGACTCTAGCTCAGCTGTGAAATATTTTCTAAGGCCCTTGCTAGCCTGAGAATTCTTATGTTATAACTCAAATGAAGCCCAATGTTAGTCACATCTGATGCACCCAAGAAGAGAAATTTATAGAACTAGGCTGCAAGGGTGAAGCATATGAAGAAACGGGCCACACTGTATAAAAAGCAAAACAATCAGGGTACAAAACTCTGGACACCAAAGATAATAAGATGAGGAGATATAGGTGAATTATTCTAAACAGTCCTGGAGACAAAGTTTGAGAGGGTCTCTTAAAAGTAGATTTAGTCATGTTTTTCTCATAGAACTTAACATAGCACCTGGCTCCCAGCAGGAACTACATTTATATATTGAATGAATGAGACTAGGACAGAAAACACGTGCTGGAGAGGGCTTTGCTGATATGATCTTCACAACTGGAAACACCTACCCCTAACAGGGCACTTTAGAACATAAGGAAAAGACTTGTGATCCTTCTGGAAGTCAAAAAAAAAAAAAGAGGTAGCCAAGAGAATCTGAGTCAATACGGATAAGGGGACTGACCCCCAAAGTAGACTGCTTTGATCCTTTATAGTTCGTCGTTTACAGGGTCCAGGCTGGTTCCCCTGGAGACTTGTAAAGGCCGTCAAAACACAGCACTGACTGACTTGCAGGGTACTGTTTGTGGTTGCAAAACAGCTTGTCACGAGGACAACATGAAATAATAGATATAAAAACAATTTGAAAAGTTAAAAACGAGCTTTGTGCAACCCAGCTAGGTAAGGAAACATTTTCTTTGCAAACACACACTAGAGAAAAAAGGTCTTAGTTTGCTCATCGAATTCTCATTCAGCATCTATTATGTACCAGACATGATGCTGGATGTTAAGTATAATACGTGTATCGTAACACTATGATCCTTTATAGTTTGCAAAAAACCTTCAAGTGTCTCAAGAGTAACTAGTGTTGTATGGCAGAAACCAACAATATTGTAAAGCAATTAAAAGGGGGAAAAAAAAATGATTAACTCAGCCTTTGCAAAATATTAAACCCCCCAAACAATATAGAGTCGTTTAATTCAGGCTATCAAACTGCAAATTAGAATTAATCTGTTTATTCCCTGTAACATGATAATAAAATGGCAAAAAAAAAAAAAAACCACAAAAACTCAAAATCTTTTGTTTAAGGAATATATCCATCTAGAATGCAAAGCGGTATTATTACCAAATGAGGAACAAAGCAAATCAGCAAACCCTAATGAACAATAGAGGGAAAAAAATCTGACAAGAAACAGCCTCTTATACCCAAGAATAAGAGCATGGAACACAATTTTGTAAGCGACTGAAAAATTAAAAGCTGAATAAAATTCAGTAGAAAGTGGGAACAAGAATCAGGAGTCTTGGGTTTCAGTACCAGCTCTGCCTGTTTGTGTGGTTGAGGGAATTGTTTTTGTTTCCAGTCACTCAGACATAGCATCTTATCCAGTAGCACTGGATAAAGTGCTGCCTGCTGGATTGGGAAAAACAACAATGTGTGAGATACCATTCTGGTAGTCAAGTAAATCCAATCCTCCCAGGAGACAGACAAGTAAAACAATAAAAAATGGCATATGCTATAAACGAGACATGGATAAAACAGTGGAGATAGAGGCTCCAATTCTAAGAGAGGAACAAGGGAAGGTGTCCAGGGAAGAAGACGATGTGTTTTGAAAGACAAGTGGAAAATAAATGGTAACAACAGCCACTGAGAAAACACGGGCTGCATGGTGGGATTTGCTGGCAGCGATAATGAGGGCTCAGGATGGACATGCTGAGACTAAGATGCTAGGGAGCTGGAGGTGGGGGGGTCCTGCCCTTCCTGGTCCTTCGGTTTCCTCATCAGTGATGAGAAGTGACTCAAAGATAGTTCACATCCCTTCTAGTCAGAGCATCTTTGAGGGTTAGTGCTTACTGTAAAGTCCTTGACATACTTGAAACGATTGTGTCCAACCCTCCTTGGAAGAAAGCTAAGGAAAACCTGACAAGGTTGACCGACTAGTGATCTCAGTGTCAGACCTTGATCAGGTAAGGAGGTGACCCATAGGGTGAAGGTCTGCGGTGACTGCTTTGGGGTAATGGAGCAGTCATTCATGCTGGTCACATAGTATTTTTGGCTCTCAGCCTTCTCAGCTCCTCAGACTAGATATGGCCATACAGCCAGTTCTGGCAAATATGTTTGAGGACAAACACTTCACTGCTAGGATTAGAGCCTCCAGAACACTCTCCCCCTTTGTTGCAGTGTGAGTCAGTGGCTAAAATACAGTAAGCAATGGGGAAGGAGGAGGTCAGAGAGAGGCTACTCTATCAGCCCAGGTTCAAGAGGAAGCATAATAATTAGCTCCCAGTCAACTGGATGATGGACACGAACGCAAGGAAAAAAAGCAACCCATGAGACAGGTATTATTTTCTTTTTATAGATTAGAAAGTTGAGAGTCAATGAGATTACATAGCTTACTCACAGCTAGTAGGCAGCAGACCAGGATTCAGGTTCTTGTCTGTCTCTGTTCAGATACAACCCTGTTCTCCCCAAGGGGTTGACGTGATTTACTTTATTCTGTGGGTTGGAGGAAATTCTCAAAGGTTTTTATATAAGGGAGCAACACAATTAGATCTATTTTTGAGAAAATTGCTATATTTTTGCCAAAGACTAAAAATGAAGAAGAAACACTATTTGGTAGATTGCGGTGAGAATCTGGGCCTGGCATGATCAAGGGCATTGACAACGGAAAGGACAATGAACAGACCAACAGACATTTCACAGAATAAAAAGGAATTTATAGACCAGATAAGCCAGAAATTTCAAAGGTCCCCAAGATGGCTAAGCGTGTGTGTTAGGAGAGAAAGGAGGTAGTAGGGGATTTTGGTAGCGGAAGCTCATTTGGTTTGCAGTATGACGAGCTTGAAGGATTGAAGGTGGGAGGAGAAGGGGTGATGGAGGATGAGATGGTTGGATGGCATCACTGACTCAATGGACATGAGTTTGAGCAAACTCCGGGAGTTGGTGATGGACAGGGAGGCCGGGAGTGCTGCAGTCCATGGGGTTGTAAAGAGTCAGACACGACTAAGTGACTGAACTGAACTGATGATGAGCTTAAAGTAATTTATTCAGATCTATCACACAATTGGGGATATGGCTTTGCAGCAGAGGAGAGAAGCAAAAGTCGGGGATGGGGATTCAGAGTCAGAAGGACATGGAAGTCTTACAGCTGTAGGAGTCAATGAGACTTCCCAGGAAGGGCAGGGACATGTGGCTCAGAATGGCTCCCTGTGGGGAACCAGTGTTTCATGAGGACCCAGGGGAAGACAGGCCAGCAACCAGAATGAGGGAGGCATTACTGATAGTTCTCCTCGACTTCTGAGCACACGCAGGACTGCTCTTACCCAACTTTGACAGCAGGCAAGGTTAATGACAGGTTCTGACCAATGAAATGTGAGAACGGCTATGTTAGGTGGCACTTCTGTACCAGAATATGGAACTGTCAGCCCTAGGCTCTAAGAGGTATCTATGATATGCAGCTCTGACCTTGCCGTGTGTGTTAAAAATAACATCTATTGTTCTGAGCTACTGAGATCGGGGGTTGTTGCAGTCACATAACTTAATCAACTTGTGCTGTGTGCTCAGTCATTTTGCAACCCTATGGACTGCAGCCCACCAGGCTCTTCTGTCCATGGGATTTCCAGGCAAGAATACTGGAGCAGGTTCCCATTTTCTACTACAGGGGATCTTCCTGCCCCAGGGTTCAGACAGGAGTCTCTTGCATCTCTTGCATTGGCAGGTGGGTTCTTTACCACTGAGCCACCTGGGAAGCCCCTTAATCAATCTACAGTACACAGATACTAAGAGGGAGTGACCAGAAATCAAGAAAGCAAAAAAGAGAAACCTAAGAGAGGAGGAAAGGTCTCCATGAAGTCATCAACATTTTCAAACACTGCAAAGATGTGGAAGAGTTTCAAGACTGAAGAGACTGTTGACTTGGCAACAGGGATTCCCGGGGGATAACTAGAGACAAGTCCCAGGTGGGGTGAAGTTTGCCACTGAGTAGACCTATATCTGGAAAATTGTAGAACCCACTGTCAGGGGGTTTTCTTTCCTTTCCTTCCCCCCCCACTCTTTTTTTTTTTGACTCTTCGTTGCTTGAGACAGAGAGCCTGAGAGGCAGGATGGCCTGGGCTGGTTTGCACGTGAATTAGAGAACACACAGTTCCTTGACTTGCCTTGGCCCTGCTGGTTGGCAGCCTACACGTTTCTCAGTGTGGCAGCTTTCATTCACTCAAGCCCATTGGGTTGACACATCTTTGGTGTGTGTCTCACATCCCTCCTCCCACACCCCGTCCCCTGCCCCTGGGGTTGGAGTTCCAGTTTTGTACATTACAGCACTTCTGACCTGTCTGCTTACAAAGTGCCCAGCCTGCTTTCACAAGAAGGACAGAGAAACCACACTAAAAGCCCACCTTCTGCCCAGGGATCCTTCCTGGGCCATCTCCCCATCCCATGTCTGTGTTGATTTTCCTTGCTCAGTGACTCCTCCTACCCACTGGGTCCTCCAGCCTGTATCCCAATTCCTGTTCTCTCTGTAGCCCCTTAGGTGGGGACCCACCTTTAGAACACCAGTCCTCACTCTGACATCGGTCCCCATCTGGGCATGGATGTTTGTCAATTCTATACACTGTTATGCTAAATAACCAATGGCCTGCCTATCCTAAGCTCCCCAGGCCACTGGCAGTCTGGCCTGCTCCTTGCCTAGCCTCTGAGAAGGGACAGATGTTGAGTAGCCCCAACCCTGTTGTGCTGTCCTGACAGGCACTGTGTCTGGGGAGTGTGGTCAGGGGTTCAGTCTGTCTCTCCCAGACCAAGCCAGCCCTAAAGAACAATGGCAGTTGTGAAAGTAGGTCATCCCTCCACTTTTCCCCCACTTCCCTGTTAACATGTGCACTTTTTTCCTATCTCTACCCTGGGCCCTTTGGCCTTACACCCTTAAGGCTCTCCCTGGCCCTCCTAGGGCCTTTGGCCCCCAGAGTTTGCCTTCCTCCAACAGGCATCATCGCTCTGTGCATTTCCCCAGGGCCAACAGAGTAGAGGACAAAACACACAGGCTTGGGATTAAGAGAGCCCTGAGTTCAAATCCTGATCCCTCCATTGATCAGCCGGGAGTCCTCAGGCAAATGATTTCGTCTCCTGTAGTCTCAGTACCTCATTTGCAATATAATGAGAACAGCCTATCTTACTGAGTTGACATGAGAATGAAATAAATTATATATAAAACTTTCCTATCATATTGTGATTACTCAACACGTCTGGTTTGGAACAAGATGCTTTGGCTTTTTCCAGACTCCTTTATCTTTTACAACTCCATTCCTTAGCTATTAACATGATTCTGTCCTGCCTGGGTACCACTCTTCTGAGGCTGTTATTCTAAGGTGCTAATAAATGAGTCATGCAAAGGTGTTAAAGGAGCCCGAGGGAGAAAACGTGTAACTCTCACCATATTTTGCATTTTAGTTATTTAGAGGCTCTTATGAAGCCTCAACTCAAAGATACAGTAGATAATAGAAAAATTATGTTTCCACAGGAAGTTAGCTAAGAACAACCTTAATAATAATAGCTATAGCTTACTGAATATCCACTACGTACCAGACACTGCAAAGTTCATTGCATTCGTTATCTCGTTTAACTGACGTCAAGAATATTCTAGGAACTGTTACCATTCCCACTTCAAAGAGTGGGGAACTGAAGCTCACTTAGGTTAGGAAATTTGTCTGTAATCATACTGTAGTAAAATGAAGAGTTAGGATTTAAACCTGAACTCTCCAATTCCAAAACCACTATGCTAGACTCTCTCCCACTTTCGGTAAGAGACTCTTCCACAACCTTCACATCTGAGGTTGCCTTTTTTTTGGTCTATATTTATCCCCAGCACTGTAAAATCCTAATGACTGCTTAGAATGTCCTTGTTAAAGACATATGTTAGAGATGCCCAAACACAGTAAGAAAAGCCCTAACACTCAGCAAACACTTTATAAACAGAGGCTTTATTATTGCTATTGTTATGATGTACAGTCCCTTGCTGCTGCTTCTAGATGAGAGTGTTTATAGGGGAATGGTGACTATTATTTCTGATTTTTCACATATCTGAAAAAAGGCCTTTCTTTTGAAACAATGTGCATTCTCACGCCTAACTTCAAACCTCACAGCCATGTTCTCGGTGGAATGAAAGCTCTTTCAGCCCTTTCAGAAGCAGCCTAGCCTACCTTCTATACCAGGCATGTCTGCCACAGTTCAGAGTGACAGAGAGACACAGCCATAGTCCTCATGTAGGGGTAGCTCAGAGCTCCCAGAAGATGAAAGCGTTGTGGAGGCGGCAAAGGAACCAGATAAGGAGGTGCCTTTGCCCACGGACAAGTCTGTGAGTCCACTGCCCTTCCATAACATTGTATGGAAAAACCAAAATGAACTTTTGGGCCAACCCAATAAAATACCATATCCTGCATGGTCATCCTGTATCCTCCATCCAGCAAGATGACTCACCCACCTGCAGGGTCCAGCCAAAGCTCACAAGTCTTCTTTTGTAATCCCTCCCATCATCTGGCCACACTCAATGAAGCCAGCCTTGGTTGTAACACTGTCAAATGCACTGTCCTCTCCATCCCACAAATAAATTAGGGCCTCAAAGGTGATGTTCATCCTGTTCCTCCAGCCTGCAATGTTCCTCTCCCTTAATCCTATTCCAAGCCATTCCTCGCTTACCTACATCTTAGCCACCCTTCAAAGCCCAGCTCAAACCCTCCTTCTTTCCACAAAGCTGCTCTTCTGCTAGAAGCCACGGTTGATCCCCAGCCACAGAACATCTGTTGCAGTGATGGCCAATATGAAAGAACAGCAGGTTTACGCTTCCTAGGGAAGACATAAGCCCCAAGAGGAAGAACCAGCTCTCAGACTTCCCTTTCATTCTCCTATTTCTGGTGATCAGAAGGTCATACACGAGTGTGGTGTGCTATAAATGTAATTTCTGTTTTGTAACTATGCTTTCCTGATTGACCTTCAACATACATATCTAAGGCATGCACACTAAAATTTCTAGATGTGACAGAAATCATACCTGAGATAGTACTGTGTCATTTTAAATTGCATGTTTAAGGGAAAAAAATGACTTTCTAATCAAGCCTAACAGTACTGTGGGGATCAATGTACTACTTTTCCTCCTCCTGATTATAGAACCAACTGAGATAAACAGAATATGCAGGAGTCTGATACAAGAAGACAAAAACATCAGCTTTATTTCTCATCCAGCCCAGTGGAGACCATGGCTCCACTCCATCCCTTCACCCTATGACTTTTAAGACACCCAGTCATAGGTATGACTTATGAGTCCAGGCCATCACTATTACAGGGCACTCTCCCTAAGCTAAGAGCCAGGAGGTAAAGACCCCTACGCCTGGAGACAGGCCAGCTCTAAAAAGGAGAAAAGAGGCCGAGGGAACCACACTCAGTTCTTCTAAGCTTACCAGATATGAGTCAGGAGGAATGAATGAAGGGTAGGGAAAGAGACGGAGTATTTTCTAGAGGATACTCCTCCACATGAACACATGAAGCCAGAGCAAAAGAAGTTGCCCTCACTAAAAAATGGGTCTAAAATATAGAAAGTGTAATGCAATACTAACAATGTAATTGCTTAATATCTGAAAGGGAGATTAGTAGATAAGTCTCTGCTGATCCAAAGAACTCACTCAATGATTTGCTAATTTCAGTGGCACTGCTATCCTCCTTAGGAGTATAGGGGCTCACTCATACATCATCTGTAGAGCTTGATGTAGGTTATGGCCAAACAGTCCTTTGTTAGAGTCTGGTCAGAGCACACATAATAAGAAGGGCCTGATGCTTGAACTGGAATCAAGCACTCATTCATTCATTCAACAAGCATGGATCAAGTAATTATTGTGTGCCAGCTACTGTGCTTGGCAGTTGAGATGTAACAGCATACAGACTAATGGGTATCGATATCAAGCAAGCACAAGGTGGCAGCAGGAGCCCCGATTTCACCCAGCTGTGAGAACATGCGTGTTAATCTGTGGATTTGTTCAAAATGCCGTAAGATAAAAGCTGATTGTATGAGGGAAGGATATGTATTGCAATGCTCACAGTTTATTCTGATGAGAAAAAAAATGAATGATCCTTGAAGAAGGACAAGACAGCACCGAGAGATTTCTTCATGAAATACACTTTTTTTTTTTAAATTGGAGGGTAATTGCTTTACAATAAACCTTTTTAAAGAGTAAACAATTCTAAGATGCTTCAGGTATGTTCCAAACTTGAGAATGGCAGACAGACAAACCATTACTTACAAGTCCTCCTCAGCCCTCCCGTTTTTGTTTCTCAGTGTTGCCTTCCTTTGTCTGAATCCCACACATTCCGGGGCACTGGGCTGAAGAAAAGAGCCATCTAGTTACGATGAGTGCCCCACGAGAGAGACCTTCTGCGCTGACCTGTCGTGGTGAGAGGGGTAAGCACACACTGCTGTTTGGGTACCAGAGTACCCACTACAAGCAGGAACGCTGGGGAGGGGGTCGCGGAGGCGAGGAAGGGGCAGGAGAGGAGGAGAGCCTGGCTTTCAGAGGCTTCTCCCCCACAGCACGCTGCACACACAATGCAGTTTCCTTCGTCAGAATCTCTCAGCCTCGCATTGTCCACAGCCCAGGAGGTTGCGAGAAGCATTGTGCACGACGCAGCAACCACGCACTCCCTGCCACGGTCAGACAGCAGCAAGCATCTTCCACGGCCCACGGCCCCAGAGAGTGGCGGGACATGCTAACAGCCTCTTCAGAGGTGTCCTTGCCCTCATGATAGCTGCTTTATTATTTGTATTATTTTAATTCTTTCCTTCTGGGCTCCCCTGCCTCCCCATGCAAAACTAGTGCAGAGATGCCACTTTGGGAGCTCATTATGTTGTCATGGCAACCAGAATTCTCAAAGTTTATTTCTCCTCCTCTTCTCCCTTCCGTGAACTCCCTCTCCCATCTCTCGCTACGTATATGTTTTGCACAAGAAACAAAACAGAGAAGAAAATACGATCAATATTTTGTAAATTTTTTCACACACTTTCTACTTAGTACAGCATGTCCCCAGTGGGTATTTGAAATCGCCCCTGTTCTCACAATATCCAATTAAGATTCTTAGGCTTCAAATCCCTGTGATGTTTGGGAGTAAGGTCTTGGGTAACAGTTATCAGCTTGCCCCTCTCCTCTCCTCCTTCTCTCTTCCGGCAGAGAGAGGCTGATATATCCCTTCCTGCTTATATAAACCACGCACATGCTGTGTCTTATTTATCATTTGTTAGCCCTTGAAAACAGCATTAAAAAAAAAAAAAAGGCCAAAACTACACATGAGGGAAAGCGAAAACACCTTGGATGTACTTCACAGGGGATCTCTGGAGATCAGAGGAGATCCAGTTGCCAAAAGGAAAGGCAGGGAAATCCTCAAAGAAAATTTGCTAAATTGATTGTTTAATTATAACATTAACCTTTGCTATCAAAAACCAGATGCAGACAGAGAGGGAAAAGAAACCAAAACAGAGGAAAGAGCCTGAACTCCCACACTGTGCACAAGCCATCACGAGAGGCTGGCCCTGCTCCCACGCGCTTCATTCAATGGTTGGGGGAGGAAACGATGAGCCCCAGAAGGCTGGGGCTTCTGTAGGTGAAATGGTTGTCTGGGCCCCACAGCTGCTAAAGGGGCTGACACCCTAACAATCTCAGCTCTGGTTCTGTGGGCTGGGATCCGAGAGACCCAAGAGAGAGGGTCAGGACAAGCACAACCCCTCCATCCATCCTCCTGACAGCCCCATATCTCTGCTGGCCTCCCTGCTATGGGGAGGGAAGATGACTGGGGCAGAGAACATAGGAGTTCTGGGCTGAGCGGGGTGTGGAACTGACAGATGGAGTCCGACCCAGATTATGGGACAGTGTCCTGAGGCTCTAAGACTGGATGACCCTCTGGCTACCGAGGCCCAATATTTTTAATTTACAGACCTACTGAGTTTGAGATTAGACTCTGTGACATCAACCACGATGGATGAGTATTTTAATTGAGACTCTGCTTACTTATTATATAATTCATCACTGCTAACAGAAGGAGATCCCCAATTGCTGAAGTCATAAAAGCTCCAGACTCGAGCACTGCTTGCTGCTGCTAAGTCGCTTCAGTTGTGTCCGACTCTGTGCGACCCCATAGACGGCAGCCCACCAGGCTCCCCTGGTCCCTGGGATTCTCCAGGCAAGAACACTGGAGTGGGTTGCCATTTTCTTCTAAATTGGCCCATAACAGGATTAGCTGTGAAGAAGCGGGAACTAAATAATGATAAAGGGAACACTGTACTTCATGGTGAGGGGAGGGTTAAAAGGGCAGGAAGGCTGAGCAGGACAAGTGCACACTGGGATTCTAAGCAGCTCACCTACCCCCGAGCACCTGCCTCCTGGCCCCACTGAAGGATGCTCACATTCTAGGCAGTGGACCAACCGCTCCTCCAGCCCACTCCATGGCTCAGGTTCTAGTTCCACTCTGCTTCTTCTAACGAACCTGAGGACACAAATTCCTGGCACATGTAGGTACTCAACAAATCCTGGATGAGTGAAATATTTCTTAAATGGGCAGCAAGCAGTATAATGCTCTGGATGGCCCACTCACACTCCTTCAGTCACCTCTGAGTTGTCCCGAAGCTGCAGTGGATGGAGCCTGTGCACTTTGACAAACGTGACAGCCCCCACATGTTTCTCTGACTGAGAGACTTCTCCAGTCCCCTACAGGCTTGATCAGCTCACAAGCAGGGCAGCCCCAAAATATCATCACTCAAGGAGGGATGGGAATTAAAGGAGATTTTATGTAAATATACATTGCCGTGGCTCAGTCCTCAGTGAAGCAATGCTGAAATATATCTTATACAGTTCCTTGGAAGGTTCCCAGTGGGTTAAGCTTCAGCAGCCTATACTAGTAACTCTCTCAATTAATACATGTTATTTTGCTTTTCCCCTTCCGTCTCAATTTCCCCCATTCTCTCCCTTTTGCAGCTAGAGATCACTTCCCAGATACACTACCTAGACCCAATCCCTTTCTTAGGATCTTCTTTCAGAGGAACCCAGTCCAAAACACTATCTGTGAACTAGTCAGTTAAATCGTTTGCCTCCCTGACAAAAGGATGTAGGGAAATGGAAAGGGTGCCATTAAACTGGGGAGAGCAAAGGTATGTCATCTGAACCATCAATGCCTACTTTTCAAATTTTGTGAGGACCAAATCTTGACCAGGATTAAAAAGCTATATTATGGACCAGAAATTCCTAGAAAGAAGGAATGGTTTTTGCCTGTCTGTAAAAATGACCAACCCAGAGACAGCTTTTTGTTACTGCTTCTGAGGACAGTGCTGAGAAAAGGGGCCAGAAACGAGTGACTGAATGAATAGCATCCCTCCTTTCCAGGGGGTAGACAATCTGGGACACAACTTGCCCTTGACTGTTTTAGACTTTTTCTTTCCTATTCATTGGTATATGCAGAGGGAATGAAGAGGTGGAGTTATCAATAAAAGCATAGTCCTGAATGCCGGTTCATTATCTAAGAAAGGAATATTAAGTTGTTTGATCCCCTGAGGCATCTTTCACTGTTGGTTAACACAAGAGGCATCCTTTTTAACTCCACGAGTATAGAACAGGGGGTACCCCTCACAGGTTAACTAACACATTCAAGATACTACTGTTTGGTCATTTTTGTAGCCCCACTGGTTGGGAAGTGACATTTTCAGAATAACAGACACCGTCCCTCTAGGGCAAAACACAGATAGTTTTTCTAGTGAGGAGCCCTTGCTTCAGCTCAGGAAAGTACATCCAGAGACTTGACACCTAGCTAACCCATGTTGTTCTCTCCAGTCCGATGTTTTTCATCCTAAGGTGAGAGTTAGAGCTGCTATTCGAAGCCTGTTCATTTTCTTCATAGCAAGTACTATTAATATGGTGCTATCGGCCTGTTCCCTGTCCTAGCCATTAGACTACAGAGTGCAAATGGTACAGATGAACCTATGCAAAGCAGAAATAGAGACACAGACATAGAGAACAAACGTTTGGACATCAAGGCGGTTAAGGGGAGGTGGGATGAATCGGAAGGTTGGGACTGACATGAATACACTATTGATTTTGTTGTTGTTGTTCAGGCGCTCAGTCGTGTTTGACTCTTTATGACTCCATGGACTGCAGCACACCAGGCTTCCCTGTCCTTCACTATCTCTCAGAGTTTGCTCAAATTCATGTCCATTGAGTTGGTGACGCTATCCAACCATCTCATTCTCTGCCACCTTCTTTCCCTTTTGCCTTCAATCTTTCCCAGCATCAGGGTCTTTTCAGTGAACACTATTGATACTACATATAAAACAAATAACTAAATGAGAGCCTACTGCATAGCATAGGGAACTCTACTCAATGCTCGTGGTGACCTAAATGGGAAGGAAATCCAAAAAGATGGGATACATGTATACATATGGCTGCTGCACTTTGCTGCACAAAAGAAAATAACACCACATTGTGAAGCGACTATATTCCAACAAAAATTAGAAAAAAAAAAAAAAGATTATCTCCTTCCCTCAGTTCTGGATCTCAGACATTTACTGGCTGAGGCACTGATGTCCACTAGTAAGATCATTCCTCTCTTGTATGGTATCTGATTATTGGGTATTGATCTAAAGGAAGAGTGTGATGTGAAAAGTAGGGGTGAGGCGATGGAGGAGGTACTTGTCTGTGCACAGCACACAAGGTTGGGGAGCGCAAAAGAACTGTGTCTTACTTTGCTGCCATTTCTGCCAACCCTGGTGAGGGTTAAGGGCTCTCCTCTCTCTGTTCTGATCGACTTGAGCTTAGCTTTCTTTCAGCTGGCAAACAAACTGATTCTCAAGTTTGGTTTAATATGGGTTAGAATAGTGTGGCCCCTTTAACAAGCTTTGGGGTCCCTCCTGCCCTCTCACTGCTCTCAATGGCTGTTCATTTCCCGGGTCCTCGGTGGAACACGCCATCTCTGTGTTCTCCCTGCATAACAGAGTTTGCTTCTTCACCAGGAAAGAATAACTTCAATATTTTTGCTAAATGAGGAATATTTGGGGATGTGATGATAATTAAGTGTTGAGAATGTAGTGATGCACTTGACACTGAGGGGAAAATAAAGACTTTTTAATTCAGCTACAACGCTAATGGCTTTGCAACCTAACAGCTAGACATGCCAAGCACCCAGTACATAACCAAGTTGTAAAGGCTGTGATTATCAACCGGGGAAATTGGGAGGTATTATTTCAGCCACCTCAGTGTGCACATGTCTGCAAGAGCACAGAAAACATGTCTAATTATAGGGGCTTGACTGTGGGCTATAAGCTCAGAATGAAGTGAGGCTCTGATACTATTATGAATTTCCACATGGCAAAATCAATTACTGTGAGATTCCACAGATCAGAAAAAGAGCCATAGGTTCAAGCAAAAAAATATATATATATTTCTAATCTTGAAAAGACTAAGATTTTGGCATAAAAGCCACAGTGAAATGAGCATATGGGATAAATTTTGTAAGCAAAAAAAATCCATTAAAACCCCCTCAAACAGCAGTGATTTGATACACTGGCTTATGTCCATCAATCTGATAATGACAAATGTTCCCTCCTTCTCCCTGCAATAGAGAAAGTCTAAGCACAATTTTTAGAGTTGTCCCTTGACACCAGCAAAACAATGGAGTTCTGCTATAGTCATCTGTGCTCTGCTCTTCAACTAATGTTAAACTTGGGTTTCAGGGGAATTATACCCATTGAAAACAGTGCCCACAATCTCAGGAAAATTTCTGAAGAATGTAGACATCCCATAAACAGGAAGATGGCCTTTGATTTGTTCGCTGGAGGGCATCTACTGGGAGCCCACTGAGTGCCTGTTAGGTTTGCCAAGTGCTGGAGAAAGAAGAACTCACCATGGTACCTCCCATCACAATGCTATGAAAGGGGCAAAAAAGTGTTCATCGCTCAGTCGTGTCTAACTCTTTGTGACCCCATGGACTGTAGCCTGCCAGGCTCCTCTGTCCATGGGATTTTCCAAGCAGGAATACTAGAGTAGGTGGCCATTCCCTTCTTCAGGGGGTCTTTCTGACCCAAGGATCGAACTTGGGTCTCCCTCATTGCAGGCAGATTCTTTACTATCTGAGCCATCAGGGAAGCCCATGAAAGGGGCAAAGGTCTCCACAAATAACTTCAAGACAAGGGCTCTAACAGAGGATTACCTATAGTGCGAGAAGAGGAAACTTAAGGGGAATTTGACCTTCAAAGATGAGTCAGAGCTCACAAGTCAAACAAGTCAGGTATGTCAAAGGGGATATGGTGGTTCTTTCTAAGTAAAAGGAACAAAGGAACAAAGGTGTGTGTTCCTGGGGAATCCAGGAACAGTGAGTGTGTGGCAGGGATATCAGAGAGGGAGCATAGCATTAAGGCTGGAAAAGTAGGTTGACCTAAGCTTTGAGAGGTCTTGCAAGACAAGAACCATTTCTCTGGACTTTTAAATAAATTGATGGTTAAAGAAGCTGTATCTGTGATTGTGTTGTGCTTAGCTGCTCAGTCGTGTCTGACTCTTTGCAGCCCCATGAACTGCAGCCCGCCAGACTCCTCTGTCCATGGGGATTCTCCAGGCAAGAATACTGGAGTGAGTTGCCATGCCCTCCTCCAGGAGATCTTCCCAATCCAGGGATCGAACCCAGGTCTCCTGCACTGTGGGCAAATTCTTAACCATCTGAGCCAGTGTTTGTGATTATCCCCTCTTAAAGCCTTTAACTATTAAAATGAAAAGTTACTAACTCCACATTCATCTTTCCAACCCACGCAGTGTTGGTTTTGTCATTATTTACCCTTTTTCTGAGAATTTACTAGTCAAAAATGTTTAAAAATGTGATCTACTTAATAATCACTGGTTTACATTATTTATATTACCTTAAAACTTCCACATTAATTGTGATACTTTTTAGCATTGATTGTAAATTATTATTTAATTTTTAAAACAAGCTGATGAGAACAAGGAAAAACCAGAACTCTCACTTTTGCTGGCAGGCACATAACTCTGGAAAGCAGATTGGCAGTTTCTTATAAAACTAATCATGCACTTACCCTATGACCCAGCAATTACACTCTCGGGCATTTATCTCAGAGAAAATAAAACTTATGTTCACACAAAAGCATGTACACAAATGTTCATAACAGCTTTATCTGTAATAGCTCAAAACTCAAAACAACTCAAATGTCTTCCCAAGGGGTGAATGAATAAACAAACTGCGGTACAGCCACACCATGAAAAGCTATTCAGAAACAAACAGGAATAAGTTATTAAATATGTGCAAAGATCTAGATGGATTTTAAGGAAATTATGCTGAGTGGAAAAAAAAAGGTCAATTTTAAAAAGTTATGTACTGTATGATTTCATTTCTATAACATTCTTAAAATGACAAAATTAGAGAGATGGAGAACAAACAACTGATTACCAGGGGATGAGAGGGTAATAGATGGGGAAACAGTGTCAGACTTTATCTTTTTGGGCTCCAAAATCACTGCAGATGGTGACTGCAGCCATGAAATTTAAAGACGCTTACTCCTTGGAAGGAAAGCTATGATCAACCTAGATAGCATAGTCAAAAGCAGAGACATTACTTTGCCGTCTAAGGTCTGTCTAGTCAAGGCTATGGTTTTTCGAGTAGTCATGTATAGATGTGAGAGTTGGACTGTGAAGAAAGCTGAGCGCCGAAGATTTGATGCTTTTGAACTGTGGTGTTGGAGAAGACTCTTGAGAGTTCCTTGGACTGCAAGGAGATCCAACCAGTCCATTCTGAAGGAGATCAGTCCTGGGATTTCTTTGGAAGGAATGATGCTAAAGCTGAAACTCCAGTACTTTGGCCACCTTATGCGAAGAGTTGACTCACTGGAAAAGACTCTGATGCTGGGAGGGATTGGGGGCAGGAGGAGAAGGGGACGACCGAGGATGAGATGGCTGGATGGTATCACTGACTTGATGGACGTGAATCTGAGTGAACTCCGGGAGACGGTGATGGACAGGGAGGCCTGGCGTGCTGCGATTCATGGGGTTGCAGAGTCGGACACGACTGCGCGACTGAACTGAACTGAGGGGGTAGTGGGTGGAGGACAGTGGATGTGATTATAAAGGGGTAGCATGAGGAAGTCTCATGGTAATGAAATAGTTCTGTGTCTTGATTATGGTGGTGGTTACACAAATCTACACTTGATAAAACTGCATGGAAACAGACACATGGACACACACATAAGAATGCACATTAAAAAAACAGTTAAACCTGAATAAACCTTTTGGACTGCACCAAAGTCAGTTTCCTAGTTGTGGTATTATACTACAGTCATGCAAGATGTTATCAAACCAGGTATAGGGGATACAAGTCTTCTACTTTTTTCCCCAACTTTCTGTGACTCTATAATTGTTTCAAATTTTAAAAAAAAAATCAAACAAAAAAAAAACCTTGAAAAAAGCTAGCCAGGTTCTCCACATTGACAACTTCAAGAGTTATTTTTTAGTCATCTCTGTATCGAGTCATTATGACACATTCAGCATTTGGGATTTTCTCATTCCTTTTAGAAATCCTATATTTCTTTGTCCTCTACAATGTGATGCTTTTGTGATACCCTTTCAACCGATCTTGATATTCTAATACATTAACAGTGTTACTAGAAATCTCTATCCTTGATTCTGTTTTTTCTTCTCTACATGCCATCCATGGATAACCTTATCTATTTGTGCCGTTTTCTCTATTATATTCTGATAGTGAGTTGTATCTGTTCTCTCTCTGTTCTTAAAACACAGATATTGGCTGATCCTACCTACCTGTTTGGCCCTCCTGAACCTCAGACACACTGTCTGGAATTGAATGCATCTTCCTGCCAGAACAGAGCTGTTTTTCTTCCTATATTATTCAAGTTAGTAAGTGGAAAACCAAAGCTATCAAAGATATTTGCAAGTGAATCTTGGGATGTATGGGCTTCCCTGGGGTCTCAGTGGCAAAGAATCTGCTTGCAACGCACGAGCTGCAGAAGTCTTGGGTTCAATCCCCAAGTTGGGAAGATCCCCTGGAGAAGGAAATGGCAACCCACTGCAGTATTCTTGCCTGGAGACTCCCAAGACAGAGGGGCCAGTGGGCTACAGCCCATAGGGTTGCAAAAAGTCGGACACGACTGAACTGACGGCACGCCTGGGATGTATGCTAGACGATCTTCCCTCACCCATTACAGCCAATCATTCACCTTGTCCTGACTATGTTACCACCTAAATCCTTCACCTCTGTTTTCCCTTTACATTTCAGCCATCAGTGCCTGAGATTCTCACTTTCTATCTACAACCAGAGCTTTCTACAGAATTATTACTAACCAATCATTTTTTTAAACCCCCTTCCCTAATCCTCAATCTAAAATTCAAAAGTAACTCAAAACTAACTCAATCTAAAATTCAAAACTAACTCGTTTTGTTTCTTGATCTTATTAATGAATTGTGATAGTACATTTTAATTTTTACAAATTCAACTTATCAACTGTTTCCTTAATGGCTTACTGATTTGTATCACACTCAGAAAGTCTTTCCCCCTTAAAGATTTTTAGCTTTTTGAATATTTATAGCTTAATTTTCAAAACATAGATACTTGCTCCACCTGCAATTTATTTTGCTATAAATTATGAGAGATGGGGAGCCAATTAAGCCTTTTCTTTTCAAGTGACCAGTCAGTTATCAACACCATTCACTGAATCATTTCACTAATTTGAAATGTAAATTCATGTATACATATTTGAATCTCTTTTGATCCTCCTATTCCTACATCAGGCCACACTGTTTCAATTACTTCAGCTTTAGAATACATTTTACTACTTGGAGAAAACTCCCTGTTCCTTACTATTTTAAGAAATGTCCTGGATATTCTTATATACTTAAGTTCTCATATAAATTTCTATTCAGTAAAAATCTTATTTGCATTTATTAACATTCATGTTAATGATGAAATGAGGGGAAATAGACATCTTCGCAATCTGAAGAACTCCTTTACATGAACAATGTTTGTATTCTCATTTACCTAAATGAGAAAAAAAACTCAGAATCTCCCCGTGCTGGAATTCAAACTTCACAAGTGCAAGACTTTGTTTGTTTAGTTCTATGCTACATTCCCAGTTTCTAAAACACTTTTTAGCCCAGGGGAAGCACAATACTTATTTGTTGAAAAACTGAATAAACATATATTCTATTATTTAGGAAATAGAAACCCATTATAAATAATCACACATAAATCATATAATTAGATGTCTAGCTCAGAAAGGTTGCTTTGATCATGGAGAGCTGGCTGGATTAAAGTAAGGAGAACATTTAAAGAAGCAATTGCTACAGTCCAGGATACAGCTCACTAAAACCTTCAAAGGTGGAATCAGTAGGTTTTGATGAGTAAGCAGATGCAGAGAATAGGTGAAAAGGACAGACCATGGTTAACTAGTGTTACTACCTTGAAACAAGAGTGGTGAAAGATAACAGAGGAAGAGTGTAGAAGAGTAACGCGTGTGTTTAGTGTTGGGGTAGGGCAAGGAGGCAATGAAATGAATTTAGTTTAGAACATCCTAAATTTGAGACACGTAAGGGATCTCCCAAGTGAAAACATCTCTTTGGGGGCTTAGTAGCAGATTGGTCAGAGAAGGCAATGTCACCCCACTCCAGTACTCTTGCCTGGAAAATCCCATGGACAGAGGAGCCTGGTGGGCTGCAGTCCATGGGGTCACGAAGAGTTGGACATGACTGAGTGACTTCACTTTCACTTTTCACTTTCATGCATTGGAGAAGGAAATGGCAACCCACTCCAGTGTTCTTGCCTGGAGAATCCCAAGGACGGGGGAGCCTGGTGGGCTGCCGTCTATGGGGTCGCACAGAGTCGGACACGACTGAAGCGACTTAGCAGCAGCAGCAGCAGCAGATTGGTAAATTAAATCTAGGTTGGCCTGGTAATAAAGCCAACTTCTTAAATATTATTTCGTATTATATTTTTACTAAACACAAATTAGCTTCTCCTCTGAAAAACATAACTAAAATGTGGTTTTAGGATGGAAACAATCTTTAAGGAGGTTTGAATATAGTGTGCAAGAGTGCACACAATGTACCCTATATAAGGCAAATTCAGAGAGTGGTACAGTCACCTACTGGGTTAAGTCTCTCCCTTCATGGGGGGACAGAGACTGGAGTATAACATGTACACAGATTTTAAGCATGAATATAAGCATAATGTACTATGGAAATGTGTGTGTGTTGTATATACAAATATGTGTATATATATGTATATGAACAGATGTGGATACTTGCTCCTTGGAAGGAATGCTATGACAAACCTAGACAGTGTATTAAAAAGCTGAGATATCACTTTGCCGAGCATGGTCCCTCTAGTCAAAGCTATGGCTTTTCCAGTAGTCATGTACAGATGTGAGAGTTGGACCATAAAGAAGGCTGAACACTGAAGAACTGATGCTTTAAAACTGTGTTGCTGGAGAAGACTCTTGAGAGTCTCTTGGACTTCAAGGAGATCAAAGTAGTCAATCCTAAAGGAAATCAATGCTGAATATTCACTGAAGGACTGATGCTGAAGCTGAAACTCCAATACCCTGGCCACCTGATGCAAAGAGCATATTCACTGGAAAAGACTCTGATGCCGGGAAAGATTGAAGGCAAAAGAAGGGGGTAGCAGAGGATGAGATGGTTAGATAGCATCACCAATGCAATCGACATGAATTTGAACAAATTCTGGGAGACAGTGAAGGACAGAGGAGCCTGGTGTACTGCAGTCTATGGGGTCACAAAGAGTTGGACATGACTTAGTGATTGAACAACCACATCAGAGTATTACAGGGTGAATCTACAGTAAGTTATTTAGATTATGGCAGAGGGCATCAGAGGGCAGACAAACTGAAGCCATAATCATAGAAAACTAGTCAATCTGAACACATGGACCACAGCCTTGTCTAACTCAATGAAACTAAGCCATGCCATCTGGGGCCATCCAAGACGGGCGGGTCATGGTGGAGTGATTTGACAGAATGGTCCACTGGAGAAGGGAATGGCAAACCACTTCAGTATTCTTGCCTTGAGAACCCCACAAACAATATGAAAAGGCAAAATGATAGGAAACTGAAAGAGGAACTCCCCAGGTCAGTAGGTGCCCAATATGCTGCTGGAGATCAGTGGAGAAATAACTACAGAAAGAATAAAGGGATGGAGTCAAAGCAAAAACAATACCCAGCTGTGGATGTGACTGGTGATAGAAGCAAGGTCCAATCCTGTAAAGAGCAATATTGCATAGGAACCTGGAATGTCAGGTCCATGAATCAAGGCAAATTGGAAGTGGTCAAACAGGAGATGGTAAGAATGAATGTTGACATTCTAGGAATCAGTGAACTAAAATGGACTGGAATGGGTGAATTTAACTCAGATGACCATTATATCTACCACTGTGGGCAGGAATTCCTTAGAAGAAATGGAGTAGCAATCATGGTCAACAAAAGAGTCTGAAATGCAGTACTTGGATGCAATCTCAAAAACAACAGAATGATCTCTGTTTGCTTCCAAGGCAAACCATTCAATATCATAGTAATCCAAGTCTATGCCCCAACCAGTAACGCTGAAGAAGCTGAAGTTGAACAGTTCTATGAAGACCTACAAGACCTTTTAGAACTAACATCCAAAAAAGATGTCCTTTTCATTATAGGGGACTGGAATGCAAAAGTAGGAAGTCAAGAAACACCTGGAGTAACAGGCAAATTTGGCAGTGGAATACAGAATGAAGCAGGGCAAAGGCTAATAGAGTTTTGCCAAGAGAATGCACGGGTCATAGCAAACACCCTCTTCCAACAACAGGAGAAGACTCTACACATGGACATCACCAGATGGTCAACACCAAAATCAGATTGATTATATTCTTTGCAGCCAAAGATGGAGAAGCTCTATACAGTCAGCAAAATCAAGACTGGGAGCGGACTGTGGCTCAGATCATGAACTCCTTATTGCTAAATTCAGACTTAAATTGAAGAAAGTAGGGAAAACCACTAGACCATTCAGGTATGACCTAAATCAAATCCGTTATGATTATACAGTGGAAGTGAGAAATAGATTTAAGGGACTATATCTGATAGACAGAGTGCCTGATGAACTATGGACAGAGTTTCGTGACACTGTACAGGAGACAGGGATCAAGACCATCCCCATGGAAAAGAAATGCAAAAGAGCAAAATGGCTGTCTTGGGAACCTTACAAATAGCTGTGAAAAGAAGAGAAGCGAAAACCCAAGGAGAAAAGGAAAGATAAAAGCATCTGAATGCAGAGTTCCAGAGAATAGCAAGGAGAGATAAGAAAGCCTTCCTCAGAGATCAATGCAAAGAAATAGAAGAAAACAACAGAATGGGAAAGACTAGAGATCTCTTCAAGAAAATTAGAGATACCAAGGGAACATTTCACGCAAAGATGGGCTCAATAAAGGACAGAAATGGTATGGACCTAATAGAAGCAGAAGATATTAAGAAGAGGTGGCAAGAATACACAGAAGAACTGTACAAAAAAGATCTTCATGACCAAGATAATCACGATGGTGTGATCACTCACCTAGAGCCAGACATCCTGGAATGTGAAGTCAAGTGGGCCTTAGAAAGCATCACTACGAACAAAGCTAGTGGAGGTGATGCAATTCCAGTTGAGCTATTTCAAATCCTGAAAGATGATGCTGTAAAAGTGCTGTACTCAATATGCCAGCAAATTTGGAAAACTCAGCAGTGGCCACAGGACTGGAAAAGGTCCGTTTTCATTCCAATCCCAAAGAAAGGCAATGCCAAAGAATGCTCAAACTACTGCACAATTGCACTCATCTCACACGCTAGTAAAGTAATGCTCAAAATTCTCCAAGCCAGGCTTCAGCAATACGTGAACTGTGAACTTCCAGATGTTCAAGCTGGTTTTAGGAAAGGCAGAGGAACCAGAGATTAAATTGCTAACATCCGCTGGATCATGGAAAAAGCAAGGGAGTTCCAGAAAAACATATATTTCTGCTTTATTGACTATGCCAAAGCTTTGACTGTGTGGATCACAACAAGCTGTGGAAAATTCTGAAAGAAATGGAAATAACAGACCACCGGAGCTGCCTCTTGAGAAACCTATATGTAGGTCAGGAAGCAACAGTTAGAACTGGACATGGAACAACAGACTGGTTCCAAATAGGAAAAGGAGTACATCAAGGCTGTATATTGTCACCCTGCTTATTTAACTTCTATGCAGATTACATCATGAGAAATGCTGGGCTGGAAGAAACACAAGCTGGAATCAAGATTGACGGGAGAAATATCAATAACCTCAGATATGCAGATGACACCACCCTTATGGCAGAAAGTGAAGAGGAACTGAAAAGCCTCTTGATGAAAGTGAAAGAGGAGAGTGAAAAAGCTGGCTTAAAGCTCAATATTCAGAAAACAAAGATCATGGCATCCGGTCCCATCACTTCATGGGAAATAGATGGGGAAACAGTGGAAACAGTGTCAGACTATTTTTTGGGGCTCCAAAATCACTGCAGATGGTGACTGCAGCCATGAAATTAAAAGACGCTTCCTCCTTGGAAGAAAAGTTATGACCAACCTAGATAGCATGTTGAAAAGCAGAAACATTACTTTGCCAACAAAGGTCCGTCTAGTCAAGGCTATGGTTTTTCCAGTGGTCATGTATGGATGTGAGAGTTGGCCTGTGAAGAAAGCTGAGTGCCAAAGAATTGATGCTTTTGAACTGTGGTGTTGGAGAAGACTCTTGAGAGTCCCTTGGACTGCAAGGAGATCCAACCAGTCCATCCTAAAGGAGATCAGTCCTGGGTGTTCATTGGAAGGACTGATGCTAAAGCTGAAATTCCAATACTTTGGCCACCTCATGCGAAGAGTTGACTCATTGGAAAAGACTCTGATGCTGGAGGGATTGGGGGCAGGAGGAGAAGGGGACAACCGAGGATGAGATGGCTAGATGGCATCACTGACTCGATGGACGTGAGTCTGAGTGAACTCTAGGAGTTGGTGATGGACAGGGAGGCCTGCTGTGCTGCGATTCATGGGGTCGCAAAGAGTCGGACACAACTGAGTGACTGAACTGACTGACTGACTGAGAGGAGGTAAGTTTTGTTTCATCAGCTAAGAATGTGGCCAACCAAGGATTTCATGCATGAAAAATCTTTCAACAGAGAGTGGAATCATTTTCACATTTAGCTGTAGTTTTTATCACCAAAAAGGTACGTAATGAATTCCCAGTCTAACTGTTCAAATTTCTCTATAAGGATGAGTCCATGTAAAACAGTGCCTTGCTTTGATGATTTATCTTGACTGTCCTCCTCACCGATTTCTCTATTTCTTTTCCCTTACCACTTTGACCCTGCCTCTTGGAGCTGACCTTTTTAGATATGATTACTCGCTTCCACAAGATATGACTTCACCACTCTATCCTCACCACACATCTTCAGACAATGACCCTCCCATCTTGGCCCAGGTCCTTAGAACTATCGATTCTAGTATATTCTCTGCTTGTTCAGATAAATAACAGAGCACATTAGAGCTTGATTTTTGAGATGGAACTGAATTTTAAACAATAAAAGAGACCTGGAGTCTTCTTTCCAAAGCATTACATCTCACAGTCAATCTCAATCCACAAATTGATCGACAAAGGCAATTTCACGGTATTAGTACCGATCATACTTCTTCCTTGTAGCTCAAATGGTAAAGAATCTGTCTGCAATGCAAGAGACCAGGGTTCAATCCCCAAGTCGGGAAGATCTTCTGAAGAAAGCAATGGTAATCCACTCTAGAAGTCTCGCCTAGAGAATCCCATGGATGGAGAAGCCTGGTGTGCTAAAGTTCTTGGGGTTGCAAAGAATCAGACACAACTGAGCAACTAATACACACACACACACACACACACACACACACACACACTTCTTCCTAACAGTACAACTTGGAATGGTGGGTAATATTCTAGAAAATAAAGATTACATGTGCAACATGGGAATACAAGCTCCATGAGGGGCAGGATTTTTCAGTTCCATCTAGGACAGTGGTACAGGGTAAGGGCTCCGTAAATATTTGCTGCCCTAATAACTAAATTCAGAAGAGCATTTTGTTGTGTTAGAGTGTATACATAAATCGCATGTTTCTGCTCTGAATAGAAGCTGAGCAGCAAAGATTTCACTGCAAGCACCCAACTCCATATGGGAAACAGTGCTGTTTGAAACCAGGAACAGTGGACTAAGGGTCAGAACACCACTCCCTTAGGTTTATGACACAGAGCATGTTGCCTGTTCACCTTTGAGCTCCAAGCTCCTTATTTGTAATTTAACAACCCACTCCCGAGGATTGCTATGAGAACTAAACAAATGTATACACATGAAATGCTTTCCAAATGAAGTGCTCTACAGTAAAAAAAAAAAAAAAAAAGAAAAGAAAAAGAAGGAAAGAAGAAGAACAACTGCTTTAGTCTTTTGTGTTTCCAACAGTTAGCTGCCCACAATTCCCATTGGGATGACAGCTTTATCCTTAAGTGACTGTTCCCTAAATATTTGCCACATATGATATAAATGGATTATTTTCCTCTCTATACAAATAGACCTTTTACGTTCATTTGAAAAAATAAATATGGCTAGAGGAAAATGGGCAAAGGACATGAGAAAATAGCTAAAAGAAAAAAAATCAATCAAAAAGAAAAAATGTTCAACATGTGACAATTTCATGTCTGTAACACCTCTGCAAAGTAAACAGCTCTTTGGAGCTTCTGCAGGGATCTCCCGTGCAAGCGATTATGCTCCAGGGTTTTAAGATCCTACCAGTCTCTTCCTTAGTCCTCTGCAATATTATTCTCTAGAAGGTCACAATGGGGTAAGGAATCCCCTAAGAGGGGCCTGGTGTTACTGGGTTTCCCTTCAATTCAGCAATTATGTATGGAGCACAAGAGCAGGGCACTGAGATGTTAAGAGAGGTCCAGCTATGTGGAAAGTCATCTCCAGCACTAGGAACAAAATCTGACAGGTGACAAGACATTCAGCACTCCAATACAAGGAGGACAGTGCACCCTGAGCAGGACACAGGAGGGCTCGGGCCCTTGTCAACTGTGTGGTCTTAGACAAGACTCTCAAACTCCCTCAGCCTCCCTTTCCTTATTTATTATAACATGGGACTAGCAACAGTGACTTATTCATGAGGCTGTTATAAAATCAGTCAAAATATTCAGCAGAATACCAAGAAGATAACAAACTTTCAATAAAAGTTAACTCTTTTCTTTAGCATTATTATTATTAAATGACATAACAAAATTGCATAACCTTATGATGAGTAATGCTTCCCTGGTGGTTCACTCGGTAAAGAATCCACCTGTAACGCGAGAGACCTGGGTTCAATTCCCTGGGTTGGGAAGATCCCCTGGAGGAAGGCATGGCAACCCACTCCAGTATTCTTGCCTGGAGAATCCCCATGGACAGAGGAGCCTGGCGGGCTACAGTCCGTGGGGTTGCAAAGAGTTGGACATGACTGAGCAACTAAGCACAGCACAGCACATAATGAGTAGCAGGTTCTAACGGACAGAAGCATAGTGTGACAGGAAAATATGGAAGAAAGATTTTAGTCCAAACTGCAATGGGAGTAGGGGTATGGATCTAGAAGGATCTCATGAAGGAAGTCAAAGCTGAAATAGGCCCTGAGGGAGGAGCAGGAATTTAACAAGAAAAGCTAACAGGGCAGGGCTCATTCCTGACCACAGGAGGAGAGAGCATTGCTAAGAAACTGCAAGAAGTATAGAGTTCAAGGCGACGGCCATGTGCGGAGGCACAGGGGTGTAACACAGTGGTCTGTCATTACCGTTTCCTCTAGGGAACAGGCTGCGGTGGATGGTCAGGCCTACCAGTGACATCTGAAGACATCCAAGTTCATGCTCAATAGGGCAACTGGATAAGTAAAAATGACTCTTTCCCAGTCCCAGCTACTGAGGTCTAAACCAAGATCTGGAGGGAAGAATTCTGCCACACAGAGCTAACGCTGATTAAATAGTTACTAGCTCCCAGGTACTAAACACTTAGCATGAATGATCAGGTTTAGTTTCCCCAACAATCCAGTATGGTGGATTCTAAAGTCCTCGTTTGCAATTGGGTAACTGAGGGTATAAAAATGTGCAGCTACTTGCCTAAGGTCATGCAGATGACAAGTGATGGATGTGAGATTCAAACCCATGTACACCGTACAGAGTCTGCATGTTACTACTAAGCAATCCCCCTTGTGTAGAGGAGATAGGTACTCTGGACAGGGAGCCAGAGGACTAGGTTCTAGTCAACATCTCTCCCTAAATAGCTGCGTATGACTTGAGGAAGCTGCTTCACTCTCTGGTCTGGTTTTCCCAGTTATAATATGAACAGCAGGAATAAACCACACTTATAGCCCCTTTTGCCTCAAATAATTTTTATCACACTGAAAGATATGACTCTGACAATTGATACATAAAACAGCGTCTTGGGAAAATGCAGATTCTTTCCACAACCTCTAATACTTTATACTGTACCCAAAGTATACGCAGTATACTTTACACTGTGTATAAAGCACTAGTGTGCAACTCAGCAGAGGACACATAGTTCCCTGCACTATCCAGTAGGTCCCTGTTGAAAGTGAAAGTAGCTCAGTCATGTGCGACTCTTTGCGACCCCATGGACTATACAGTCCATGGAATTCTCCAGGCCAGAATACTGGAATGGGTAGCCTTTCCCTTCTCCAGGGGATCTTCCCAACCCAGAGACTGAACCCAGGTCTCTCACCTTACAGGCGGATTCTTTACCAGCTAAGCCACAACAGAAGCCCAAGAATATTGGAGTGGGTGGCCTATACCTTCTCCAGGGGATCTTCCCGACCCAGGAATCAAACCAGGATCTTCTGCATTGCAGGCAGATTCTTTACCAACTGTGCTATGAGGGACGCCCCAGGTCCCTGTTGGTTATCTATTTTACACATAGTAGTGTGTATATGTTTGGAGAAGGAAATGGCAACCCACTCCAGTATTCTTGCCTGGAGAATTTTATGGAAAGAGGAGCCTGGCGGGCTGCACTCCATGTGGTTGCAAAGAGTCGGACACGACTGAGTGACTAACACACACAGTGTGTATATGCTAATTTCAGCCTCCTAATTTATCCCTTCCATAACCCCTATTTTCCCATTTTAACCTGAAGTTTATTTTCTGTTTACAAGTCTCTTTCGTTCTGAATTGCCACTAGGTGGCTAGGGAGAACAAAGGATGAAGAGGTTTGGGGGGAAAGAGTCAATACTATACAATAATCTGTAAGGGAAAAAAATCTGGAAAAGTCTATGCATATGTGTGTGTCCACACAACATAACTGAATCACTATGCTGTACACCTGAAACTACATGATACTGTAAATCAATTATACTTCAACAAAAAATTTAAAAAATGAAAAGAAAGAAATCTAGGGCCTTTCCTGGTGGCTCAGTGGTAAAGAATCGGCCTACCAATGCAGGAAACACAGGTTCAGTTCCTGATCTGGGAACATCCCACATGCCAAGGAACATCAAACCGAGGCACCATAACTATTAAGCCTGTGCGCTAGAGCCTGGGAGCTGCAGCTACAGGGCCCACGTGGCACAACTATCGCACTGGGTTGTCCTAGAGCTTGTGCCCTGCAACAAGAGAGGCCATCACAGAGGCCATTGCGATGAGGAGCCCGCACACTGCAACCAGAGTAGCCCCAGCTCACCACAATGAGACAAAAGCCCACGCAGCAGCGAAGACCCAAGTACAACCAAAAAAAGCAGTCCAAGAGACTTCCCTCTGATTTCCACCCCCAGTACACTCAGACACACTCATACAGTCACCAAGTCACGCAGATCCCATCCCACCACCATCTCCTGGATCTGCTCCACGTCTCCATCACTACCCCACTGCACTCTCTGCTGCCTCACTGTTTCACTGCTTCTTTCAATTGTCACTCCAGAGATGCCTCTCTGTCTCCAATCTCACTCCTCCAGGGCACTCACCTTCAAATGCAAACTGGTTGTCCTCCTTGCCTAAAGCTTGAGAACCAACCCCGCATCATGAGCTCCAGGGGTCAGGTCGGAACTCAGGTTTAGCTTAGTCCATAGGAGGAGCCCTTCACAATGAGCCTCTCGGCTCTAGTTTCACCTCCTCTACATCCCCCTCGACATGTTTCACTATAGAGTCTCAGAACAGCCTCTAACACGTTCCTGGCAGCCAACCTGATGGAAAGCTCTTCTCCCTTCTTCTGGCTGGCCATTACTCAATCTTCAAAGAGTGTGTCAGTCTCACCTTCTTCAAGGGGCCCTGCCTGATCCTGGCCCCCATCGAATATAAATATTCACCCTATGCTATCTCTCTACATAGACTACAAGCTCCTTGAGGACAGCAGCTCTCTGTCCCTCTCTGATCTCATTCCCAGCCCTGAGCAGCAAGAGATGTGGAGCAAGCACCCAGGAACTGCTTGCTGAGTTTCTCCCAGTGATTCCAGGGTCAGAATCCCGGAAGGAGAATTACCTTGTGGTTCATGCACACGTGCATCTTAGCCAGTCTCCTTTGATGTCAGCTTGCCTCTGGACATGACACACAGGCCAAACTAATACCCACCAACTCCACAGATGAGCAGTTGTGTGCTCCTCTGGACCACTAAGCTGGACAAGAATAACTTCCTTCCTAAGACCACCAGCTATTCCTATCTCAAGTCAGGCCTGAGAAATATTTCGGTGCCAACTCCTAACATGCAGAGGGAAGCAATGGCAGGTGACTCAGGAGATCCAAGTTTTAATACTGAAGATACATTCTTTAGCCTCTTTCTTGTGGATAGGACCTAGGTCCTATTCACGTTTGTACACTCAACAATGCATCGCAAGATAGTAGGTGCCCAAAATATATGACATATGAATCAAACTTTTGATAGGGCCAGAATTCTGGATCTAATGAATTTAGACACCATTACATGTAATTTTGAATGATTTCCTTAACTAATCTACAATCTTTTTATTTTATTCATCTTTGTAATCTCAGTGTCTGAGATTTCCTTCTGGAGAAGGAAATGGCAATGCACTCCAGTATTCTTGCCTGGAAAATCCCATGAACCGAGGAGCCTGGTAGACTATAGTCCATGGGGTTGCAAAGACTCGGACATGGTTGAGCAACTTCACTTCACTTTAACCCTCAGTGTCTAGGACAGTGTCTTAAGCATAGTAGCCATACAATCAGCTTTTGTTTAATTGTCCTGAACTTGCCAAAGCTATCCAGCAAATGAGTTGGTGGCAAGACAAACTTCACCAGTTATCTAGTGACAGTTATCTCACCAGAAACAAGAGCCACTCCACTCACTCAAGAGATGCAACCAGAAGAATCCCTCCTCTTATACAGAGAGTCCACCACTTCCCACCAGACCTGAGGGTAAAAGAACCTAGACAGTGGGTCTTAGCATCTTCTGTCTTGTATGTCAGTCAGTTCAGTCTCTCAGCCATGTCCAACTCTTTGTGACCCCATGGACTGCAGCACACCAGGCTTCCCTGACCATCACCAACTACTGGAGCCTACTCAAACTCATGTCCATCGCACAGGTGATGTCATCCAACCATCTCATCCTCTGTCACCCCCTTCTCCTCCTGCCTTCAGTCTTTCCCAGCATCGGAGTCTTTTTCAGTGAGTCAGTTCTTTGCATCAGGTGGCCAAAGTATTGGAGTTTCATCTTTAGCATCAGTTTTTCCAATGAATATTCAGGACCGATTTCCTTTAGGATTGATTGGTTGGATCTCCTTGCAGTCCATGGGACTTTGTACATACAAGGGACTTTCTATGTACCAGATCACATTGTGTGTGTGAAGACTAGTGTGTGTGAATAAGTATGTGCATCAATGTATGGACAGCTTAGAACTGGCACCAACATCTGTATGGTCAGGATGATATTCTAGGTTAACCATTGGCTGGCTTTCTCTAGTTATGCCATGTTGGGAGCCCATATTCCTGGATATGGGCCACATGGTGTAGGTGTATCAGAACAAGTCTCTAACTACAGGTGGGAAATTACAACCTCTGACCATACCTCTGCCAGTAACTAGTTGGGGCTCAGAACCTCTAAACCCTCTTCTTTCCATCTGTAAATAAACAGAGTATCTATCTACTGCACATAGCTGTTACAAGGAACAAATAAGAGCCCGGAAGCAAAGGTGCTCTGAAAACTATGCCATACTTTACACACACGCTCTCTGTATATGTCTGTGTCAGCAGCTCCTGGCTTGGCTATCCCTGCCCTGGTTTGGAGACAGCACGATGCCTCCCCCAAGACTCTCTCCCTCTCTCCAGAAAGCCTGGGAGCAGAGGGTAGAGGTGATGGGATAAGGGTCACTTTCTGTTTGCATGAGCCTTCTGCCCTGTCACCCCTGACTGCACCTCAGGACATGCTTCTGCAGCTCTGGTTCGTTTCCATGGAGACAGGAAGCTCTGCTTCTCTTCAAGCCTAAGCTAATGGTTTTCATCAAATCCCATTTCCTCTGAGACAAGTAAAAATGCGACAAAGCTTCTATCCACAGTTCCTGTTTAAATACACTGAGACTCTCAAACATGCCTCTGAGCCCTCTACCCACCTAGGCCTGTACCTCTAGGATGGGTGCCACAGTCGCTTTCACACCTGGCGGACCATGAGCACTCGTGTGGGCTACCTGCCCTCCCTTACCAGACTCTTATCATTTGCCCAACAGGGGCTCCTCCTTCCATAGCTCTATTTCTGCTTTAGGAAGCCTCGGGGCCTAACATTAAATTGCCTGCAGGTCATGGGGAACATATGCCCCAGAGATAAAACCTTCAGAGCTTCTCCCTGGTTTATACATGCAACTCCCAACCAACCCCTTACTCCAAGCAGAACACCTACATCCCCATTCAGGGCCATGTGAGAACCAGACAAAGCAAGAGAGAGAACCCACACCCCCACCATTCTGTACATAGAACTAGCTGCTGCTGAACTGTCTGCAGACACACCAGTGAAACCACATAGGTGTTGAGCATAAGAAGAAGAAAAAGAAACCAGGACAGAACTATTCCAGCTCCAGCCCATAAGGCCCCTATTGTTAACACTCTTTTAAATGTCAGCATTTCTTCACACTAGCTGTTCCCAGCTGCTGCTGTCACTTCCTAACCTTTTCCAGAAGTGCTAAGGAGGCACGTGCCATGCTACTTCTGTTTCATCTCCCAACCTGAGGAGGCCGCCTTCCGGTCAGAGAGGAGCTCACAGTCTCACAGTGGGCTCGAGCCCAGTATCATAGGCTGCTACTTGGATGATAGCCGCCTACACCTAACAGTGAGAGAAAATGAGAATCAATATTATCAGAGGGGTAAGAGCTGACGGCTACTCCACGCCACACCTAGGCCTCAGCCTGGGAGAGGGATATTGCTATCCCATTTCATAGGGGAGGAAACAGGCCCAGAGTAACTTGTCCAAATGCACAGCACTGATAAGCAGCAGGGTTAGGATTTCACCCGTGGAAGAAAAAACCATGACAAACCTAGACCACACGTTTAAAAGCAGAGATACCACTTTGCCAACAAAGGTCCACAGAGTCAAAGCTATGATTTTTCCAGTAGCCATGTATGGATGTGAGAGCTGGACCATAAAGAAGGCTGAGCACCAAAGAACCAGTGCTTTCAAACTGCAGCGGCGGAGATGACTCTTGAGAATCCCTTGGACAGCAAGGGAGATCAAACCAGTCAACCCTAAAAGAAATCAACCCTGAATATTCGTTGCAAGGACTGAGGCTGAAGCTCCAATACTTTGGCCACCTGATGCAAAGAGCTAACTCACTGGAAAAGACCTTGATGCTGGGAAAGATTGAGGGCAGGAGGAAAAGGAGATGACAGAGGATGAGATGGTTGGATAACATCATCGACTCCATGGACATGAGTTTGAGCAAAGTCTGGGAGATGGTGAAGGACAGGGAAGTCTGGCGTGCCGCAGTCCATGGGGCTGCAGAGTTGGACACGACTTAGTAACTGAACAACATGACTGTCAGATGCCAAAGGTCGCACTTCTCCCAACCTACCATGCTTTCCCACCAGGATAAATATGTAGAATTCAAAGAGGCAATTCCAAACTAGAGCTAGTACATCAGAGCAGACACAGTCAGACACAGGACTATCTTTCAGCGCCAGCGTCCTGTCCCTTTCCAGCTCTGTCAAGACACATTCTCAACCCATACTGGAACTTTACCTGGAACATCACTGACTTGTTATTCAGAAGTGAGAATCTGACTTGAATTTTTCCAACTGAAACAGGGACACACTTAGGAAAAAAGTAAGGACAAAATGTAGCAGATAAGATTATACAAATGGGAGATTATCTTGTATCCTCAGTAGAAATACAAGAAGAAAGAAGTCTGTGGTCAGACCCATCCTGGGCAGCCATTGAAATAGAGCAGCTGAGCTGCAGCTACAGCATATGTGGAGACAATTACCTATGGAGCATAAAGGATGTCAATGAATGCTCACTGAATGAGCACCTACTTAAGAGATCCCGTTACATCTGTGACTCTCCACTCCAGACACACACTATCAAGGGCTCCTTCACACTGTCTCCTGTTTTTCCTTCATAACCATTTCACAAGTCACCCAAGGCTCTTAGTACTACAGAGGCGACTAATACATCAGAGTTTTCTCTTTATCTTCCTGCATCTGGTCTCTCCCCAGGCCAATCCTCTGCCTGTGGAAGAGAGATTGGTCTCTTTCTCAGGTCAATGTCTTATACACACCTTTTGCCCTATATTTCGTGGGTGTGTGCAATCATTATAAAATTTAATTTCTATTTTTCTCAAAGTTATGCATGTTGGGCTTTAAGGTCAAATATTTTTTAAAGCTTATAGTGAAAAAACAGCAGTCCACAGCCTCACCCTTTCTCACCCCTGAATCTGACTGCCCATAGGCAACCACTTGTAATTCGTTTACCTGCTTCTTCTAGTACTCATTTCCAATTTTCTAAATATTATACAACTGCTATTTCTTAATCTTTCAGTTTTAGGTATTGCTTAAGCACTTTCCCACTGTGGAACTTAAGATTTTAGTTTCTGACATTCCCTTCTCCTTCCCCGTACTTATTCTCTCCTATGCTCTCAAGGCAACCATAGCACCATAGGGGCTGTCTCGAAATCCAGTGTGAACAATGCACATCTGACTGACAGTTGAGCTGTATGGAGTACCTACTTTGCTTGTATTCCTTTGGTGATAACACTTCTGTATTCTGTGGAATTCATTGCTTAGACTGATGTATATGTGTGCTAATACATACAAATATCTATATATTCACATATATATAGTTTTGGAAAAAACATTAAACTCTTCTAACTATACTAATACACATTGGGAATTATTAATTCCATTTTTTCTTAAAGATATCATTTCTACAGCCTTCTGTCATTCTACTCAAGTCTGAACTTGGTGTTCCCTAGACTGTCGGACAGTTAGCATCCTAGATGTCCCTTCCTCATCATCCTGGAAAACTGTCTTCCTCTCTAATTAATCTCTTTTTTCCATAAGTTGCATGTCCTTCTCCCTCCTCAATGAATTCCTTATTTTTAGTGACTCGCATTCTCCAGGAGTTTCTTCAGAAAGAGTGTCTCAAAATATTGCAATTTCATCCTCACAAATAATTGCTAGTTTCACTAGGTATGGAATTCTATCTTGGAAATTTTTTTCCTTCAGAAAGTTTTAGGAGGTTTTCTATTGGTTCCTAACTTTCAATATCATTGAGAAGTCCAAAGCCATTCTAACTCCAGATTCTGTATAGATAAAATTCATGCCCTTAATAATCACCAGAAGCTTACAGAATATTATCTTACTCAGATGCTCTGAAATGTCATGATTTATCTTGGTGTGGTCTTTTCTCTTTCATTGTGTTGAGTTGTCAGTGGGCATTTTTCTTATTAATTCATCTGTTCTCAGTTATCTCCATACCCACCTCCATTTCCTTGCCATATAAATAACTGTTACTCTATATTCAGTGTACACATTTTAATGAATTTTTACAAACTGTGTACATTTTTTTATTTATGTAGATGATACTATACTGTTTCCATCTCGTTTTCACTAAACTCTGCTTTCAATGTGTACATGGTCTTTGTTGCTCCTAACTGCCACATAATATGTCATGGCCTACATCCAAGAGATAGCCAACTGCTCTGTTAGTTATGGGTACCCAGATTTTTGCTAAGTCTGCACTATAAAAACCTAATGTTATAAAGAATATCTTTGCACATGTATCAACAGATCTTTTAAAGTTGGCAATGTGAGTTTACTAGTTCTAAGAACATTTTTCTTATTTTTCTTTCTTAATTTTTTTATCCATTTCCTTGTTTTCTTCATGGAATTTTTATTAGTTCAATGTTGAAACAAATCTTTGATTTTCTTATTTTTGTTCTACTTTCTGTGTGATTTCAACTTTATAGTCCTACCATTTACTATTTATTATATTTTTATACTTTTTACATTAATTCATTGTACATTAATATAAATTTTACATTAATTATTTTACATTAATTTCCAAATGCTCTTAACTGCTAAGTGTTCTTTTTCATAGCAATCTACTGTCTTGTGGATAATCTCTTCTATCTCTGCTGATATCAATTATGCTTTAAAAAAATTACCTTCTGCTCCCTTCATTATTCATATTCCCTCAAACTCCTTCTACCTATTTTTTACTTTGATTTGTCTTTGTGTTGGACCTTTTCTTTGAATGCTGATGACCCCTAACTGTTCATATTTAAGATCAAGGTACAAAAGGCTTGTTGGAAGCTCCTATGAATGGCTGGGGCTTATAGAATGGTTTGCGGTGGGGGGAGTGTAATGGTGACTGATACTTGCCTCTCCCAAAGATGTATCCACATCCTAATTCCTGGAATCTGTGAATGCTCCCTTATTTGGAAAAAGGTAATGTAATTAAGGATCTTGAGATGAAGAGGTCATCCTGGATCATCCAGATGACACTAAATCCAACAACAAGTGTCCTTATAAGAGACAGACAGAAGGAGATTTTAGACAGAATAGGAGGCAATGCAGCCACAGAGGCAGAGACTGGAGTGATATAGTCACAAGCCTAGGAATGCCTGGGGCCAACAGAGGCTGGAAGAAGGAGGAAAGAAATTCTCCCCTAGATCCCTTGGAGGTAGCATCACCCTGCCAGATTTTGGCCCTCTAGCCTCCAGAACTATGAGACAATTTCTCACACTTTTAAACTGCCTGGTTTGTGATAATTGTTGGGGTGGCCACAGGAAACTAGTGAGTGAACCTCACCAAAAGTGATGGGTCAGACCATTTTTCTGATCACCGTCAAATATCAGGATACAGAGGTCTTTTCTCTTCAGATGGATGGTTTTCCACAGAGGGCTGCTGTGAAACCCTCTCCCCTTCCTTCCCCAGACTGCTACAGTTCTGAGAGCCAAGCAGCAGAACTGGGCTGGAAACGTGACATTCAGTTTGTGGACTTTCATATAATACTCCTGTTTTCACTACAAGAGATCAACCCCATTCTAATATTAAACTCTGTTTAAACATGGTGGATTGAACCAAGTTGGTCATCTCCTGTGTGTCCACAAATCCAAGCTTTTCTGATTCATCCCTGACAGAGAGGAAATCGTCTAACTAGGGTGGCGTGGGGTTGGTTGGGGCAGGTACCTGTGAACATTGTTTGGTTGAGGGGAGGACATATCTAAATGTTCCTTACAAGGATTTATGAAAAATCTTGTTTTAACATCCCTCATAACCCAGCTTTACATGATGCTTCCATTCCTGACCCTTTCTTGGCTCTCATTTTTTTTATTGGCATTCCTCATTGTAGTTAATGGAGCCTCAGCTTTCATGCCACTAGATTAGTTATCATTTACTCTCCGTCTTCAAACATTTTGTTGGCAGCTCTCATTTGTTTTCATACCCTCTCCTATTCTCTCTGTCACTGTGTCCTTCTCAAAATTTATTTCCTGTTTGTGGATGTACAAGAGATAGCCAACTTGGTTCAATCCACCATGCTTAAACAGAAGCATCACTTTATATAAATTTCCATTTCAAGAACGTTTGCCATTCAGACAAGAAATTATGTTTGGTTTTGCTCAGAAAATAGAAGACCCTCTTTGACCCTGTTTTTGCCCTTCTATTTTCTCCTTTCAATTCCCAAAGTGAAATTTCCACTCAGGTTAAATTAAGTCACATCATAGTCTTCTCACTCTCCATAACAAATTCCATTTTTTCATGTTGGCTTATGGGGTGGTGCTCCCCTTTCTGGAATATTCACTCCCATGTATTCTATTTTAATCTATTACATATTTTTCATCCAAAGCAAAATCCCAATCCTTTATGAAACCATTCCTGATAACTTCAGACTATATAGATTTGTCCCTTCCCCAGACAAATGAACTATATCTTATATTAGCCAGTAAACAAAGTCCTGCTCCCTAACTGTTTCAAGTGTTGGTGTTGTCTTTTCAGCAAAACACAAGTTTTTTAAGGGCAAAAACTATGCCTTAAACTTTATGTGCTCCTTGTAATGCTTATCATGGCATTGAACACTGAATGTTTGTTAACTGATGTACAGTAATTCATGCCACAAATATGAAATTTGATGTCCAATACAAGATAGAGTAACAACCTTTTGAGGATAAAGCCTGCATCTTATTAAACATTATATGCCTAACAACCAGCACAGCATTTGACAAAAATGGTCTCTCTTGAATGATGGAATGAAAGGATGGGTAAATGGACTCTCACTACATATCATGTTCAATGTTGTACCAATTTAAGATTTTTAATTCCTAAGAATACTAAAGATGATTAAAATGACTGTACTCCAAGCATCTGGGGCAGCTTTTGGCCCAAAGGGGCTGCTCAGTAAATGAGGGTTGCATGAACGAATTTGCAAGAAGTCCAGAGCATTAGTTTACAGTCAGAAAGAAGAGAAGAGAGAAACATCTGGCTTACCCGGAAAGCACTCCCAGGACGAGGTTGAGAACAAAAAAGGATCCAATGATGATGAGGGGGATGAAGTACAGCCAATTCCAGGTGGCTCCTAAGGCATCATTGGTCTGAAAGAAAGAAAAATGGTTCTTTAGTATTATACTTCATCAAAACCATCTGCCAGGTGAAGGCCTCCATTCCTGCAGCTTCACATGTAGGGTTATGCAACAAGCACAGTGCAAAGCAGATAAACGTTGCATTGCTTCACTCCTGATTTGATGTGACTGTAGATTAACTCATTCTCCCATGTATACTGTGCAGGGCACCATGTCACCCTGACACAACATGCATTTGAATGGTCTAATATCCTCACCCAATGGATAACAGTCCAGAAAGGTCAAATATTTTTCTAAGATCACACAAATAATCACTAGTGTTTTAGTGTTTGGTGATGTGGGTTCTAAGCCTTTCTACTCTAAATTAGGCAAATTCTCAAAAGACAGAGGCAAGGTACATCCATCGTTTTAGTCCAGGGATTCTGGTAAAGACCTTGACAGGTTGCTTGGGAGAGATGAGTGTTATCCACGTCCTGCTCAGCTCCTGACCCTGGGCTCTGGCTTCCTTTCTTCCATCACATCATGGTCCAACAGTACACAGTTAGACCAGGCCAGGCCCTGGGAAGGCTCTGGAAAACCAAGGAATAAATCTAGATATGAAAAGGGATCCCTTGTTCTCTCTGTAATGCTAACACATCATGAACTAAAACCCACATGGAAATCTACATTCTGGATTCTAATACCACAAGTGTGATGCCAGGCCTCTGAATGGTAGGGGTTGAGGGAGGATCATACCACGTGGCTCAGTCAACTCCCCCTCTCCCCCCCCCCCCAAAAAAAATCAACTCTTGGTAGGATTTTTCATTAAGCACCTTGAAACAGTTTTGGAACATTTTGAAAGTCCCATCTAATGCTTGGATCTCTCAATTAAACTTTCCCTTGACTCTCTCTCCCCATGATATCAACCCCAAATCTTCCTAATTGGTCCACCTGAACTACATTTTGCATACACAGGGCTTTGAAATCCCTCCCAATCCCATCCTACTCTCTCACACACGAACTTTTAATTCTTGTTTGAAAATCAACAGTTTCTGGAAAGATATTTTATTCCCAATTCACTGGAGAAACAAGGCCAGGCCATCCAAATCAAATGTCATGCCCAAAATTCACACACTAAATTAGCAAAACGAAGAATTTCTATGGCAAAGTGTTTCTTGTCCCTGTTGTATCTTTTTCTCCCTCTCACTTTGCCAACATATTTTGATTCATCATCTTCCTGCTTCCCATGTACTTCTATGACATTCTTCTTGTTTTTCCCCCAAATTATCTCATTTTCCTTCTGCTTCCCAATGAAATAAGTCAGCCTATAACATACAGCCTCCCACTGATCATGGCAACTATCACTGCACAATAGATTTTTCCATTAAAAAAACAGCTTCTAAAGCAATCTCCTTCACCAAACTTGTCTCTTTGTCTTGCCCCTACACTATTGAGAGAGGTATGTTTGCAAATGAAGCAGAATAAGAGTTAAAAACAAATACCTTCTGAAGTGAATGAACAAAAGCAGAGACCTGCCAATTTCAGAATATAAGAGCCAGTGTTTTGGTTCAACAGGTCTGGTGAGTCAAATGCAAACAAAGAAGATGAGGGCCAGACCTTAGAGGAAACCGCTCCCGGTATCAGAAGGAAGATGAAGATGCAAAAGAACTAGATGCCAAGGGCTACAGGGGGTTTGGCTACAGGACATCAGTTCAATTCAGTTACTCAGCTGTGTCCAACTCTTTGCGGCCCCATGGACTGCAGCACGCCGGGCCTCCCTGTCCATCACCAACTCCCAGAGTTTATTCAAACTCATGTCCATTGAGTCGGTGATGCCATCCAAACATCTCATCCCTTGCCATCCCCTTCTCCTCCCACCTTCAATCTTTCCCAGCATCAGGGTCTTTTCAAATGAGTCAGTTCTTCACATCAGGTGGCCAAAGTATTGGAGTTTCAGCTTCAGCATCAGTCCTTCCAATGAATATTCAGGACTGATTTCCTTTAGGATGGACCGGTAGGATCTCCTTGCAGTCCAAGGGACTCTCAAGAGTCTTCTTCAATACCATAGTTCAAAAGCATCGATTTTTCAGTGCTAAGCTTTCTTTATAGTCCAACTCTCACATCTATACATGACTACTGGAAAAACCATAGCTTTGACTAGATGGTCCTTTGTTGGCAAAGTAATATCTCTGCTTTTTAATATGCTGTCTAGGTTGGTCATAACTTTTCTTCCAAGGAGCAAGTGTCTTTTCAGCAACTCTGTGGCTTAGACAGTCACCCCCACCCTTAGCACTCTTTGGCAGCAAGAACTCAGTCTGCTCCCAGTACCCTAATCAGGGCTCAAGTGCCAATAAGCATTAGTTGGTGTGAGCAAGAGCAATGATGAAATTGTGGCTTTTAAGCTCTCTTTGGTCCCAGGAGTGACTGTGCTATGTCTTGAGGATGGGGAGAGCAATTTCCGTTGGGTGACTATTTGCCAAAGATGCTGCAGAGTGAAGAATAATTTCCAAACTGTGGTCTTCTTATTGCTAGTGATCTGTAAGATGCTCACATGTTGAGGAAAATGAGATTCTAGAATCAAAGAAACTCAGGAAACACAGCAGATTTTAGTTTTGCATTATCCTGTGAGAAGACCCACCCCAAAGAAATAGTATTCAAGTTGCTTCCTTCATCATTTCATATGCATTCTTGATTACAAACCTCTTTTTCAACAGAAACCTATTAACATATCAGAAAACACAGCCCATGAAATACAGGGATAGAAGGACTCCCCTTCACAGGCCCAGAGTCTGGGATATGCTTTCTAACTCTTCTCTAAAATACTCAGTGTGTTGTGAGAATGTTTTGCTTTTGCTTTAACCTACATTAAGGCAAGAGCCTTCACTGTCCACTCATTTCTGTACCTGGCACCTGACAAAGTATTTGGCACAATAGATGCTCAGCCAATCAGTAAATGACCACGATTTGAGTAAAATGATTCTCAGGTTTAAAATATGCCCAAAATAAATTTATTCTGATATTCCCCCCAAGTTTTATCTGAATTTGAAAAAGTCATCCACCATGGTATTGGAGCCTGTGGGATGAGAAGAAGAGGAGAAAGGAAACAGAAGGAGAAAACTAATATCTGGGAGGACCCCGGCACCATGCCCTAGGGGGTTATTAAGGCTGACTGACAGCTTAAAAGGTTCTTCTGGAGAAAGCAGCCTGACAGCTCCCCTAGATTATTCACAAACCTTTTAATAGACCCGCTGCACCCTAACTACACCTTCCTCCTCTCCCTCCTGTTTCCTCTTAGCTCCTCCCCTCCCATCCTTCCTCTCCAGGTGGCCTCACAATTTCACCTCCCGTGCTTGTCAGCGAATCAATGACAGGTCCACTAGGGCAAGGGAACAAACCTCAGCAGGAAGTGGGCAAGCTTGGGACTTCACGCCTTCCTCCTCCAAAATGGCAAGGTTCTTTCTGATGCTAATTAGAGTTTCAATCTCTTTCTGATTCATCATTATTACAACCCTTAAAATTGTCCAGTGTAGGAGAGACAACTACTGCAGTATCTTTTGAGACGGAAGAAGAGAAAAGCACTCGACAACTCTGAAGGCAGCAAGTGCCCTGACCCCATATGAGGGGGGAGTCAGGAGTGCCAAGCAGAAAGTCACCAGTTCAGCTCCAGAGTTGTGACTGCGCTCCCTCTCGGGGTGGATGTGCCTATCTGTGGCACAGCAGGCGGTGGGAGAGCAGAGGGGCTGCCTAAGTGAGAGGAAGCATCTCCCCTTCCCTTCTCTCCCTCCAATACCCACCTCCCCCACCCGCTCAGCTTCTGTGATCCCAAGCACCTTGGGTGTGGGAGCATCACTTCATTCTCCCTACCAATTCTTCCCTCAGGGACAGAAGAGTCACCCTAAGTACTCCATGCAAGACTGAGAGAAAGAAGACCTTTCCTAACATAGTCCACTGATTTCTGGTTCCAGGAGAGTCTCACGGTGGAATCTTCCCTGCCCAGCCTAGTATTGTGGAGCAGCTAAAGTATAAACCAGCCCCTCCTTGCAAAGAAGGCTTGACAGTGCATTCCAGCCTCCTCCTTCCCCACCATTCATGGAACACCTACTCTGTGGCAAGCAGTACCGAAGAGAGCTTTTCTTTGGAGCAGTGTCCTCTTATTTAAGATGCTGAGTCTCCTCCCACTGTCCCAGTCAAGCCCCTAGACTCGACAGGCTGGCTGGCCTCCACCTCTCTCACCTCCCAATTCCCTGAGTGACACACACACGCACACGTGTGCAGGGCGGGGGTGAGTACAGACAGAGAAAACACTGGGGGTGGCGGCCCACCTGCACAGGGAGCACTCAGCGGGTAGCAGGCCCGACAGTGGGGATATGTTCCTCTGGGAACCTGCCTGACTGGGGGTGGCGAGCCCACCCACTCCCTGGGCAAACAGGCACACATGGCAATTATCACATTAATCTCCGGGGGATGGGGGAGATGGTGGAGGGCAGAGGTGGGAGGAGCCGGATTGGAGAGAAAGATGGGGATGGGATGGCAGGAGGCAGGGGGTCCTATGGTTTTCCTGGCGCAAGGCTGAAGGCAGTGCTAGCCTCTGTAGTTGGAAGCAGGTCTCTATCAGGGTTCCACAGGGCTCTGTGGAAAACAGGCAGAAGAGCCTCCTCTTGGATGGCCACGCCTTTCACAGAGCAGCTTCTACCAGGGAGGCTGAATGACATATGGCTGCAGAATTGGGAGGTTAATGAGTTGGGACTGGGAAAATATGAGGGTTTTTTCAGGGGGAAAAAGGGTCCTTCGGGAGGGGAAAAAAAAAAAAGGTCTCTCGGATACACCTGCTTCCCAGGCTGGAGGCGCCAGCAGGCAAGCTCCCGCCTGGCCCCCATCAGGGTTTCTCGGCCAGTGCGTCACTAGTATCTTGGGCTGGATGATTCAAGGCTGGGTTGGGGAGGAGGAGGCTGTCCTGTTCACTGTATTTGCAGGATCCCTGGTTTCTACCTATTAGATGCCAACAACATTTTTCCCAGTGTGACAACACAAAGTGTCTCCAGAACTGCCCAACATCCCGGCAGGGGTGGGGGGCAAAAATGGCTTGCTATTGAGAACTACTGGCTTAGAGACTCTGGTCTCAAAGACAACTTTGGGATTACCAACTGAACTCAAGTCAAGGAATGGCTGGAGCAGTGGTCCTGGGCTGTCAAAGAAGCCAGGCCATTCATCTCAGGAAAAACATCTGTCCAAGGGGACTTCCCTGGTGGTCTAGTGGTGAAGACGCCACACTTCCACTGCAGGGAGCACAGGTTCGATCCCTTGTCAGCAAACTAAGATCTTGCATGCCACGTGGTGAGGCGAAAAAAAAAAAAAAAAGTCCAAGGGCTCTGCTGACCACTCCAGGGAGAGAAAATTCAGAGAGGGCAAGAGTGGAGTAAAGGAAAGGGGCAGAGACCAAAGACAATTCCACAATTCCACCTTCCCTGATGGTACAATACCTGGGCACCCAGCACTGCCCAGCTTGCTGGCCTCCCCTGGGCCCACACTTCATTTCAGCACCAAGTGAACACCTCCTTTTCATCCTGAGAGACTTGAAGTCCACGTCTCAGTGCCAGAAGTCATGTGTTGTATGACAAATGTGTGGACCATGTATTAATACTGGGGGACAGATATTCTCCTAGATACTGGGGATAAGTGATGGACAGAACACTCCCAGGTCCTGCTCCACATGAAGTAGTATAATGGGGAGACCCCCATTAATTAAGTGAGCTCACATGGCCTGTTTGACTTTAAACTGAGGGGAGGGTGATGAAGGACCACTCACAGGAGCTGACCTGCAGGTGCATCTGATCTGGTTCAGGAAGTCAGCAAAGGATCTGCTGAAGCTTTCAGAGTAAAGCGTCACATGAGTCTAAGAAACTACCTTGGCAATCGCAACAGAGGTTAGAAAGGCAGAGGAAAGGTTTATCATGGAGGAGAAAGGGAGAGGAGGAAAAGGTTTAAATTAAGAAGTGCTCACAGTCATAAAAAACAAGCTTATGCTTACCAAAGGGGAAAGGGGGATAGTGGGATAAATTAGAAGCTTGAGATTACCATATGCATGTTACTATATGCAAAATAATATGTAAAATAGATAACTGACAGGGACCTACTATATAGCAAAGGCAACTCTATTCAATGTTTTGTGATAACCTGTAAGGGAAAAGAATCTTAAAAAGAATGGATAGATGTGTGTGTGTGTGTATGTGTGTGTGTAACTGAACTGCTGTGCACCTAAAGCTAACATGTTGTAAATCAGCTACACTTCAATTAAAAAAAAAAAAAAAGATTAAGAAGTGCCAAGAGGTAGGGGACACAAGAGAAGAAAAATGAGGGCAGAGAAGGAACACTGACACCGAACTCCTGCCTCTTTGCAGTAGCAGCCCCCAGGCACCTGAGTGGATGTTGTACTGAAACATTCATAAATCATAAGGGCACCACCCTTAGTGGATTTTTTCAAAGTGTATGTAACTGTGCAGCCAGCATCCAGATAAAACCAGGCTTCCCTCACATCCCTTCCTAGGAACCATCTCCTCCTCAAATGTAATGTTCTCCTGACTTCTATACCCATCAATTACGCTGGCCTAATTAAGAAATCACATCTCACATTTCACTCAATGTCCTGAGCCATCCACATTCCCTCACTGCTCAGGGACTTACACTCGGAAGAACCCTCTCCCTGCTGAGCTCTCACCGGCCTGGATGTGGCAGAGTCTGTGCTGTCCCCAGTGGTCTCCTTTAGAGCAGGTGGGCCAGCACCCCCAGCAGCTCTGAGTTTTGGCTGCTAATGGCTCATACCTGGATCCTCCTGAGAAGTTGGCCCCCAACTGACAGACCCTCCTAATCTGGGAGTTTATGCCTATCCATGGGGGCCGTGACCTGGAACCAACAGCTAGCTCACTGATGTGGGGGTGTCACAAGCCCAGCCCTTCCCCTCTGCGTGGGACAGCCTCCATGGTGCAGTTCACTCCGGAGCTGCCTTGGGGATCAGACTCAGGTTAAAACGTGTACAACCACATCTCTGTTTAGTATTTTCTCCTACCTATTCACCTTTCCTCCTATCAGTTCGGGCTTCCCCCGCAAGCAGTCCATCAGTAAAATCATTGCCACAAAAATCTCTGTCCCAGAGACAGTTTATAGGGAATCTGATTTAAGGCATTAAATCGTTATCTCATCAGAGTTTGACCAACCTCACAAAGCAGTAACACTGCCCCTGAGCCACCCAGATGGACAGTAGATGATGTTTCTAAAGGCATAGCCACTGCCCTTTGACCACAGTCACATTTTAGGGAAGGAAGTATGATGTACAGCGTACCCTATGACCACTAAGCAAGGTAAGGCCTGTGGATCACATGTACCAGGAATTCTAGCCACCATCTAAGTAGATTACAGGAACACACTACCCAATCCATCATTTGGTAGAGGAGGAAACTAACTAAGGTCTGGACAAGCAAAGTAACGGGGCCACAATCTAGAGCCACAGGGAGTCAACTTCTTGAGGATGCTCGACTGTCCATTATCTCACTTGGTCTCTTAATAGCAATCCTACCCACTCTATCACCACCTTCTAGGGCAGAGCCACAATAAAGAAGAAAGCCAACGCTAGGGTCTGGCAGCCAGAAGGTAAGAGCTATCTCTCTCAGACCCCAGGCAAGAAAGCAGAGTCGGGGGAGCAGGTGGAAAGAATGAGGACAGAGAGCCTGAGTGAAATACAGCCACCTGCTGTCACCCAGCAAGGAGGCGGAAACTGTCAGTCCTTGAGGCAAAGCATTTCATTATGTCTCAGACCCCTGAGTGTATTTAATAAATGTGCTAAGTCTCCCCACACAGACAAGCTCCAAAGGCAGCATCTGGCTTAGCCAGGAGCCTTAGATAAGTAATCAAGGCTTTCCATGCATTCTGGTCCTTTTCAGACCCCCAGATTTGATGGCCAGTGGCCACTTTTTCCTCTTGCCTGGACTTTCAGCAACTGTCACTGAGGATTCAGCAGGACCTTAACCCAAGTGCAGAAGTACCTCCAGGGGGACTTCCTATTGGGCATTTCACCACTTATTCTTCCTCTTCTCTGACCAGTGGCCCCAGGAGGAGAGCCAGAAAAATCCACTCTCCCACCCGTGTTCACAGGCAGCAGCACGATGCCATCAAGGCCAGCCTCGGGAGCTCTGCTTAGCATCACCAACCAGCAAGCACTGCCCTACCTTGGACGTGGGTGGCGATCACCACTGGGGCTGGACAGACAGGTATGGATGTCTTTGTGAAAATCCATCCACACGCCTGGGAAGAGGATGCAAGTAAATGTCAAAGTGAGGGTGGATGAGCAGTACTGCATCTGACCAGGAAGGCTGCCATGACCTTGTCCACGCAAGTGAGCACCTTCACACCCACACAGCTCGGGGCCGGCTGTGCTGAAGAACGCTTCGGTAAATCCTAACAATTCCAATACCATTGTTATGTGAAGTTTGTTGTCTCCTCCCTTTCTGATCACTGGCCCAAAAGCCCAAAATGGAGATAACAGATCTATTCAACATCTTGTATTGTTGAAGCCGGGATTGGGTTCCACAGGGGCTCAATATTCTATTCTTTCTACTTGTGTGTATGCACAAATTTTTCTATAATAAAGAGTTTTTACATTTTCTCCAAATAAAACTGTATAGGTTATTTATACGGTTCAGGGTCATACATGGGGTTTTAGAGAACCTTTGTGGCCAAACACTGGAAAATGGTAACAGTGATGGTAACCGGGCAGGGGTAGAAATGAGTGATTTAATTTTAAAATATTTTTATCCTTTTCTATACTTTGCAGCTTTTTCTGCAGTAACTAGTGGGTTTTGCTTTGTTTTCATGGTCAGAGAAAACAGAGAGAGTACTGTAGGGAAACAGCCAGAGAGAAGGGAAGGTCCTCCTGCCAGGCAACTGCAGCAGAGTGCCGGGGAGGTCAGCTTCCCTGGGGTCACTGGGAGCTGGACAGTTGGTTGAGATGCTGCTCACCTCTGGGAAAAGGTGAGTATGCTGTTCTGATGCTGCCATATGTACGATGGCCAAGTTGGCCACTCAGAGAGAAAATGAACGAGGATACTTCTAGGACTTCCCTTGTGGTCCAGTGGTTAAGACTCTGAGCATCCAGTGCAGGGGGTACAGGGATCGATCCCTGGTTGGGAAGCTATGATCCCACATGCTGCAGCACAGCCAAAAATAAACAGATGAATAAAGAGCTTGTTTCTTATGATGATCAGCTAACACACATCACCTTCTACCCAGTCTACACGGCTGGTTGGCCAGAGACTGAACGTATTCTTGCAAGAAACTCAAGCACCAGAAAGAGCTCAGAGAACGAGAGAAGACATGAGTCTCAGCAGACCCTCCCTTTAAAGCCCAGGGACAAAGGTTGCATGAAGCTTGACAGACCCTCTGCACTGTGAGAGTTTTGTGTAGCTTAGAAAGACTCATGACACAGGGCAACAGGTCTTCAACCAATCCCTGGCTGGTTCTCTGATCTATCCCACAGTCCTCAGAGGTCAATCCTACTGGTTACGATCATTTGCTGCATTTCCATGAGTCCCCTGTCCCCTCCAGTTAAACATCTCTATTTCCCATTCGTCTAACATGAATTCTGTACCTTTCATCATCTTGAAGTTTAGAAGGAAGAACAACATCTTGTATAAGCCCCTTACTTTATGAATGAAGAACCAAAGATCAAAAAGCTGATTTCTGAAAGATGCTCCCTAGTTGATTACAGAAGCACAGCTAGGACTTCTGACCCCCAGGCTACCTGGCACAGCCCTTCTATTCCCCCCCACATCATTTAGTATTGAGATTAAATATATGGTCCTACTCCCTCGGGTCATTTGTATGTAGTTAGTCTAGCCTCCTGCTCTCCCTTGGAAGCTCCCTGAAGTTGGACACCATGATGATGTTTTACTTCTGAAGGTTCAGAGAATGGAGCTATGAACATGGCTATCAGATTTCATGAAGAAAGGAGTGAGGCTGGAGATGTCCTGGAAGGCATCCTGGGGCTGTGCCTTCACCTGGACTTGAAGTAGGGCAAGGATGTAGACTGGCCCATCAATGGAGGAAGACAGTCCAAGAGAGGCAAACAAGTGGGAAGGATGAGGCTGCAAAGAGTGGTCGCGGGGAGCAGTGAGTAAGGCAAGATGGACAGGAGCAGGTCCAGGCTTCCCTGGCAGACTAGTGGTTAAGAATCCATCTCGCAAAGCAGGGGACACAGGTTCAATGCCTGGTCCAGGAAGATTTCACATGCCACGGGGCAACGAAGCCTGTGCTCCACAACAAGAGAAGATGCTACAATGAGAAGCCTATACACCTCAATGAGAGAGTAGCCCCCACTCATTGCAAATAGAGAAAAGCCCAGTGTAACAGTGAAGCCTCACCAGGGCCAAAAATAAGTAAATAATTTTTTTTTTTTTTTTTACAGAGGAGCAGGTCCTGGAAGACCCTGAATGGGGATGTAAATGTTTGGATTTGCTCATTACCCTAGAGCTCTTCCTTCCTTCTACCTTTCCTCTCTGCCAAGCCATGCGTTCCCTCATAGTAAGCCCGCTCAGTCTCCAGAAGGATTCCCTGAAGCACATCACTCGACTTTTCTCTAGAATTTCCCAGCACTTAGGTGCACCCCGTAGCAGCATGCATATTCATTCAACATTTTTGAGTGTGTACTCTGTACATGATGAATGAGAAAGGAAAACAGTCCTTGAGGGCCTTGGTATCCATAAGGAGGCTAAGTCATGAGTATAAATGCCTATAATTGAAAATAGAGCATTAAGTGCTCCACTTGGGTTTCATTTGTACTTGTTCACAGACGCTCTTTATATGCATTCTGCTTCTCTCACATATTAGGCCTCCCTTTCCACTAGGGTTGACCGGTTCTTATCAACAGAACCACATCCTTTATCCACTCTACTAATGCCTACAAACAAAGAGATTCTCAGTAATGCTATTAAATGGCAGATTTTAACACTACTACCATTCTTCTGCCTCACAAGCCTATATGAGTTTCCTTTCTGGAAATAAATATATCACCAGTAAAATGGCATCTCTGTTGACACATAGCAAGTACACTTAGCTAACTCAAATATTCAGCACAGCACATAAGAGCAGACACTCAAGAGCTTCAAGCATAATCATTTTCTGTGGCTTTCATTCCCTCCATAATGCCTTCTGAGCAGGTAAATTAATTTATCATCCAACATCCATGTTTTAATTAATGACTGTGTGTCAAACACTATGTAAGGCTGGTAAGCCCAGCTGGTTCCCTGAAGAAGCCCCAGGCCAGTTAGTTTCATTTATTTTGTGGCCACAGGAACCACTCTTAGTCCTTGGTAAGAATGGCTTGAAAGCAAGGTATCATAGCTTTGATGTCTTTTTATCTTCTGACTTTAAGACATAGCTCTTAAAAACATGCTCCGTGGGTCTGCACTGGTGCTGGTAATGGGGATAATGAAATGTTCAGTCCCATGATTTATTTATCGTGGGATAAATATGCCTATTTATTACGCAGGGGTCTGAGAGTATCTAGGTGAGGTTCTTAAGTCTGATCTGTCCTGCTGGATCAGAGTTTCTCCAAGAATGCTGGGCTGCACATGGGCCCAAAACATCACTCCACTCACCTCCCATAGCCATGGCAGAGCCTGGCTCAGCCTGAGTCCCTAGGGCTGGTCCCCTCCACTTGTGAGCAGCTTTGTCCACTCACCCCAGTGTTAGACAAATGTTATTTTCTATGTGTGCCATGATGAAAAAGAATAGGAATCACTGTGCCAGACACCATCTGTCAGGGACACTGAGGAGGGAATTCCTCACTTGAGTAGGTGCCTACATCAGACAACAGATGTGGGGTCCCTTCCCACTCAGACCCAGATTCCTCACTGTGGTTCTCCTCTATCTCATGGACTTGAATTCTCTGGTCTTTTCCCTGAAACCTTCCCTTTTCTCATCTTTTGATTGCTGCTGCCCTCCTAGACACTCATCTTGGCGGTTCTTCTTCTTTCCCCAGAGATTCACAGGGTATATTCCAACTGTGAGCATTTCTACTGGCTTAGGGGAGTAACAAGGTTGAAACAGAATACAGATAATAAAGCAATAATGTTCACTGCTCCCCTAGTCTGGTAACCACTGGGAAAAAAAATCTCTTTTGGTCTTTACCATTCTTTGCACAACTTTCATTGCTGTACATTAGAGTAGAATGTACTGAAATCAACCATGTTGGGTGACTCATATAAGACTGCATATGAGCTGTTGGATGGCAAATCTAACATGAACCCAATGAAACCTATTTCTGGAGGTACTAAGTATACACCAAGAAGACCTGATTAAAACATTTTAATCTCCACATTTTCCTGTGACTTATACTCTAAGGCGCCAATGTAATTGAGAAGGAAAAGAATCAAGGCTTCCATTCATTAAGCATCTAGTCTACAATGAACACTGAGCCAGAGGCATACCAACCACGTGTAAGAGAGCTGCAACTGTAATTTCATGTTTTAGAAACAAAACAAAATCCAGGCTCATAAAACCTGAGGACTTGCCCAAACCCCATCGTCAGTATATTATAGAACCAAAATCCAAACCCATGTTTGACTTCCACTTAAGACCTGACATGGTGTTGCCTCTTGTATGGTGGGGGAGGAAGAGAGAAGGAGAGAAATAAAAAATTTTAACATAGAACATATCAGAACAAAGCTATGAATGCAGGTATTTATAACAGCAGTGCCAGCAAAAAAAAAAAAAAAGTTTCTCATCAATTGCATATTGAAATCCTATCTGAATATTATATTGTTTCTACAACTTTGAGAAACACCTTAATGCAATGATTTCTTCTCTGCCCTAGCTGTACGATAAGGCTGGAAGACTGTCATAGAGAGTTCCCTGGCTAGTAGTGAAACAGCCACTCTGTTGCCAGGGTGACCTTGTTAAGTGGGACAAGTGACTTCCAGCCACGGCTGGCTTCAGTCTTCAGAGGAGGGCAAAGTTATCATTTCTAACCAACATCTCTCATCTGTCAACATCTCTCCAACCTGTCTCTCTTCTGCTTAAAACCTTCCAAAGGCTGCCCATGCCAAATCTCCTACCACGAGAGACCCCAGCCCAACCTCTCTGGCTCATCTCACAGCCCCCGCCTCCTTGTATAACCAGGTCACATGGCCACACCGAGATTCTTACAGTTATCCCACATGCCACTTTCTTTCACAGCTCTGTGCTTTTGGTCATATAGTTCCCACTGCCTAGGATACCTTCTCTGCCTTTTCCTCCTGGAAAGCCTCTGATTAAAGGTTACCTTCCCCCAGAAACCCTCCCAGAGTCAGTCATTCTCTTCACTCTCTGCACATAAGGCTACCCTGTCACTCAACTCTGTCCCGTACTGATGGCTTGCTGGTATGCCTTTCTCAACAAGAGCTCACACTCCCCAAGAACAAGAAGGCCTTCTCTTTCTGTCTATCTGCCTCAGAACCGAAGTTAGTTCCCAGTGGGTACTTTATTCAGAGTGAATAAAAAATGAATAAGTTAATACGCTGAATGTGTCACGACCGAGCGACTAAGAAACAGCACAGCGCGCGACTGATTAAATCTAAGACAAGCAAAAGAGAGAAAGGAAAAGGTGATGAGAAAGAGGATTTCTTAAAGAGTTAATTAAATGTCCAGAGGGTTCTTTTATCACTAAGAGGGCAGAGTCACAGGCTGCCTAGAGGGGGTTTATCAGGGATTATCACTTAATAAGCCCTTCCCAGCTATATCTGGCCACTGAAGGACTTCATCCTCCAATACTCTTCAAAAGAAGAAAGGCTCTATCAGTCTTATCTCTGATGAACCCAGGAAATAATTAAAAACAAAACCTGCAGATTCTGCCATCACACCCAGCTACAGTTTCAGCTGTAAAACTGGGTTTGAGGGAGGTGGAAAGTACAGACTTGAATGTGGACTGTGGTTCCTCCAGGACCCCAGGCAGAGATTAGGGGAACTCTTCCTGATTGTGAAACTATTGGGTTGGCCAAAAAGTTTGTTTGGGTTTTCCATAACACTTTGGGAATAACCCAAAAGAACTTTTGGCCAACCTAATGGAAGAGAGAAACACATCTCTCAGTAGATGATGAGGGGGTTGAGGGGGAGGGAACTAAGAGGGGAGAGAGCAGCCTCTTTGGGAAAGCAGCAAAAAGACACAGTCTCTCTGCAGTGGCCAGAGGGTATGAAGGTGATGGGGAAGAGAGCACTTCTCAGGGAAGATGGCCTTGGTTCTCTCAATGTCAAAGCTAAGCTTGAAACTCTCTAGATCCCAGATGGGGAGTTGTGTTCTGTCCTCCTAAGCTTTATTGGGTAGAGATGCTTTTTCAGCTGGAAATTCGTTTACTCCTCCACCTGAAACCCTCCCCCCAACCCCATCTTCTCAAAGATGAAGAAATGCATTGTGAAAAGTTCTGACCATCCTCAAGGCCTTTCTCTTACCCTTTCTGGATGAACCAATACCCTGATCACCCAGAAAGGGCCTTCCAGTGCCCCAGGGGCTTTTCCAACTAGGCCTGAGATCCTCTAATTTACATATTAAGAGCTAGCCCCAAACCAACTGCTTTGCTTAAACCCTGGCCATAGTCTGAAGAGTATACATTTCTTAAGACAGACTCTCTTGATATTCAACGTGAGGTCACACAACATCAATAATAAGAGTCCACACTTTGGGGAGCAATTCCAGTGTAACATTCTGCCCACAGGTGCACACTTAACTTTCTCAAGAATCCTTTGAAGCAGATACTAGCAGCATAGCCTTCTTCTCTGATAAGGAAACTGAGGCACAGAGTGGTTGACTAACCTGCCTGAGGCTGCACAGTTAAGTGACAGGCTGAGGACCGCACCACCTGTCTGATAACTAAAACACAGAAAACGCTCCACACTCGTTATGTATTAATGTTATTTAAATAGGTTAAGTTCAGTTCCCTTTAACCCTTGAAGATGGGGGGAGAAAGAATGAATGAATCACAATTATTTATATCTGTCTCATCTAAATATTTTACTTGCCTTGTACAAGGAGACTGGTGCCTACTTCTAAGCCTTTTATCATTTGCAGGGGGTTGTAATATTTATCACACCACGTAAGGATTATTTACTTGTCAGTCCCCTGTACAAATCTGTGAAATCCTGGAGGACAGGGTTTTGTGGTTCAATGTATAGCATACGTGCTACAGGACTCTGAATACTGCTCAATTCATATCCGTTGTATGAGTGGGTGAATGAGCTAATCAAATCTTTTAGAATAGAAATGTAAAGGAATATTCCAGCCACAACTAGCTCAAATTGGACAAACACAGTCTAGAACAGTGGTTCTCAAGGGTGGTCCCTGGTTCCCCCAACATCAGCAGCTTTGGGGGCCCTTGCTGGAAATGCATGTTCTTGGGTCCCAGGGCAGACCTTCAGATCAGAACCCTCCAAATGAAGCTCAGCACTCAGCCACTTGTATTTTAACAAGCTTTTCAGGCAATGCCTCTAAAGTTTGAGAACTAATGGTCTAGAGAGAAAAAAAAAAAGAAGAAAGAAGTCTGCCATGGGTAGCCTCAGTTGCTATGCTGCTGTATCCAGGAGTGGAAAAAAAAAAAGAGAGAGAGAGATCTGAGGCAAGTCTGAGGTTGAGTGGGGAGGAGGCATGATGACAGAAGGGTGTGGGGAGAGATGAAGAGGGAGGAGAAAGAAGGTGGGTGAGAAGGAGAGACTGATTCATGCCAAAATCTGCTGGGAATGAAATGGGTTCATGATCACAGCCACGTGTTGCCACAGCAACAGGTCCAGTACCTCCCCAACCCTCCCCTCCCCAGGATGACCAGGCAGCAGACACACCTACGCTGAGGCCTGAGCCCTGCAGAAGGATTTAAGCTTCAGCAAGCTGGAAAAACACAGTGAGGAAAAAGCTTATGGAAGTAGCTCCCCACATAGGCTCTGGCCTCGAGCTGGACTCCTGGAAAGGCTGGTTCTTCCTAAGGGCAGTGATCAGCCCAACAGGAGGTGAAGACACAACCATGTGGGTTTGCTCCTCCACACCCTGGCTCACAGCGTCACACAGCCTGGCTAGGATGGCTCTGCCGCCCTGCGGGACTCACTGTGAAAAAGGATGAGTAGCTTAAGAGGAGAGGGAGAGAGCCCACCATGCTGCAGGCGTGGAAGCAGTGGAGAGCATGAGGAAACAGGGCTCACAGACCAGGGAGGGATTACTCCAGAAGCCAGGGCAGGAGACCAAATGGGGAAGGAGACATGGAACAGAATTCACGTGAAGACACAAGGCCAGGGGTTCAGGAGGGAGAGCAAGGGGGCTAGTAAGGAGCAGAGGCTCTCAGGAGCATCTCAGCACTTTGCTGGGAACAGCTGCAGCTGCCAGCGCACCCACAAGACAATCATACATCCAACTGACTTCGCTAATAAAGGCAAGACAGGGGCTGCAGGAGGACACTGAGACAGGCAAAGCGCACAACGCTCCATACGCTAGATGGAAATAACTCTGGGAGAGCGAGTTTACAGCCAATTAGACATTAAAAGTAAGATATAATTGCTGTTGCTATGTTTGTTTCCAAGAAGAACTGTGTTATGATTAGACTAACAGCTAGTGTTAGAATTCTGAGCAAATTGCATGGAAGACTTAGCCTCACTTTGTCTCTGCGTGAGAGAAAAAAGCAGGTGAGAAAATGCTGAATCAATAAACCACCACTATTGTTCAAGGTATCTGCCCTCTGAAAACCCCTGTGCAGCCCCTGAACCCTTTTTAAGACGGAGAGTAGGGAGAAATATGCTGCGATATTTCCCATCCAACTCCTTCTAACCCTCATAATGACCCAACTAAGGCATCACTACAACACCCATTTTTATGGCTGAAAACATCGAGCCCAGAGAAACTGAGGGACATGCAGGTCATAAAGCACTGGGTTTTGAACTCACCTCTGCCTGACTTCAAAGACCATGCTCCTTTACCGACAACAAAAGGCACAAATCTGCCCACAAAAATGGAGAGGGGAGAACTGGTGGTCCATAAGTTACTCAAGGGCTGTGTACCTATTCCAGCCAGAATTGGGCATCTCTCACTGGACAGGTTAGCCCTATGAGATGCTATAGTGTAATGGGAAGACCCTAGCCTCAGCTCTTCTTAGTTCTGTGACACTGGGCAAATCATTTAAACTCCCAGTGCCTCTGCTTCTCAACCTGCATAATGGGGGTGATAACCCTTCTCATGAAGCAATGCTGGGAAGATTAAGTGAGAAGCATAGTCTGATAGGTAACACACACCCCACCAGGTATTAGCTGTGGGATCGTAGGCACGTTACTTGGCTTTTCTGCCCTTTGGCTGCCTCGTATCTAAAATAGCTGGATTAGAAGCCATGTGGCTAAGACACTCAGTTCAAGGGATGGCAGGCAGAAAGCATGTGAAATGTGGATGCCCTGTGGTCCAGACCAGGGCTAAGACACTAAGCTCAAGGGATGGCAGGCAGAAAGCATGTGAAACGTGGATGTCCTGTGGTCCAGACCAGGGGTCCTCAGACCAGAATCTAATGCTTGATGATCTGAGGTGGAGCTGATGTTATAAGAATAGAAATAAACTGCACAATAAATGTAATGGACTTGGATCATCCTGAAACCATCCCCCAACCCTGGTCTGTGGAAATATTGTCTTCCATGAAATTGTCTTCCCTGGTGCCAAAAAGGTCAGGGACCTCTGTTCTAGCCAGCTTCCCTCCTCGGAGAGGACAAGCCCATCCCACAGCTGCCAGGATCACCCTCTCCTGAGAGCTCACAGCTGCATCCATCGCTGGGCACTGTCCTGCACCTCCGAAGGGGCACCTAGCTCAGCTGGTGTGGGCCAGCCTCTCCTCTGCCACCTTCAGACTCCTCCCTTTCTCAGCTGTTATCTCCCAAAAGCACACCCCAATCAACATTCTGCCTGCAATCCAGTGCAGAGTTGCCTTCCAGAAACCCCAGTCTGAGACAGGATCTCTATCGCAGTGCTCAGTAAGGAAGAACTGATAACAGCTTTTATGAAGTCTTCAAACTCAAAAGGCTATGAAATCATCCATGTGACTCCTGGAAGCTTTATAGAATTAGTGGCATTCTTTCGGAAACGGGACTGTGACTTGAATGTCTTTGTTTCTTCCAAGCACCTTCAAGACAGAAGATCCTCTAGAGACATATTTGACTTGTACAGACTACATTTCTATTGAGCCCAAAATCAAATCCATCTGCCTGGGTCCAGGGGGTAGGAATTTCATTTCCACAATGCTGACATACATGGTTCATAACCAGAGCACACAAGAGTCTCAGCAGTAAGGAACTTTAGAAAAAGAAATCCCTCTGACAGAATAGCTCTGTAAAAACGGGCCAAACAAATCAAACTGGGGAAGTAGGTTATGTGAACTATTACTATTATTAGTTCTTTAAATATTAAACATTAAACAAAGCTCACATCTGTAAAGAGTTGCTGACCTGACCTTCCAGCCTCCCTGGGAGTGAGGCATGAGCTCCTGGGGGACTGGGATCCCAGAAGAAGGCTCCCTCCAGCCCATCTCCTACCAAGGTGACAGCGAAAGTCAGTGACAGTTGCTTGGAATAGAAACTAGCTCCCTGATTCCCAGTCCTGAATCCTGAGTTTCACTACACCCACTATAATTGGCTCCTCTGGAAACCTAGGTACAAGAGAAAGAAGAAATGCACAAATGTGCTCTTTCCATGGCACGACACAGGTTAGCTCTGCGCTATTGATGGTCCTCAGTGACGTCCCTGTATTGGCTGCAGGGTAGAGAGAGGCTGGTCCTCTGGTGGAGAACGTGCAACTTCCAACACTCCATCAGCTCACTCAGTTCAAGGTGACTGGTTCAGTCTGAAGTCCGTGGGGCTACACAGAGATGAGCTCTTTCCTCAGGACTCCCAGACAGACATGCTGCTATTGACATCTGTCTGAGTTCCGGTGGGGTCCTGAGATCCACGGAGCAGTCTTCTATCACCGCATGAAGCCTGGGCTGAATCTCATCTCCCTGGGTTTTGTGGAGCCAGACAGGAGGCTCTAGGAAAGGCTGTGTGGATCGGGTGGCTCCTCCGAGGCCTGGCTAGAGTCACTCATCAGAAAAAGTGGTCAGACTGAGGGTTCCTCAACAATCCACATTCAGCTTGCAGCGAGAGACAGTAAAAGGGCATTTTAACAGGTAAGCTCTCAACATGCTTGCTGGAGGCCAAAGAGCCAGCCTCTCCTCCTCTTCTTCCTCTGGGATGTGTGTGTGTTGCAGGGGGGGCGGGGCGGGGGGAGGTGTTCCCCCTTCCCTTCAGCTACTCAGGGTTTCCCTTCAATCTGAGGGGCAGCATCCAGATGAGGGGCTGGCAGGAGGTCCTGCGATGAAAGGTCCCTCCCCACCACCCTGCCAGCTGGGACAGGCCCTGGGAACACAGATCCACATGCTCCCCGGAGGCCGCACATGCTCCAGGCAACTCTGGGCTCACTGAGCACTGCCCAGGCCCAAAGCACGAGGCTGGGTGAGGAAACTGTTATAGGGGCACTCCTGGACCTCAGGCAGCTTAAGATGCAGTCAGGGAGACTGGGAAGTACAAGGAATCAAGACAAAACAAATAATACACCAGAAGAAAAAAAAAAAAGAAAAAATACACTGAGAAGGGAGATAGCGTCTGAGGGTTTCAGTGGTCTATAGACATTCTCAAAGGAACCGTCATCCTGGGGCCTGAAACATGAGCGATCTCTGCAGAGGATATCCACTCTCAGCCAGAGGTCTGTCTCCGAGACAGCCCAGACTCATGAGCGCCCAGCTTGGGCCGTGGGACAGCCGCTAATCACCTAATTAACCGAGTGTCATGCACCTGGCTGGCAGCTCCGCCACCATGGGCACCGAGCCTGAGAAAGTGCCCCTGTGATGTGGTGTCGGGTGGGGTTTGTTCGTTCTTGGACAGCAGGCCTCCAAGGAGCACAGCCCAGCTGAGGGTGACCAACTGGGCTCCTTCCAGTCAGGCCTTCCGGTTACCCAAGGACAATTCTAGAAGATGCTAGCCTGCCTGGCCTGAGAGGAATCAGGTGAGAACTGGGAAAAGCCACACGGACACTTGGAACGTGAGCAGGGCTCAGAGCCAGTATAGGTGTAAAGTCTGACACAGAGCAGGCAATTGTGCGTGCGTGTGTGTGTCTCTAAATGATAACTAAGAAATCGTGAATGCGTGAATGAATGAATGGGCCTCGAAGTGGAGAGGCTAAAATGAAAGAGATAGCGAGTAGCGTCAATACTGCTCTAGTCTAGGTCTGGTACTAAAGTCCCTGGGAGGAGGCAGGGCCTTCACCTCACTTGGCCTCATGGAACTGTTTTCCAGCTGGTTTGAACAGCAGTATGGCCAGACAGGAGGAGAAGTGCCCTCATTAGTGCTTCATCTTTAGTACTTGTGAAATTTGAAATTACAAAAGCAATGAGCATTAGGAATAAGTAACAGTCCAACAAGACAAAAAAGCATGAAGAAAGCGTTGCGTTTCCCCTCACCTCCACTCCCACCCCGCTGTGTTTACACAGAGTTCATGGCCTCATGTGTGTACCTGCCTGCCTCTCTCCATGCACTTGCAAACTGACATACAGCACTTTGCTATTTTTTTTTAAATGGGATCATGCTATACACATTACTCTGTAGCTTATCTTATGTAAAAAATGGAATTTCCCCCCAGGACAAATACATAGATCAAATTCATTAAAACACACCATACACACAACCACATGGGCATGGGCTTATACAGAACCTCAATTGTGCAACACTCCACAGATCTCCCTACTGATGTTTGCTTTTGTGCTGCAAAACAGGGCTGAATACTCTCTTGCATATGATATTCTTATTAACTGATTTTTTAATTTTAATAGGTGAGCATCTTATAAATAGGCTTACAGAGCCAAAAGGAATACATATTTTTGGTATTGATTCTCCTAAAGGTTGCGGCAATGCACTAAATCCTCCACTGAAATCTCATGAATGCCTCTTCTTCCACATTCTTACAGGTATTGGATGCTATGGCCCTTTAAAGTTGGCCAATCTGATAGATGGAAAATGGGATTTAGGGCTTTATTTTGCATTTTTCTGGGTTATCAGCATCACTTCAGGTGTTGATTAGCCATTTGGATTATCTTTTCTTTGAACTGCTTACTTATATCCTTTGTTCTTTTTTTTTTTTTCCATGTGATTGTTTATCTTTCCCTTATAAATTTGTTGGAATTCTTTATATATCAGTTATACCAGAATTTATTTTCTGTGACATTTTTCTCAGTCTATCAATTGTCCTTTGAAGTGAACTGTAGTGAAAATTGCTCAGTCATGTCCAACTCTTCTCCATCCCCAACAGTTCATGGGATTCTCCAGGCCAGAATACTAGAATGGGTAGCCTTTCCCTTCTCCAGGGCATCCTCCCAACTGAGGGAATTGAGCCCAGGCCTCCCCCATTGCAGGCAGACTCTTTACCAGCTGAGCCACAAGGGAAGCACATCAACTGTCCTTTGACATTACATATAGTGTCCTTTCGGAGAAGGCAATGGCACCCCACTCCAGTTCTCTTGCCTGGAAAATCCCATGGATGGAGGAGCCTGGTGGGCTGCAGTCCATGGGGTCGCGAAGTCGGACACGACTGAGCGACTTCACTTTCACTTTTCACTTTCATGCATTAGAGAAGGAAATGGCAACCCACTCCAGTGTTCTTGCCTGGAGAATCCCAGGGACGGGGGAGCCTGGTGGGCTGCCATCTATGGGGCCGCACAGAGTCGTACACAACTGAAGCGACTTAGCAGTAGCAGCAGCAGTATAGTGTCCTTTGCCATGGAAAATCTGTAATTTCTTAAGGTCAAGCAAGCTCCAGGAGTTGGTGATGGACAGGGAAGCCTGGCGTACTGCAGTCCATGGGGTGGCAAAGAGTTGGACATGACTGAGCAACTGAACTGAACTGAAAGTTGCTAGTCAAATATTAAGAGTTCCCACTGGAGATTAAAATAGTCATGTTCTTTTTCTCTGTTTTGTTTCAGGGTTCCCTGCTTCATGAAAAATAAGGTTCCAGTCTTATAGACTGAACTTGAAATAAGGCAGTTCATCTAACAAACTCCACAAGTGTACTTCACAGGAAATTCGAGAGAAAAACACTTTCCTGATGATTAGGGAAACAAAGCTTTGTGAACTTTCCACCAATATTCACTCCGTGTAGAAGGAAAGACCATCAGCTGACACTTGAACCATTCAACCCCAAAGTCCACCATGGCTCAGATTCTAGTTCTCTTGGGGAACCACGGCGCGGCGGGGCACGGCGTGCATTACAGCAAGCTCTCCCTCACGTCTTCACCTCCTTGAGCTCGAGTAACATCTATGCCTTCCCCTCACCGCCGCAGACAGGGACACTCTGCTCCAATGGGCCTCCCCGCACTCCTTGGTATATCACACTTACCTCTTGCTTGGTAATTATTTACCTGCCATTCTTATTTACATTCCCAACACCTATTATTACTGTGCCTAACTCACAGTTATTTGCTCCTTAAGTAGCTGGTGAAAGGAAGGGAGCAAAGAGAAAGCACGAAACTGAGGAAGAAGCATTAAAATCTGAGGCTGAATGTTCGCAGTTAACTGCCAACTCAAGATCAATCAGGAGTGAATGTTAAACATTGCTGAAATTACAGGGTAAGTTAATGAAAAAAAAAAAAGATTCCATTTACAAAAAGCTGACTGACACGCACAATTGCAAGAACATGCCTGGTTCATAAAGAAAGACCCGCCTACGCTTCAGGCTTGCTGAGCTATCATTCCTCAGCTACCATGTTCCACTACGGGACAAATGGGTTTTGGTCAAGGATAAAGTCTAAACATTCATTTTTCAGACTCTTAATGAGTTTTTAGAATGATCACTATCATTCAGCCCTAACTGCAGCCAATTTTCTCTGAGTTAATCTTGACATCAATACCCCACCTAAAGACTTTTTTATGATAAAAAATGATTCACGTGTTCACCCAATCAAGAGCGCATTTTCCAGAAGCAACACATTTTTGAACTGACTATCAGACTACAAAGAAAGCCACCAGCAATGAACTCCTGGGAGAAAGGACTTCAACTTTTTAATACAAGAAAGATAATCTTGTTATACAGATTTCTCCTTTAGCAGTCGAGTCCTGGTTTCCTCTCTGTAAGTGCTATGGACATTGACTTTCTGACTTGGCCTCACGTAAGCCCTGACAGTGTTTCCAATCCTGGGGAATTCTAAAGAAGCTCAGAAAAGGGAAGACTCCTGAGATGCCCCCAGTGATCAGAAATGGACACATACATTTGCAATAAGACAACTGGGCTTTTCACCTAGGATGGGGTTTAAAGGTTACTGACTGGCCATTTAAAGCATACATAGCCCATCTCAACTCCTCATCATGCCATCTAGTTTCTTGGTGTTTTTTCTTCTTTAAAAATATGACTTAACCAGTCCCATGATACTCGCTTACAGCATTACAGAAAATTTCTAATGATCTCAAATGTGAGTTTCATAATACAGAAGTAATTTAGTTCACTTGAGAACTAAAATGAACATGAACTAAATGTCAATAACGGGGTAGAGAAAAGCTAGACAGAGAAAGCAGAGGTAGGTTAACAAGAGAGCACATTAAAACAGTAAAATTATCATCTCACTCCAAAAAGCTTAGCAGCCTTTAGCCTCACCCACTGGACATACTCAGTCATGTCTGACTCTTTGTGACCCTATGGTCTTTGTGACTGTAGCCCACCAGGCTCCTCTATCCATGGGGTCTAAGCAAGAATACCGGAGTGGGCTGTCATTTCCTCCTCCAGGGGGTCTTCCCAGCCCAGGGACTGAACCCTTGTCTTTTGTGTCTCTGGTGTTGGCAGGCAGATTCTTTACCACTCTGCCACCTGGGAAGTCCCATGTTAGTGACATAGCTTAAAACTTATTCTCCCTAAGACACCTGGGAAACAGCTTACTCTCCCTAACCTATAACAGTTAAGAAAAGTGGATGACATAAACACATTACTACGTAATATAGATAACAATAAAAACTTGCTGTATAGCACAGGGAACCCTACTTAATACTCTGTAATGGCCTATATGGGAGAAGAATCTTAAAAAAAAAAACGAGTGGATGTACAAAAATACACACACACACACACACACACACACACACACACACACACACACACGGGCTTCCCTGGTGGCTCAGTGGTAAAAAATCTGCCTGCCAATGCAGGAGACACAGGTTCAATCCCTGGTCCAGGAAGAACCCCTCCAGAAGGAAATGGCAACCGATTCCAGTATTCTTGCCTAGAATATTGTCCATAGGGGTATGGACAGAGGAGCCTGGTGTGGTACAGCCCATGTGGTTGCAAAGAGTTGGACGTGACTTAGCAACTGAACAACAACATGTGTATATGTCTAACTGATTCACCTGAAAATAACTGCATTGTAAACCTACTCCAAAAAAAAAAAAAAAAAGAGAGAGAGAACAGTGGAGAGAAGTCTGGTGCTCACAGAAGTTATCTACCATCTTGAAAGGCCTTTCTCAAAACCTAGGATCCCTAGACAACATTCTCTTATAGCTAAACTACTGTGTTAGCCTGATGAGTTTCTTCCAACCCAACCAGAAGCCAATACACTGCCTTATGACAGTCTTCTGCTCAGAACTCTGCACTGGCTACGCTCTGTTCACCAAATAGAGGCCATGAGCACAGCAAGCTGGGCCCAGTCTGTCCGTTGGAATCATCTCCCTCCTCTCCCAGACAGGATCCCTCCCACTATCTAAACTTGACCTTCCATAGTTCCTTGATAACACACTACATTTCCCAGATATAGGTACTGTTTGCTTTGACAGAAAGGTCTATTTCCCATATTCTATCAGTTGCTAACTCTTTCTATGAAGCCTAGTTCAATAGCTTTCTCTTCTGTGAAACATTCATCCTGTGAACAAATCGCCATCTTGAATCATCATTATTCATAACCCTCACAGTGCCTGTATTATAAAGGTTAAACAAATGTTTGTGGAATAATAGGGGTGTGTGTTGAAATGAACTGAATTTTGAAATTTTTCATTGCTCTTTCACCCTGCTAGGATGTTATTTTTTTTTATATAAAATTTTGTTCTTCTGCTTATGAAAGCAATACATGAACATTTGAAAGGTACAAAAAAGCATAAACAGGAAAGGAAAACTTATCCATAATCATCACCTAGAGACAATCACTCTCATTACCCGCTTAATTGCACATTTTACATCAATGCAATTTAACAAATTTACGTATGGAAGTCCTACGCCCTGTGCATGTTTTCCTGAATTTAGATCAAGTCGCATACTATGTACTCACCCAGCATTTGGTTGACCAGAAGTCTCTGCCAGTGAGCACTCCTACATATCAACAGTACAATGCAAGCAAATGTTCTTGGTGATGACTATGGAGCCTTGCAAGTTTCTGAAGCACTTCCTCCCAAATCACAAATTCAAAGAACTTTACTGTTCAGAGTGACCTCAGAAAACATCCCCATTAATATCACCTCTCCTCCCTCATGTGCATTTGGTAGACATGACTAATTATTCCAGATACTCTCCAAAGATGGATGTGGACATGATCTCAGATTCCTCTAGGAAATCATATCCACTGGCTGAAAACTGCATGCAATGTGAAACCTAATTGTCATTTGAGACTCCATTCCCTCATTCTGCTGATGGCAAAAGATCCTGAGAGAGGCTGAGTAACTTCCCAAGGACCAAAAGCCCATGAGAGGCAGAGCAGGAAGCAGAACTCTGCCACTTGGCTCTAGTGTCCTTTATCTAAGAAAGATGAGATTTGATGTATAGTGTCTGAATTTAAAATGTATTTTATTGCAAGTTGATTTTTTTTTCAAAATCCTTAATCTGAAAATCTATAGTCTATTAGGTACTACATTTGATTAAACAGATATTTCTAAGTGGATGGACTTAAAGAAATACCTCTGCTTCACATGTCCCCTAATCACGTAATCATCCAGCAAAATCTGAGAACCTACTCTGTGTCTTACTGTCTGCTAAACTCTGGCAGAAAACAATACAAGGAGTGATCCTTGTCCTGGAAGAACTTATCATGTGGGCTTTTAAAGCAACCACTTCAGATCCCACCCTTTTAATTTCTGGAAACAGCCCAAATGGACCCCCAGAAAAGGTCCTGCAGGAAGTGGAGACAACGGAAGGATGAAGGGTGAAGTAAAGAACTTTCCCATTTCTATGGACTGTACTGCACCCTCCAAAATTCCTGTGTGGAACTCTGAAATTTTTAACTAACTCCAAGTAATGTGACTATACTTAGAGAGAGAGCCTTTAAAGGTGTGATTACCTTAAAATGAAACCATTAGGGTGGGCACTAATTAAATCTGATGGATGTCCTCCTAAGAGGAGGAAATATGGAAACATGCAGCTACACCAGGGATGCTCACGTGGAGGAAAGACTATGGCACAGCATGAAGGTGGCCATCTGTAAGCCAAGGAAGAAGCCTCAGGAGAAAGCAAACTGCTGACACCTTGGTCTTGGGCTTCCAGATCTCAGAACTGTGGGAAAATAGATTTCTGTTATTTGAACCACTCAGCCTATGGTATATTTTGCCCCCCCCCCCAGCAAACTAATACACCCATCAACTACTCTAGCATTGCCGTCCTAATCAGAGAAGGTTAAACAATGAAACTTGACTACTTGAAAGAGAGCAGCCCTCTACTAAACCACGAGCTGGCTTTCAGAAAGATCTGAGTGATTGTGGAAGAAGAAGGAAATAGAGGAGCTCACCTTGGATATACTGAGGATAACCTGAGAAGCCTGACATGCTATACAGTCCATGGGGGTCAGATAAGACCTAGAGACTGAACAGCAACTGAGAACAGAAATGGACCAGGGGCAGCTCTGATGGATCATTACCAAGGAGAAGTGGCCGAATCCTCGTTGACCAAACTCATCCAGGAGAAAGGAGTAGGGACTCTGCTACTCAAGGACCCTGCAATTAGGGCAGGGACATTCTGGGCAGTGAGAGAGGCTCTGTACTGGATGTCTTGGCTGGGGAGGGTCTTACATGTCCTTTAAGGAAGGGATACACTCATGGCGGGGCTGGACATGACCCCTATCTCAGCTGACTGATACTGTGAGTAGACAGTTCCTCACCTATGCATTGTAGGAACACTAAGTTTGATACAGGCAAAAGCTCTGGCCAGTAGTAGAGACAGAGTAATGGAGAAAGTCCAGCTCCCCTCCTCACACACATAAAATCCTACTACACTCTCTGCAGGGTCTTCCAGGCTGCAAAAGAGACGCACAAAATGTAACACAAGGCAATATGGGAGTAGAAAAAAACATTTCTGGGGTCAGCTGTCCAGAGCTTGAGACATGCTCTGCTACTGCCAGGCTGGGTGACACAACAGGTCACTCAGCCTCTCGGCATCCTGGTTTCCTTCCCATCAGATAGGGATGATAATACCAATCTCATAGGTTGTAGTGAGAGTCAGACGTGATAATATATGGTCATGTTTTAAGCCATTATGGAGCTCTATAAATGCCAGCTGAACAGACAATGATTCAATTTCCTTTCCATAGCTCTTTCTGCTTATCTAAGTTCTGTCCTCTTTTATTGGCAGGTTGACTTGCAATGTGGACATGCATTTTATATTCAGTTAGACTATGAGCAACTGAGGGGGAGAGCCATATGTTCATTTTTTTTCCCCTGTGTCTCCTTTTCATGTATTAGAAAACTACAGACATAGTAGGTACTTACCATGCACCTATTTGGCTAATGTACAGTCAGCCCTGTAACACATGCTTGGCCATGGTTCCATGCCTTTCTGTTAACCCTAATGGCATTGGTTTAACACTCTCAGTTCTTCTAGCTGACTCTCTTCCTTCACTTCTCCACCACCAGGCATCTCACGACCTAAGCCTGCCTGTGTTCTGCTACTGAGATATCTGTCTAAAACACTATTTTTAAAACATTCTATCTCTTATCCAAAAACTTCTAGTCAGTAACTGCCAGTAGAGAGAAGTTCTAATTCCTTAGCTTGACTGTCAAGGCCTCACATAATGAGCACCAACCACACACATATGTCACCACTTTGCTACATGAACCTGCCATGGTGGTCATTGTGGCCTGTTCATGGATGCCAGGCAATAAATATCTACTGCCTAAGCAGATGGATTAGCATCAAACAAATGACCATATCATGGCTGATTCTACCTCCTTGTTTTTGCCCATGTTCTTTTCTCCTCCTGGAATGTCTGCTTTGGGACCACAACAATGTGCATGATTAGGATAAATACAGTGCCGTATTAAGTCGCATAGGTATTTCCTGCAAAACCACAGAAAGGAGTTCCCCCTCCCACCTTTCTTTTTTTTTTTAACTTAAATCCCTCCATTTCTCAAAGGCTGGTTCGAGCCCCAACTGCTGTGAGAATGAGCTTTTTCTGATTCCATGGACCCCAAGAGTCTCTCTCTTCTCTGCGTCCCTCATAACACATATTGCCTTCACATGTCTTGCCTTCCAGCACCCTCCACCTTGCATTATTATTTGAACCATATGACAGATGTAACTTCACCAGATAATAAGTCCCTTCAGGAAACTCTCCAAGTCTTCCACCTATTTGCACCTACCACACTGCTATGAACGTAGCACAATCCACTGGGGACTCTTAGGAAGAGGACGACAAGCTGGGAACAGATGTCTTCTCAGACTCACGGGCTGTCCAGTGCTGACCAGTCCTAAACACACTCTGATCCATGTTATCTCTGGCCTGTTTGTCAACACTACCTCAAAGATGCACCCTGAGATGAATGAACCCTAAGAAAAAGAAGAAATGAATTCAACTGCACATGTCAGCTCATGACTCAACCTGTGGATGAGGGTTGTCAGCATGGTGAAATGACATTCTCCAGGTGACTTGCATCTGCACATCTGTCATAGAAATCAGGACGAGCTCCCCTTCACAGCAAGAATGCTGACATAGCTGACTCACCCCATGAGGCTGCTTTCCCAGTAGTGAAGCTGGCTGATGCTGATCTATCCCTCTTCTTCCCCCAGGCTCACTTGTACAATTGATGTGTACATGTGCTATAAACTAGCTTGGGTTAGTGGCTCTGAAACTAATCAAAGACCCCCCTGCCTCACCCTGCACCACCAATAGGAAGGTCTATCTGGGCCATACACTAATGGAACATCAAACTTCAATCTCATCAAATTTTCATGGCCACCTATATGTTACAATAATAATGCAGTATAATACCAAATATAAAATATGCATAAATAAAAATAAAAATAACAAAAAATAATAAAAACATTTTATTATATACTCCAACCCATAAATATATATGCTCACCACAAACCTCTCCTCTGAATGCCAGAGTCACATGTCCAGTTGCCTATTCCAGATACTTCGTGGAGATCCAATAGTCATCTCAAATTTCACACATCTAAACCTGAGTTCAATATGCCTCTCACAAGTTTGTTTCTCCCATAGTTTTCCCCATCTTTATTTAAGGATAATGCCATTCTACTAGCTGGCCCAAAGCTTCAAATTACCCTTAACTGCCCTCTCTCTCTCACATCCAGCTTCTGGTCCATCATAAATCTATTAGCCTTTCCTTCAAAAAAAGTGAAAAGTGAAAGTGAAGTCACTCAGTCGTGTCCAACTCTTTGCAACCGCATGGACTGTAGCCCACCAGCCTTCTCCGTCCATGGGATTTTCCAGGCAAGAACAGTTCACTCCTTCTCCTTCCATTCTGTGACCACACTGGGTTAAGCCCCCACCACGTCTTACTGGGATTATCGCCTCTTTCGATCTGTTCTCAACACAGCAGCCAGGGTGACCCTGTTAAAATGTAAGCTGAATCGTGGCATTGCCTTCTTCTAAGTTCTCCCTCCGAGCTCAGCCCAGGTAAAATTCAAAGCCCCATCATGCCCCACAAGGACCCTCCATGGCCTGGCTCCCCAGATCACACCCCATTTCCTAGACGGCCCTCTTGTTGCTAAGCTCCATCCACACTGTCCTCTTCGCTCTTCCTCAACTTCTGCAGACCTTCTCCAACCTCAGGGCTTTCACACGTACTATCCTTTTTCAGAGTGCTTGCTCCCCAGTTAGCCATGTGGCACAAATTCTAGCTTTCTTCACGTCTTTATTCAAAAGGCAACTTCTCTGAGGCCTTTTCTGGTCTACATAAAATGACACCCACAAGCCCTCCTACCAAAACTGCCTGAGCCCCTTCGGAGTGCACCCCTTTCTATCACACTATGTATTAATACTAATATGACTAATATTATTTATTTTCCTTTTAAGCTGTTTAGAATCTAAGTTCCATGATGACAGGGATTTGGAATCTTTTGCTCCTTGTCATCCTCTCATTACAGGCTCTCCTGGTGGCTAGGTAGTAGAGAATCCATCTGCCAATGTCAGAGACTCGGGTTTGATTCCTGGGTTGGGAAGATCTCCTGGAGAAGGAAATGGCAACCCACTCCAGCATCCTAGCTTGGGAAACCCCATGGACAAAGGAGCCTGGCCAGCTATAGTCCATGGGGTGGCAAAAGAATCGGATGCAACTTAGCGCATAAACAATGACAACAATCCTCCCATTACCTAGAGCAGTGCCTGGTACATGACAGATGCTCAATAAAAATGTGCTATATAATTCTGTGAAAAGCGCCACCAGCAATTGCATTGAATATGTAAATTGCTTTGGGTACTATAGTCATTTCCACAATATTGATTCTTCCAAACCAAGAACATGGTATCTCTCTCCATCAGTTTGTGTTGTCTTTGATTTTTTTCTTCAGTATCTTATAGTTTTCTGAGTACAGGTCTTTTGTCTCCTTAGGTAGGCTTATTCCTAGATATTTTATTCTTTTTGCTGTGATGGTAAATGGGATTGTTTCCTTAATTTCTCTTTCTGATCTTTTGCTGTTAGTGTACAGGAATGCTGTATACCTGAAAATAATACAACTTTGTAAATCAACTATATTAAAATTTTTAAAAAATCAGAGTGTAAAAAATATCTAATTTAATAAATCAAATTTAATAAACCAAAATCCACTTATTTTATCTGTTACTAATATGTATCTATGAATCAAAAAATTTGATAATCTTTGAGGTAAGTAATTAAGGACCAGATTAATCAGATACTCTGAAGAATATCTTAAAGAGTAGCCTTGAAGGAATTTTTATAAGCAGCAGCTATGTATTAAGTGTTCAGTCAACATTTATTGAGTACCTGCCACGTGCTAGGTATTGAAACAAGTACTAGAGATACAACAGTGATCAAGGCAAATATAGTCTTTGACCTTTGGAATTTATAATCTAACAGAATCAAATTTTAACTTCTTTACCAAGTCAGGAAACAACTCTGAATGTCAATTGTGTTGTCTATTAAAAATGGATGAGAATACTTCACCTATCCAAGGACAGAAGATTCGACCAGATGATTTTTGATGTCCCCTCCACGATTATGGATCTAATCTGCCACGCCCACTGTCCTCCCTTCTCGGGCATCTTCCTATTCTTCCCAAGCATGTTTCTCTCTGGTTCATCTACTTTCCTATCTCACATAACCACACAAATACAGACACACAGTCAATTCATAGTTGATTTATCTATAACATTCAAAACACCACCATAGGCAAATTAAATGTCATGCAGAGACTCACTGTCTGTAACTTTGGGTCTCTGGAGCAAGGCAGGGGGGAAAGTTATATCAAATTTGGAGTCTTTTTTTTTTTTTTTAAAAAAGGAGCTGCCATGCAGATCCAAGAAGCTTTTCTTCCCACACTGAAAATAAACTCCCTCAGTTCTGGGACTCTCCCAGCTAACTGTGGACAAAGCAGCAGTCACCCAGATGACATGAAAAGCCCTAACGGCACTTCCAACAGCGTCACTGTGCTAATACCACATCACTCTGTCACTGTCACAACGCTGTGCCCCTTAAAATACCCAGCGTCATCTGGGCTCTTTTGTAATGGAGAGAGGTGTGGGAGGCAATCGTTCATTGGGAGAACGCTGAAAAGGAGGGACCGTGAGGAACGCTGGCAAAGAGCATGCAATATACTTAAGCCTGCAGCACCTCTCACTGCTTTGTTAGTGATGAGGGTGCAGGAGAAGGAAAGAAGTCCTGGATAGGGGGACTGGTATGAAATGGATTAGCATGAAAACTGCCCAAATCAGAGAGGTAACTAAACAGATGAGAAAGGTGCCGAAGGGAGTTACACTAATTCACTCATAGCTGGACACGCTCAGATTTCCAACTACCTCTGTCCCAGTCATCTGCTCTTAACTAAGGATCAGGGCTTATTCACTCATCTGTTCAACATTTTCTGGTGGAACACGTAGAACACACCAGGTGCTTGCCAGGTACAACTGACTCTGGTGAACAAAACAGACACTGAGGTCGCCAATTAAAAGACAAAAACTGCTTATAAAAAAACACACCTTAGCACAGAAAGGTGGAAACAGACTAGCATAGTAAACCCCTCCCCAAATTAAAAATAATAATAATAACAGAATTGAAGCAAAAATAAATGCATTTCTCTGATAATGAGTGATACTGAACATCTTTTCCTGTGTTTGTTAGCCATCTGTATGTCTTCTTTGGAGAAATGTCTGTCTACTTCTTTGGCCCACTTTTTTATTAGGTCGTTTATTTTTCTGGTATTGAGCTGCATGAGCTGCTTGTATATTTTAGAGATTAATTCCTTGTCAGTTGTTTCATTTGCTACCATCTCATGCCGGTCAGAATGGCTGCCATCAAAAAGTCTACAAATAATACATGCTGGAGAGGTTGTGGAGAAAAGGGAACCCTCTTACACTGTTGGTGGAAATGCAAACTAGTATAGCCACTATGGAGAACAGTGTGGAGATTCCTTAAAAAAAAATGGAAACAGAACTGCCATACAACTGAGCAATCCCACTGCTGAGCATACACACCAAGGAAACCAGAACTGAAAGCGATACATGTACCCTAATGTTCATTAGGTTAGACTTGATTTTTTGGGGCTCCAAAATCACTGCAGATGGTGACTGCAGCCATGAAATTAAAAGACGCTTACTCCTTGGAAGAAAAGTTATGACCAACCTAGGTAGCATATTCAAAAGCAGAGACGTTACTTTGCCAACTAAGGTCTGCCTAGTCAAGGCTTTGGTTTTTCCTGCGGTCATGTATGGATGTGAGAGTTGGACTGTGAAGAAGGCTGAGCACCGAAGAACTGATGCTTTTGAACTGTGGTGTTGGAGAAGACTCTTGAAGGTCCCTTGGACTGCAAGGAGATCCAACCAGTCCATTCTGAAAGAGATCAACCCTGGGATTTCTTTGGAAGGAATGATGCTAAAGCTGAAGCTCCAGTACTTTGGACACCTCATGAGAAGAGTTGAGTCATTGGAAAAGACTCTGATGCTGGGAGAGATTGGGGGCAGGAGGAGAAGGGGACGACCAAGGATGAGATGGCTGGATGGCATCACGGACTCGATGGATGTGAGTCTGAGTGAACTCCGGGAGATGGTGATGGACAGGGAGGCCTGGTGTGCTGCAATTCATGGGGTTGCAAAGAGTCGGATACAACTGAGCGACTGAACTGAACTGAATGTTCATTGAAGCACTGTTTATAATAGCTAGGACATGGAAGCAACCTAGATGTCCATTGGCAGACGAATGGATAAGGAAGTGTGGTACATATAAACAATGGAATATTACTCAACTATAAAAAAGAATGCATTTGAGTCAATTCTAATGAAGCAGATGAAACTGAAGCCTATTATACAGAGTGAAGTAAGTCAGAAAGAGAAACACCAAATACAGTATATTAATGCATATATATGGAATTTAGAAAGATGGTAATGATGACCCTATATGCAAGACAGCAAAAGGGACAAAGATATAAAGAACAGACTTTTGGACTATGTGGGAGAAGGTGAGGGTAGGATGATTCAAGAGAATAGCATTGAAACACGTATATTACCATATGTAAAACAGATGACCAGTGCAAGTTCGATGAATGAAGCAGGGCACTCAAAGCCAGTACTCTGGGACAACCTAGAGGGATGGGGTGGGGAGGGAGGTGGGAGAGGGTTTCAGGATCGGGGGACACATGTACACCCATGGCAGATCACATCAATATATGGCAAAAACCACCACAAGATTATGAGGTAATTAGCCTCCAATTAAATTAATTAATTTAAAAAATAAATAAAATGTAATACAGAAAATCAAAACAAGAATTGGATCTTTGAGAAGGTGAATAAAATTGATAGTGTGTGTCAGTCACTCAGTTGTGTTGGACTCTTTGCAACCCCATGGACTGTAGCCTACCAGGCTCCTGTGTCCATGGAATTCTCCAGGAAAGAATACTGGAGTGGATTGCCATTCCCTTCTCCAGGGTCTTTCCAACCCAGGGATTGAACCTGAGTCTCCTGCTTTGCAGGTGGATTCTCTACCATCTAAGCCACCACAAAACTGATTTTAAAAAAAAAAGTAAATAGAGAAAGCAGAGATTGTCTATATCAGGAATGAAAATAAAAGACATTACTACAGATCCTATGAACATCAAATAACATAATAATATATGATTAACAACTTCATGCAATGACATTTTAAAATTAAGATGCAATGGATAAATTATTTTTAAAAGATAACTTAAAATAACTGATAAGAGAATAAGTAGGAAACCTTATAGTCTGATGTCTAGCAAAGAAATTAAATCTGTAATTTAAAGAATCACTAAACAAAATAAAACTTGAACTTTACTAAATTCTTTTCCTACACTGATTATGTTTGCACTGATGACAAGTTTTCTCCATCCTTTTAATAGAGTGAATTACACTGATTGATTTCTCCACTGTTAAAAGAGCTTACAACTTGGATAAAGCCAAAATTACAACTTGGATAAAGCCAAAATAAAACCTAAGAAAGCAAAAAAAGAAAAGAAAGAAAGAAAAAACCAAACTGCCAGGTCCAGATGACTTCATGAATAAATTAGAAGGAAAGAAAGAACTTCAGTCCAATAACTGAATCTTACAATAACTTCAATCTTACAAATTCTGCCCAAAAATTAAAAAAGAGAATATATCTTGTTTCAAGAGGGAAACCTAACCTCGATATCAAAACCTAAGTAAGACATTTTAAGAAAAGGAAAATGACAAGCTAATCTGTATTGTGAAAATAGATAATAAAATCATAAACTAGAATATAGCAAATCAAATTCAGTGATATTAAATAAGCATACATAATAAAACTGGTGTTAACTTTCAGCCCTAGACTAACACTGGAAAATCGGTGTAATGACTATATTAGAAGAATATAGGAGAAAATTAATGTGATGACTGCTGTAAGTAGAAAATGAAGTTAAGGAAGTTCAACCTCTGTTCATGATAAAACAAGAGACAAAACAAAACGTTAGCAATTTAGGAAGAAAGCTTTCCTAGCTGAAAAGTGGTATCTATGAAAAACCTACAGCAATCATCATACTTCATGAGGAAATATTGAAAGCTTTTCCACTGAGATTGTGACTAAAAAAAAAAACATTTTCATCATTTCTATTTGTACTATAGGCCCTAATCAGTATAGTAAGATAAGAAACAAAAGGTAAAAGGATCAGAAAGGAAAAAAATAAAACTATCATTATTTGCAGATGAAATGAGTTTATATGTAGAAAATCCAAAAGGATCTTCAGATACACTATTAAAGTCAAGTGAAGTTTGCAAGACAGCTGGACATAACCTCAATAAACAAGATTCATTTGTATGTTGATAGACTAGCAACAGAATATGAGAAAACAAACTATAAAAATACCAATTACAAACCAAACATCAAAAACATTACTTAATAAAAGTGCATCAGACACAACATACTATAAAACAATACTGAGAAAAATTAGATATAATAAATATTAAGCTCATGAATGAGATAGCTCAGTATTATAAAGATATCAATCCTTCCCAGAAATCTACAGACTTAATTCAGTCTCAGTCAAAACCTTAGCAAAAAAAAAAATTATGAAAATTGATAATTCTAAAAATATATGGAAATGCTAGAAGAAAAAAATAATAGCTAAGACAAGCCTAAAAAAAGAGAACAAATTTGAAGAAATTATGTTAGCACATACTGAAATTTATTATAAAGCAATAACTATTAAGAAACTAGTATTTTGAACAAAGAGACACTGTGGAACAGAATAGAGTCCAGAAACAAATGCATAGGTATATGGTCACTTGATTTATGATAAAAGTGACAAACAGTAACAAAGTAAGGATTGTTCAGTTGCTAAGTAGTGTCCGGCTCTGTGTGATCCCAGGGCCTGTGGCACGCCAGGCTGTCCTTTACTATCTCTCGGAGTTTGCTCAAGTTCATGTCCAGGAAGGATAGTCTTTTCAATAAAGAGTGCTGGGTCAATTGTGTGTCCATAGGCAAAAAAAATGAATCAACTCCCACTCACAACATACCCAAAATTCAATTCTGAATGAGATGAAAGCTAAATATGGAAAATAAACCACAAAAGCCTCCAGAAAATAAGACAGGAAAACATCTCCATGACTTCAAGGTTGGAAAAGTTCCTCAGTCAATCTGGCAGTCTTGTGGATACTCAAGAAGTGAATGAGGATGTATCTTACTTGGCACTGTAGATTATAGTAACTATGGATCAAGAATTTTTCACTCTGTTGCAAAGAATGATTAAGAATATTTGGCATGCCAAACCTAAAAACCTTAGATGCATAATACTGTGCTCTGAGCCTGGCTCTCTTACAGAACGAGCAAGGTATCAAAATAAAAGTGCTGTAGAAAAAGATAAGCTCTTGGGTATCTCCCAGCAACTCCTCACATACACTTTGCTGATTCCCCAATTATACAAAGACGTGTTTGGAAGGAGACTTCTCAAGCTTATATGCTAAGGTTACTGATATACGATTTGGGATGGGATAAGAAGAATGGGCTTCCCTGATGGCTCAGAGGTTAAAACCTCTGCCTGCAATGCGGGAGACCTGGGTTCGATCCCTGGGTCAGGAAGATCCCCTGGAGAAGGAAATGGCAACCCACTCCAGTATTCTTGCCTGGAGAATCCCATGGACGGAGGTGCTTGGTGGGCTACAGTCCAGGGGTCACAAAGAGTCGGACATGACTGAGCAACTTCACTTCACTTCAAGAAGAATGGATGGAGAAGTTTTCCAACTGGTTCTATGTGTGGGAACTCAAAGAGGACTAGCCTTCAGGAAGTCTGCTCAGGCCACAGACCCTCTCTGTAGTACTGGAGGCGAAAAGGTTTGCCCCCATTTTCTTGTACAACATGGGGGACAAACGACCATGGCTTTTAGACTAAGAGGATCCACTGTGGTTCAGGAAGGTGCCTGCTACACACCATATTGATGGGGCTTTACCCAGCCTTTCTTGACCATCCCTCAAATGAACACTTGGTATGTCTGGGCCAGCTCCTAGCTCATGGGAGAGGGGTGGGCTAAGGGTGGAGTTGAGCTCTGTCCTGGCAATGCTTCCTTAACTCCATCCCCCTCACTTAAGAGTTCTTGCTAGGGACTCATGTCCAGGTGGAACAAGCTCTCAACAATCATGGTTTCTGCCCCCTTGAGTCTGAGATCCACCTGTGCTCTTAGCAGCTGTGGGATCTTAGGCAAGCTACTCACTCTCAGCCTTGTCATGTATAAACTGAAGCTAATAGTAGCTCTATCTCATAGAGCTGCTGTGAGAATTAAACAAGATTATGCATAAAGGAGCTAAATACAGTGCTTAATGACATGATGAATAAATGATGATGATGATTTGTATTGGCTCATTAGCAATTTTTCTTACACCTTGCACACAAGCAACCAGGCAAATCTCTCACCGACTCCCCACCCTGACCCAGAGCTCCTCCCACCACAGAGTTCTGGATTCCATAAACATGCGCTAATATTCAGCCACACTTGGGGCTCTCATTCCTAAGGCTTGCTTCCCTACCACACCAGGCTGTTTGCTGTTTAAAACCACCCCCATAAGAATGCCCAATTAACCTCCATTCTCTTATCATTGACCAAACAAACCCAAATAAAGAAACCAAAAATCACAAACATCTTTTCAATAAGAAGTTTTTAAAGGAAGGGAGAGTAGAAGAGGCAGGAAGACAACCAGAAAGCAAGCCAGTGCACCCCACGGCCATTCTCTCTCCTAGGACTCTCAGCTCCTGGGGTGACGCTTTATTTTCTTGTTTGTCTGATTTCAGGTCTGAGTTCAGGGGCACCGCCAGCATTTCATTTTGTTTCCATGTGGCCCTGATGCACCTTTTGTGCTTGGCAGATGTTAAATAAGAACTGGCATTATACACAGAAATGGCAGCAGATAAGACAGGAGGGGGCCCTGCTGGGTAAAGCACTCATTCACTCAAGGGCTAAGCAAAGAGCTGGGAAGGAAAATGTCCTCTCTCCATTTCTTCTTCCCAAGCTTAATGTCCTTTGCCAACCCTGGTCTCCTAGGAGGCTAAAGCTGACAGTTGCCCAGGCTGTAGCTGAAGGGTTGAAACACAGTTGGGGACACCACTGCCCGAGCCGTACAGGCTCAGAAACCTCGGTCTCTCATTCCTGAGTCTTACAGTAAGAACACACCACTGGGACTCAGGGATGTGGAAGAGGTCTTCAGAAACAAGCAAGTGGTCAACGGCAGCAGAGATTCCCCAAGGAAGAGAAGACCCCGGGCGTGGGAATAGATAGAGGGGAGGGAGGTTCCAGGGGAAGCAAAGGGATCCTGCCCAGAAATGGCAGGACTGGGGGCCTCTCTGGGCCCCGGGTCTCCAGTGGACATGCCTGGTGAATGACAACCTCCAGATCCAGGTCTCATCCAGTTCCAAGGGTCCTCATGTTCATCCAGCACTTTACATTCTCATTTGGTTGCCATTCAGTCCAGACCCCCTCTCCCCTTGCAACAGCCTTTCAGTCACTCGCTGCTTCCTTCCAACCACATACCTCTGCCTAAAACATTTCTCCAAACGCAGGTTTCACAATGGGTCTTCTCTGCTGAAACATCTTCTATAACTTCCCTTGTCGGCAGGATAAAAACCCAACCTTCCAAGCCTAATAATCAACAGTGGTTTGGTCAATGCTATGGATCTCTTAAATATTTCCTGTTGATTCCTTCAGCTGATCCCTAAATATTTTCCAACCTATCTGCTTTTTCTTATACCATTACCTTCACCTGGACATCTTGGCTGCTCCTTGTGCCGTCCTCTCAAATCATACACACCTGTGCTGGTCATTTTCTATTTGCCTGCCCTTCAAGGTCCGTCCAGTCAAAGCTACAGTTTTTCCAGTAGTCATGTACAGATGTGAGAGCTGGACCATAAAGAAAGCTGAGTGCAGAAGAATTGATGCTTTCGAACTGTGGTGTTGGAGAAGACTCTTGAGAGTCCCTTGGATGGCAAGGAGATCAAGCCAGTCAATCCTAAAGGAAATCAAGCCTGACTATTCACTGGAAGGACTGATGTGGAAGCTCCAATATTTTGGCCTCTTGATGCGAAGAGCCGACTCATTGGAAAAGATCCCGATGTTGGGAAAGACTGAAGGCAGGAGGAGAAGAGGATGACAGAGGACAAGATGGTTGGATGGCGTCACCGACTCGAAGGACATGAGTATGAGCACGCTCCAGGAGATAGTGAGGGACAGGGAAGCCTGGCGTGCTGCAGTCTACTGGGTGACAGAGAGTCAGACACAACTTAGTGACTGAACAACCACCAGCACCCCCGTGTATCCCCTGCCCTTCTCTGTGCCCTGAGAGCTAGCCCCTCTGCACTTCATCACCTGGCTCCCTAGCTGTCTCACTTCTCCCAGGAGGCACCAGTAAGAGGAGAGAGCTGGTGGTCTATTTTTCTCAATTCCCTTGCACTTTGTTGTGGCAATCCTGGTTGGACCAGGTCCCTCCGTGATGGCAGCCCCTTTCCCTGCTCCCAGCTCTCACTGGGCTCCAATCACCCCCCATCCCCACCTTGCTCCTCTAGACCTCGCAGTGGAAATGACCTTTCACTGAAGCTGTCCCCAGGGTCTAAATATCACCCATTGGCTTTGACCACATGTCTTAAATACTCCATTAAATCTCTTCCAACTCCAGGTGAAGGTACCTTCTGTTTCCTATCAGTATCCTGCCTGAAACACAATCTTTCCAGGCTCATTCTCAACCCCACCCGCTCCAAGAAAACTTCTTTTCCACTGTTATTAGGAGTGATGGCTCATCCCTCATCACTCCCCAACGCCCTTACTTAATTCCAACACTCTTAAGAAGTTGCATGGTTTTCAAAGTATTTGACATAAATGAACTCATCTTTGCCTCACAACAACCCTGAAAGATAGACAAGGTATTATTACCATTAATAATCTCATTCGCATTTTGCAGAGAGCTGAATCTTCTACAGAGTAAGAGCCATGGCTGAGAAAACACAGCTATTAGCCTGTCTTACTGCAGGCGGCTTGTACCACAGGACACACTGGGAACCGAACCCAGGGGTACAGGCCAATGGGGAAGGGAAGGAAGACACATCTAGGGAGACAATATTCAAGAAAATAAAACCCAGTGAATGTGTTTCCACGAAGTTTAAGGCACAGTCCTCAAGGAGTACATAACCTCTATTTGGAAATATGCACATGTGGGCAAGCAGATAACATAAAACAGATTAGGGTCAAGTAGGAAGGGGTCTTAGGCCAAGGACACTTTGTAATATCGTTCTGAAGGTCCTGCCTCACCTCCAACTCCCCGTGCCTCTGCGAATGAATCAAAGCCCTAGACACAGAGGTGTTCAGGGCAGATTCACTCACTGGTTCAGCCTCTCTAATGGGCCAGGCCAGCTGGGTGCCATATCCTGGACACACCACAGTGAACAGATGGGGCCCTGTTCTTAGGGAACTTACACTTAGGAGGAAGAACGCATGCTCAGTCATCTGATTCTGTGTGACTCAGTGGACTATAACCCCCCAGGTTCCTCTGTCCGTAGGATTCTTCAGGCACGGATATTGGAGTGGGTAGCCATTTCCTTCTCCAGGGGACCTTCCTGACCCAGTAATCGAACCCGCATCTCCTGTGGCTCCTTCACTGGCAGGCAGATTCTTTACCATTGAGCCACCTGGGAAGCCCCAGTAGGAGCAATGGCATTACTTAAAACACTGCAAATGACTGTAATAGTACAATGCGGGTAAGGGCTCCGGAGAAAACAGAGAAAGCTCATGAGTGAGATTTCTGGAGAGAGCTGACTTTGTTTAGGGTTGTGCCGAGGGAACAGCTCCCTGAGAGTGTGTCCTTCAATGTAGCTTGTTGTTGTTTAGTCACTAAGTCATATCCCACTCTTTTGTGAACCAATAGACTGTAGTCCACCAGGCTCTTCTGTCCATGGAATTTCCCAGGCAAGAATACTGGAGTGGGTTGCCATTTCCTTCTCCAGGGGATCTTCCCCACCCAGAGATCAAACCCAAGTCTCCTGCATTATAGCCAGATTCCTTACCACTGAACCACCAGGGAAGCCCTTAAAATGAGATCTAAAAGACAAGCACAGGCTGACCAGAAAGGGTAGGGGCTCCAAGGGAAGAAATTCCATTATGTGCAGAATGGCATGTCCAACGGTCCTGCGCTTGGTACACCTGGGGGCTGAGTGATTCTGACAAAGGCCAGCATGGCCCCAGTACAAAAGGTAAGGGCCACCAAGGCTAGAAAGCCTTGCAGGGGCCACATGCCTCACAGATCACATTAAAGGTTTTTGTCTTATTTCCAATGCAACAGGAACTAAATAAAAGGTTTGGAAAGGAAAGTGCTATGGGACATGCACGTTGTTTAAAAGTCATTCTGGGACTTTGCTGGCAGCCCCGTGGTCAAGACTCCATGCTTCCAATGCAGGGGGCATGGGTTCAATCCCTGCTTGGGGAACCAGGATCCTGCATGTCATATGATGTGGCCAACACACACCACACACCACACACCACACACCACACACCACACACACACACCACACACACCACACACACACACCACACACCACACACACACACCACACACACACACACACCACACACCACACACACACACACACCACACACACCACACACACACACACCACACACACACCACACACACACACACACCACACACACACACACCACACACACCACACACACCACACACACACCACACACACACACCACACACACACCACACACACACCACACACACACCACACACACACCACACACACACCACACCACACACCACACACACACCACACACACACACACACCACACACACACACACCACACACACACACCACACACACACCACACACACACACCACACACACACACACACACACACACACACACCACACACACACCACACACACCACACACACACACCACACACACACCACACACACACACACACACACACACACCACACACACACACACACACACACCACACACACACACCACACACCACACACACACCACACACACACACCACACACCACACACACACACACACACACCACACACCACACACACACCACACACACACACACACACCACACACACACACACACCCACACCACCACACACCACACACCACACACCACACACCACACACACACCACACACCACACCACCACACACACACCACACACCACACACACACCACACACCACACACACACCACACACACACACACCACACACACCACACACACACACACCACACACCACACACACACACACACACACACACCATCATCCAGCTGCAGAGCAGAGAACAGACTGAAGAAACACAAGAGAAAAACCTGGGGAGACTGTCAGGAGGCGACAGGAGCAATGCAGGAAAAGAAGACAGCCACTGGACCAGAGAAGCTGTCGTAGAGATGGGGGACTGGGATGCATTCTGAGGGTAGCGACCATCTGACTTGAGTTTGATGGGAGACAGAAGGTGAAGAAATGGGAGGAAATGAGGGAGACAGGAGACTTTTGCACCTGCCACTAAACAAGTGGAGGGGCTCTGGTACCTGGATGGGGAGACTGAGCCAAGAGGACGGTGGGGGAACCACGTCTTCAGTTTAAGCCTTGTTAATCTAAGGCATTTCGGGATGGTGCTGGAATGGGTAATTAGATATATATGCCTGGAGCGCAGAAAAGAGTTCTGAGCTAGAAATATAAATTTCAGTCATCAAGAATCATCCAGGGACTTTCAATGATATCCCCTAGGGAAAGAGTGTGTGAGAAGAAATGAGGGCCCAAAGGAAAAGAAGCAACCAGAAAGATGGAAAGAAACAGGATGGCGTGATGGCCTTAAAGCCATACAGAAGGAGCATCCTACAAACTGGGATATACTCGTCCATATCTGCACACCGAAGGCAATAAGATTGGGCTGTAAATGCTCAAATGACCTCACATTTATACCTAGTATTCCAGGAGGAAAGTCTACACTAAAATCCCCATGTACACAAATACCACTTAGGTAAACCTGAAACCTCCCTCTCTACTCGAAGTTTCCCAAGACCACCATCTCTTCTCCCACCCATGACAGAGACCAGGGCAATGGGTCCCAGGCACTCTCTTCCAGGCTTGGGCACTAGCGGGTGCTGTTCCCAGGGGCCCTGAGAGGTGACAGAAATAGCTGCCTAGATAATAAGATCTGTGCCTGCTCCGAAACAGCTAAGAACACTGGGTGTTGATTAAATTTTCATACCTCCATGACAGATTTTCTTTCCCCTGTCTCTCTCTCCCCCCTTGTGTTTCTTTTTTGGTGGTGGTTCCTCTTTCTAAAATGTAACAAAACACAGTAAAAGGGGTTCTTTGCCTGCACATGTTTTGCTTGTGGTTTGAGCTCTGCCTGAGGCATCACTAGCTTCCGGGGCAAGTTGTCAGCATCTGGGAAACAGGGTACAGGCTCCCCGCTCCTGGCCCCATCTGCCTTCTGCCTCATTCCCCACTCCCTCCCTGACCTCCTCCTTCCACTGCCTCTTCAGTAGCCTCTTCACCCTCCTGTCCACGTTATGCCTCCTTCTTTCTGTTTGTTCTAATTTCTGTTTCCCCTGCCAACTGCCTCCTAAGTTAAATCCACAAACATGACGCCTGCACACACACACTCAAATGAGGTCCTTTCCCTCCATTTCCTCCCTCACTCGCTTCGTCTATAGCCGGCTCTCCTTAGCTCCGTCCTCAGAGAAGGGCTGGATGAAAGAAGGCTCTCACGGCTCTCTGACCGAAGACAGATAATTGCCTGTGCCTTTCTCCATGCTCAGAATGACAAACGGGGCCATTCTCATCTCTCCCACGCCAGGAGGGGTTCAGGATCACCATCCTCCCCTTGTTTGACAAATTGGACTTAGAAAAAGAGAAAGGCTTTGCTCTGACTCTGTTAAGAAACTCTGCGCTAGGTGAAGGGAGTTGGGCTGGGGCAAGTCCCACCCCAGAGTTGCCCTGGGAAGTCTCCTCACCTCCCTCCAGCTGGGATGCCGGACCAGACCCAGCTGGAGGTTAAAGCAGGGCAGGGTGTGTAGTAAGCACAGTTCTGCCTCGTCCTGCAGGAATCATGACAGGCGACCCAATTTCATCTCCAGCGACTTGGCAGAAGCCTCAGGAGCGAGCGGCATCAAGAGCCTAACTATCTGAGTGTGAGGCCAGGGCTGTGCAGAGAGAAGCCACTGGTCTGATGTAGCTACTGCCTCTGGGGCCATGCCCACCAGTCCATCCCTTCCCCCTTTCCAGTCTTAGCCCAAGGAAAGGGTAGCCACCTGACCTCAGCTCCTCTTCCCAACAATTCCATGGCTGCTCACTCAGCTAGAAGCGTTACTCAAGCCTGCCTGGAAGATGGGTGGGAAGTTCTTCTGTCGTGTTGAAGGCAGCGGGGTTTTAGGGTCCTGATCACTCCCCCAAAAGGAAGACTGACCAAGATGGGGTGGGGTCCCCAAACACCCACACTCTGGTGGGGTGGATGGGACCTGGGTCTGAGACAGGGTCAAGGTGGAACTCTGCACCTGCTCAGGGCTCAGCAGACAATGAGACCTGAAGGCTGGACATCATAGGGTCCCACTCATGGGAGACACAAGGACCTTCCTTTCAAACCAGGATGAGTCCAGCAAACCCAAGAGGCACAGCCATCCTCTTAAAATCAGTGCTTCCAGAATAAAAATAGCTGGCTGGATCTGTCACCCACAGGGCAGGGCAAAGTTGGGGGCAGGGGGTGGGCAGCAATCCCCAAACTTCATATCCACCAAGTGTTGCTGGTCTATCACCGCTCTCTGCCTAAAGTGCCCTCGGACCCGGCCCCCCAGCCCCCCAGCCCTGGGCACCTGATGACAGAGCCAGCACACATCCGTCACAGGGATGGAGGCCAGGCAGGCAGAGGCAAAAGGGGAGGACACGAAGCTAATGTCCCTAATCACCAGAGGATTCTTGCTGGGCAATCAGGAATTCCTTAGTACAGAGGGTTAAAGGTGAAAAATACTTACTAGCATCTGAATAGTCTTCAGGGGTCCCAAACCTGCCAGAACTTTCATCAAAAGGACAGCCCTATTTTAACATTCTCTCTTATGAAAATCCAAAAACAAAAATGTGTCATAAGCAAAGTCTCCAGCTAGGCGCAGTGGTGAAATTAAACAAAAAAAAAAAAAATCTGTTCTCTCTTGGAAATAGTAATTACAGTGTTCACACATGCATGCCTCACAAAAACGTCAGTTTTCACACATAGCTACTCCCCACAACAATATCACAAATCAAAACATAACATGTAAGCATATTAAACAATCTCTCTATTCTCCTAAACAGCCCACTAGCCACACTTATTTTGAGACAACTGTAATGTAATGGTTAAGGGCAGAGACTCTGGGAACAGATGGCCTTGATCTTCTCAACTGCAAAATGGGGGTGTAATCGTCCTATGTGAAAGGCTTGTTGAGGATATCAAATGTATTTCTGTCTATAAAGTATACCGAACAGTGCCTGACAAACAAGCTATACTATATAAATGTTGGCTGTGATGCCTCACACTGGCCTTTCACAACACTGAAGACTCCTAAGGATATAAGCAAGAGTTCTCCCAGTACTTTAGGCCAGTAGGTTTTCCTTCCCAGTTTTAAGGGTCACTGACCTTCACTTCATTCACAGAGTCAAACTCTATCTCAGTGGTGCTGGAGGCTTGCTGTGGCACCCGGATGATGTCCTGAGGACCCCTTCGGGAATTCTGATCTCTCTACCCACCCCAACACTGCCATCTCCCAGCCAGGGACCCCACAGTTATCTTCATGGATAAAAACAGATCTTGTGAACCATCAAAAGAGGGACTTGCTTTTGTGACTATGCCCTCAATAAGCCCTTTTGTGGATTTATCTAACCTCCAACACGGGGTGGTGAGTGCTAACAATATAGAGGACACCTGGGCGAATGGCTCTCTCCCGTGGCAGCCAGTCTGCGATGGGAGTGCCCTTTCCCGGCCACAGACTCGGTCTCTCATGGCAGCCAGCCCTCACAACAGCACTCCACCCGTCAGCAGAGGTTCTGGAAATGGCCAAAGAGGTAACAGTAACTAACAGATGCAGAGCACTGACCACACCCCCTTCCGTAATGGACTCCTGTCATTTATTCATTCAGCAATCGGAGCAGCAACTATTCCAAGTAGTGAGTAATACAAAATTCCCGCCTCGTGAGGCTTATTGTAATCCGGTAAGTTCGTCTTTGGACAAATAAATGGGAAAAATATATGCTGTGGTAAAAGATGAAGTTCTCTGGATAGAAAGAAAGCAGGAAAAGTAGGTAGAGACTACTGGGAAGGGAAAATTCAACCTTAAATAGGATGGTCATGAAAAGCCTCACTGGGTAAAGATCCGAGGAGGGGAGAGGGTGAGTGCACTCTGACCTCTGGGGAAGGACACCCCAGCAACACAGCACAATGGCCAGGCTCCGAGGCAGGTGTGTGCTCCATGCGTCTGCAGCAAGAAGACGGCTATGGCTGGAGGAGATGAGGGAGGGGAGAGGGGGAAGGGTGGAAGAGGAGAGGAGCAGATTGTATAGGGTCCTGTGGCTTCCTTGCAAGAGCTCTGGCCTCCACGCAGCGAGAGAGGAGCCCCTGGAGGGTTCCCCACGGGAGAGATTTCCCCTGATCTACCTGCGCCCGGGCAGTGATGCACTCAGGGAGACACTGCAGTAACTTCCACTCGAGATGCGGGGGCTTGGGCCAGGGTGTGGTCAGGACTGGAGATCAGAATCTGGATAAACAGGGACTGCAGAGCCAACAGGGATTATCACTGAATTAAGTGTGAGGTGTAAGGAAAAAAGAAACAGAAGAATGCTTAAGAGATTTAGTAGCTACTATAACTAATAATCAGTGATGTAATGGGTATGAATAATGATGTACAGGTGAATAATGTAACGAGTGTAAACAAACTGAGGCCAACTGGGAAAGAGCAGATGCCTGGGGGCAGCAAAGAAACTGTCAGAGAAGTATTTGGAAAAGGGAGCATTCCAGCACCTGGCCCATGTCTAACACACAGTGAAGTGACACACAGTAGGCCCTCAATAAAAGTCTGTTGGATGAAAAGGAGGTCAGCTACAGAAATAAAAACCTATCTTTACAAGCAACATCATCTTGATGGAAAACATACCTTTTACATGAAAAGAGGAGCACACAAAAGGAAAAAGAACCAAACCAAGGCAGACTTGAAGAGCTTTGTCTACACCCAGAACTGTTATCTGTCCTACACCAGCTCATTGGCTGGTCGTGGTAACTCCTGTTTGCCTTCCCCACAGTAAAGAAGTCCCTGCCATAATCAATAAATTGGCCCCAGAGCATGCTATTTTCCTGGTAGCTTCCTAGGAGAAGTAATAATATTACATTTGGGCTAAATTCCAAAAGAAATAGCTCCAAGAGAAAACCCTGACGTTCTTAAGGTCTCAGTAATAGGCCCACTACTGGGCTAATACGCATTGAGCTATAGTTCCTCAGAGCTCAGTCCTTAATCCTCTTCTCTAGCTATACCTTCTCCCTGTGGGGCATTGGCCAATCAATCCCATAACTCTAAAACCATTAATAAGTCGATGTTTCTCAAGTGAGTATCTCCTGTTCTGCCCCTCTCCTCTCTGCTCTGGGCTTATGTATCTGACCACTCACTCATCATGACATCACTAACTTGGATACTAAAGGTGCAGCAAACAGATATCTCCAATTTAACATACCCCCAGCTGAACTCTTGACACTGGGTCAATCATCCCACCCCTTCTCTAAGCCTCCCTGTCTCAGGAAACTGTATCACTGGTAATTCACTAATACAGCTGAGGAGTCATCACTGGTCCCTGCTTTTCTCTCTCACCTTACATTCAACTCATCAGCAAGGCCTGCCAGCTCTACCTTCAAAATCCATCCCCATCTGATAACCACCAGCTTGACCATCCAAGACTTCACACCATCGTTGTAACACTTCCACCTCTGCCCACCACAGCCAGTTCTCCACACAGCAGCCAGAGTGATCTTTCAGCATATATCAAATTGTCTCACCCATCGGCTCAAAATACTCCAAAGACCCCTCCCATCAAGTGTGAAATAAAACCCAGTGGGGCCCAGTCCCAGTGACTCTCTGATCCCTTCTCCCTCCATGCCCTCTTGGAGTGCTCCAGCCTCCCCGCTGTTCCTTGAACCCACCAAACAATCACTTTGCCAAGCAAGCCACTATGAGGTTTCTCTGCAAAACCTTTCTTGATGTCCTCAGACAGAGTATGACCGTTGTCTATACACCCCCACAACACTCAGCTGACAAGACTGGAAGGAATGATAACACCTCATCAGGGCAACCACTGAACACAGGTCTGTCTTTTTCCTCAAAAGCAGGCACACTAGCTTCTACCATCCTGGCAATAAGGAGGCTGTCTAAAGCCTGTTGTGTAAATTAAGGTGAACTGAACAGTCCGATCACTGCAGATGGTGACTGCAGCCATGAAATTAAAAGACGCTTACTCCTTGGAAGAAAAGTTATGACCAACCTAGATAGCATATTCAAAAGCAGAGGCATTACTTTGCTGGCTAAGGTCTGTCTAGTCAAGGCTATGGTTTTTCCTGTGGTCATGTATGGATGTGAGAGTTGGACAGTGAAGAAAGCTGAGCACCAAAGAATTGATGCTTTTGAACTGTGGTGTTGGAGAAGACTCTTGAGAGTCCCTTGGACTGCAAGGAGATCCAACCAGTACATTCTAAAGGAGATCAGCCCTGGGATTTCTTTGGAGGGAATGATGCTGAAGCTGAAACTCCAGTACTTTGGCCACCTCATGTGAAGAGTTGACTCATTGGAAAAGACTCTGATGCTGGGAGGATTGGGGGCAGGAGGAGAAGGGGACGACCGAGGATGAGATGGCTGGATGGCGTCACTGACTCGATGGACGTGAGTCTGAGTGAACTCTGGGAGTTGGTGATGGACAGGGAGGCCTGGCGTGCTGTGATTCATGGGGTCGCAAAGAGTCAGACACGACTGAGCGACTGAACTGAACTGAACTGAACAGTCTGATCACCCACCACCTCCTCTGCCAGTCTGCTCTAACTGATGGTGTCAGGGAACAGTGGAGAGAGTGGGCTTTTCTAGTGATGTAACACTAGGTTCCAATCCAGGCTTTCTACCTGAATAGCTGGACATCTCTGGGCAGGTCACTTAACCTCTCTGTGTCTCAGCTGCCTCATTTGTAAAACAAAGAATGATCAGTCAACTTCAAGGCTACTGTAAGAATTAGAGGCTATGTAGGTAAAGGGCCTGGCACACAGTAGGTATATGATAAATGGTAGCTAGTATATATTTTTTAAATATTTATTCATTTATTTACATCTGGCTGTAGTGGATCTTAGATGTAGCACATGAGCTCAATATTTGCAAGCTCAGTAGTTGCAGTGCGTGGGCTTAGTTACCCTGTGGCAGGCATGGGGATCTTACCTCCCTGACCAGGGATCGAACCCATGCGTCCTGCTTTTAGATGGCAGATTCTTAACCACTGGACCATCAGAGAAGTCCCAGTAGCTAGTCATTTTATCCACGTTTGTTTTTCATCTCTCTTTTCAGCATTACTGTGTGTCCAGTGGTAATTTAAGTTGCTAAGTCGTGTCCCATTCTTGCGACCCCAAGGACTGTAGCCTGCTAGGATCCTCTGCCATGGGATTCTCCAGGCAAGAATACTGGGTAGCCATTCCCTTCTCCAGGATATCTTCCCAATCCAGGAATCGAACCCGGGTCTTCTGCATTGCAGGCAGATTCTTTACCAACGGAGCTACAAGGGAAATTCTCCAGAGGCTGATGGATGAGTATCCAGAGATTCCAACAAAGTGTGTTTTGTCCTTCAAGAGTAAAAGTAAGGAATGAAGAAGATGTCAAGACATATGGATGGGAGGAGAGGTTTCACTCCAGGGGGCGTAAGGGGATGTGGCACAGACTGTGGCCACGGGAAACACGATGACTGACAACAGCAAGATAACCCCCTTGTCTCAAGCCAACCTCTGCTCATCACTGAGCTGATCAAGACCACAAAAACCCCAGAGGATCAAGTCCCCACAGAGGCCACAGCTCCCGAGCGACAGGGTGGGTCTCATAAAAGAGACTGGTTGCTACAGCAGAAAAGGATATGTAAGCTCTTCCAAATTAGAACAGGAATTTAATTAAACCAGGAGAGGAATGAGAGATAGGGAGATGATTAAGGCCCCAGGATATCTCCTTCCTTAGAGGCAAGGGGAAGAGGCAGGGCAGGGCTGGAATTCACCCCACTCACAATCTGCCCCTTTCCTCCTTACCCCTCACCCACTTCCTCCACACCCCCTCCTTCTGAGTCCTGGGCAGACTTCTTCCTCCATCTCGGAACCCCTGGGCCCCCACCCCAAACCTAGCTCTGTGCAACGCTTTCCTTCAAGACATATGTGCTGCTGACTCATTCTCCCAGCTTGTAACAAAGCTGAAAACTTTCAATTCCCCAGTTATTATCTTTTCTCGCTCTTTCTACTTCATCTTGTTTCATGTTATGAATTATGTACAGTACTTCTGGTACTCAAGAAAGACCCTTTATCAAATCTCCGCAAAAGAGAATTCATGAGTGATTTTGATCGACCAAGAATCTCTGGAAATGACAAAGAACTCCCCGGGCCTGCAGGGAGTTGGGAGCTTGACAGGTGCACAGAGAGGCACGTGCTGGCGGAAGGGACACTGCTCTGTGGAGATGAGACCCCCTGAGACCTCATTTAGATTCAGTGGCTATAATATGTTCTAAGGACATGTTCTCCCTTATGCATCTCCATTCTATGAGGCTGCTTAAGATCAGGACACATAAGGAAGGGATGTGATCAGGTCAGGTAGGCGAAGAGGTGGGGTGCTATCTTTCCAGGTGGGGTAAGATCACAGCAGACTTCGTGCAAAGTGCAGGGAATGTCTTACATTTTTTATCCATAAATGGTAACTCAAGATATGTCCCAAGGAGGCTGCTTCCCAAATGCCTGAGACAGAGAAAGCGTTTCAAAGTCCTCTGGCAAAAGGGCACCCCACGGACAAAACACAGCACACCCATGCCTCACCCATCTGAAAAGTGGAGAAAGCCACGTCTGGCTGCTCTTCGCCCCTTTCTCTGAATCTCCTCTGCCCAGCCTTCCATCATTCTCCCTCCTCACCGCCCACTTCCCCACTTGCTGAAGACATCCAAGATCCAGCTTAAATAACCTACTTTGCAGTTTATTTAGCTCTAAATGGAAGTCGTAAGACAAATGCAATAAATAACTTGGGTACAAAAGAGAGGCGCGCACCCTCCCTTCTCTATCGGTCACACACATGCACACAGACCAAATACGGGAGATTACTCTCCGCGGTAACCTTTCCCAGGCTCGGAGGGCGGACAGTAACAGCTGCTTCCAGCAGCACGGAATGACAGGCACGGTTCATGCTCCCTGGGAGACTGAGGCTTGAGGGCGGACCAAGACTGCCGGCCCGCCGAGACCGCGCGGTCAGGAGTCCCAACACTGGAGCCCCGATGCCCAGTTTGGTGATTCAGCTAGCCATGGGGGCCTCTCTGCTCTTCCCAACCCACTCTGGTGGCATGCTCCCTGAGGGGTTGTGTCATGCCACTCCGAGGCCACCTGCTAAGGAAGGGGGACTTGCCGCAGAAGAGAGGAGAGTGGGAGACCTCGGAAAGGGGGGGAGGTGAAGAGAGGAGCAAGTCCCCGATTGGAAGCCGGGTGAGAAAGGGAGACTGACAGCCAGCCTGGCTGAGGACCCCAGCCCCACCTGGGTTCGGGGGACATGCGCTGCCCAGAACTTGAATGTGATCACGACTGGCGGTGAGGGAGGCATGATCACCTGGATGCGCGAGTTCCTGCTGCCCTTTGAGTCCTGCCTTTCCTTCCAAACCAGGAAGGGCGGTCTGTCTGATTTCAGGGGCGCAGCTGTAAGTAGCAGCACTTCCCCGGCCCCCCTTAGGCAGATGGCAGCACACCTCAGCCATTCAGATCAAAGTGGGATCCCTCAGGAAAGGACTCACGCTCCCACACTCCCTTTGTTTCCTGCTTTATCTAGAAATCTGCTCTTTTCATACAAATGACTCAGGGAACGGTGGCTCTGTTTTACATCATCAAGAAAACAGTCAGAAAAGGTCATGGTACCATGATGCTTTGTGCACAAAAGAGAAAGATTCTAACAATATTTTGAATATATATTCTGCCTTACTTCCAAGAGATCCCATTGACCATATCTGTCAAAACACATTTAAAAATGATATGTGAAAAATCTGCATTGTGAAGCTCAATAATAGAAATCTTCTAAACATCACTGTTCATAACCTTGAAGTATTTTAACAATACCTTAAATTTATAAAGCATATCTTGGTGCACAAAGCCCTTTCACACATACATTCTGATTTAATTCTTACAACTATAAAATGAACTGAGTGTTCCAATTTAACTGAAGAGGAAAAGGCGTCTCACTGACATCATGTGGCTTGCCTAAGATCATGATGTGGGGGAGGGCGAGAGTTGACAGAAAATAAAGCCACACTTGAACCCAGATCTTCTGAGTACAGTCCAATGTTGAACACTACCTACTCCTTATGGCATTTGCTGTGTCGGTCTAATTGGGTTTCTAAAACATTCATTCTTTGATGACAAGTCACAAAAGCAACTACTAATTCCTATTAAGATTAATGTACAAAGCTCATTGTCACCAGAATGGAAAAAGAAAAGTCACATGCCAAGCTGCTAATATTGTACATTCACAAGTAAATTATTCATGTCAATGTAATTATATTAATAGATTAATCTATTATATAGATAACATCTATATTACCATAGTTTTTTGTCTGCTTTTATAGATCAGAGAATTTTCACAAAGCAAACAGAAAAGAATATGGGCTTGTTATAGGGTTAACTTTTTCTTCTGTCAAGAAAAGACATTAACTTTGAAAATTCACTTTTAAGTTGAACAAATTTAGTCTCCAAAAAACTATATTGCTATTATTTTCTCATTATGCCAGAGTGGTAATAAACTATCAAGGGCTCAGTCCCAGCCCATGTAGGAACACTGCTGGATGTAAAAGCCAGGCCTGCCCTCACACGAAGTGCAGAAGGTCCTGAAGTAACTGTGTTTGAATTCAAGGGCAGCTTTAACGTCAGCATTTTGCCAGTTATCCAGAGGTAATTCAAGTTATTAAGAACTGGAATGAACCTAAGATGTGTTTGGAAGCCATTTTAGCATCAAATATATGTATGTTTTTCAACATGGACATAATATAAACACTGTATTTTGAAACAAAAAGCAAAGGTCATGAGAGCTCCCAATACACAGAACTAATGAAAGCTAAGGAACAAGAAACATGGTGGGAAAATTTGCCTTGCATGCCCCTGGCAGCAACCAGATACTCTCTTTGAATGAGCAAAAAAAAAAAAAAGCTCACTTAGCAAAATCAAGTTTATATGTATACAAGTCTTATAAGCAAAAAGGCATTTTAAGAAAGCAAAGAATGAGGGTCTTTTTTAAAGCACTTTCCTATGTTTCATCTCATGTAATTACTATAAGACTCGAGGTTAGGGACAGCTGGTGGTAGGTATTAGCCGCATATTCCTAATAAAAAGACTAATACACATTTATTTATTCATCTAGCTGACATTACAAAGAGACACGAGTGTTCTGACTGCAATCACAGGGCTCATGGCAGGAAGGGGTCCAGTGGCTGTCCCCCTATCCTCAGTGTAAGGATCAAACAAGCTGATGTTCACAAAAGTAAAAAACAGACCTTGTAACAAGTGGATTCAGCAGCAGAAAATGATCCCAGAAATGGTGCGTGCTTGCGTGTGTGTGTGTGTGTGTATGTGTGTATAGGGAGTCTTCAGTTTGGGGGCTGTTACTGGTCACATTTCATCACAGAAAACAGGGCATGCTTTCTGTTCATTCTGTTCCCAAATCCTAACCATCTCTCTCTCAGATTGCCATATCTTAGGTCTGGGTTTCTTTAAGAGCATTTCAGAGATAAGTTCCAAGCCAGGAAGGCCAACTATGTCACAGAAATTAACTACTAATTACACACCAACCCTGTGTAAACATTCCAATAAATTAGTGCAGTTCCCCTGCTTTTCACTCGTTGGTTTTTGTGTGTATCACTACCTGTCACAGGAGAAGGGAACAGGGCGCTGAGCTGGAGCCCAGCAGTGACAGCAGACTGCGGTTACCGTGGTGACAGCCCACTGCCCAGCATTAGTGGTGTCCCTCTGACAGCAGCTCCTTCATCTGAACACAGTCCTTATGCTGCATATGCTGACAGCCGGGTGGACTGGAAGCCCATGCGCCCTGGCCGAGATCACAGGGCTTCCCTGTGAAATGAGCCTGTCGATGGATATTTACTGATTTTCACTTCTGGGGAACTGTGGTTGTTGCCAGAAGACAGAATGGCCTTTCAAAAGGGAAAAGGGGCAGAGACACCTAAAAGACAACTTCTGATGCGGCAATCTTCGAAAAGCACCAAATGAATGCTACTGACATTCAGGTCAGGGGCTTAGAAAAGAGACCTCTTAACTTTTGAGTTTCCAGGGATAGTCAGAGAAGGCTCTGTGGGGGAGGTGGCCAACATTTTGGAGGAAAAGCTAATTTCAAAGAATGTGAACATATTATTGGCAAAGAGGCACATGACAGATATTAAGTAGCTAGACTAAAGACGGGAAGGGACCAGTCAGTGAGAAGCAGATCTGTAGAGCGGGTGGGCAGTGGAAGAAGATGCTCTGCTTGTCTTTCCCATATGAGTGGTTTGTCCAAAATGTTCTAAATGATTATTTAACACCGCTAGTGCTTCTTATGTGCTAGGCACATGCCAAGGGTTTTACCCAAGTTACCTCCTTTAATTCTTACTACAATTCTATTAGGGGTGGATAACATAATTACCCTCACGTTACAGAAAAGGACAACAGAGATTAAGTTGCCCAGGTCCCACAGGTAGTAAAGGTGGGACCAGGATTCATAACCACTGTTACGCCACCTCTATTAACAGACATTGCGTCCAATCAGATCTACATCAGAACATCAATGCAGAAAACACAGAGAGGACACCTTTGGCATGAATATATTTTTGCAACTTAATATATATGTATTATAAACATATATGTAATGCCGAATCATTCTCTCAAAACATGAGGTGGTTTTGGGGAAGACGAGCCCTGAAGCTCGGGTGAGGATGACTGCTGCAGTCTCGAATCAGCTTTCGTATCCAGTTTATTTCCATATTTTGTTTCAGTTTCACAGGACTGAGAAAATCCTGAATCATACAGAAAAGGAATAGTGTGCTCACTTATATCCCTTTCTGTGAGCAAACAAGCTCAGACTTGAGTTTTTTAAAAAGACTAACAGAACTACAAGCCTTCTAATCAACAGTGCATTTACACAAAGTCCAAACAAACAAGAGACGGCAAAACCAGCTTTCCTCCAGGGTCTGCACAAATAAGCCAGGTGTCCACAGGTAGTCTCCAAGAATGAAGATTTGGTCTCAAGCACATTGATTATGCTTTTAAAATCAGTTTTGTGTGTGTGTGATTTTATACTTCCTCAATTTGAAGATACACCTTTCTTCACAGACAAGGGTTTACAACTCAAAATATATGAACATGTAACATAGAATGTAGTAGGGGTCCCCCCTTTCAAAACTATTATTAAGTTTTTAGTATTTCTTCTAATCAATAATATATATCTTGGATTCAAGGAAGTATGACTGTTAAAAGATATATTTTAACTAAAGACAAAACGAAAGACCATCTATGGAATGGGAAAAAATATCTGCAAATGATACAATTGACAAGGGGTTAGTTTTCAAAGCACACAGATTATACAGCTCAATATAAAAAAAATTAATCAAAAAATGGACAGAAGATCTAGATAGACATTTCTCCAAAGACATACGGATGGTCAACAGGCACGTGAAAAGATGCTCAACATCACTAATTATTAGAGAAATGCCAATCAAAACTACAATGATTTGACCATCTTACGCTGGTCAGAATGGCCATCATCAAAAGTTTACAAATAACAAATGCTGGAGAAGGTGCAGAGAAAAAGGAACCCTCCCACACTGTTGGTGGGAATGCAAATTGGTGCAGCCAATATGGAGAACAGTATGGAGGCTCCTTAAACAACTGAAAATAGAATTACCATATGATCTAGCAATTCCACTTCCAGAAAAAACAAAAACTCTAATTCAAAAAGATACATGCACCTCAATATTCACAGCAGCACTATTTACAATAGCCAAGACATGGAAGCAAACTAAGTGTACTTCAACTGATGAGTGGATAAAGAAGATGTGGTATAGCACACACACACACACATAATGGAGTATGACTCGGCCATAACGAAGGATGAAATAGTGCCATTGGCAGCAACATGAATGAACCTCATTCAGTTCAGTCGCTCAGTCGTGTATGACTCTGGGGCTCCATGGGCTGCAGCACGCCAGCACTCCCTGTCCATCACCAGCTCCTGGGGTTCACTCAAACTCATGTCCATTGAGTCGCTGATGCCATCCAACCATCTCATCCTCTGTCACCCCCTTCTCCTCCTGCCTTCAATCTTTCCCAGCATCAGGGTCTTTTCAAATGAGTCAGTTCTTCGCATCAGGTGGCCAAAGTATTGGAGTTTCAGCTTCAGCATCAGTCCTTCCAATGAATGTTCAGGACTGATTTCCTTTAGAATGGACTGGTTGGATCTCCTTGCTGTCCAAGGGACTGTCAAGAGTCTTCTCCAACACCACATTTCAAAAGCATCATTTCTTCAGCACTCAGCCTTCTTTATGGTCCAACTCTCACATCTATACATGACTACTGGAAAAACCATAGCTTCGACTATATGGACCCTTGCTGGCAAAGTAATGTATCTGCTTTTTAATATGCTGTCTAGGTTGGTCATAACTTTTCTTCCAAGGAGCAAGCATCTTTTCATTTCATAGCTGCAAATTGCCAACATCCACTGGATCATCAAAAAAGCAAGAGAGTTCCAGAAAAATATCTACTTCTGCTTTATTGACTACGCCAAAGCTTTTGACTGTGTGGATCACAACAAACTGTGGAAAACTCTTCAAGAGATGGGAATACCAGACCACCTGACCTGCCTCTTGAGAAATCTGTATGCAGGTCAGGAAGCAACAGTTAGAACTGGACATAGAACAGCAGACTGGTTCCAAATTGGGAAATGAGTATGTCAAGGTTGTATATTGTCACCCTGCTTATTTAACTTATATGTAGAGTATATCACGTGAAATGCTGGGATGGATGAAGCACAAGCTAGAATCAAGATTGCCGGGAGATAAATCAATAACCTCAGATATGTAAATGACACCATCCTTATGGCACAAAGTGAGTAAGAACAAAAGAGCCTCTTGATGAAAGTGAAAGAGGAGAGTGAAAAAGTTGGCTTAAAACTCAACATTCAGAAAACTAAGATCATGGCATCTGGTCCCATCACTTCATGGCAAATAGATCGGGAAACAGTGGAAATAGAGAGAGACTTTATTTTGGATGAACCTAGAGATTACCACATTAAGAGATCATCATACTAAGTAAAGTCAGACTGAGAAAGACAAATATTATATGATACACCTATATGTGGAATATAAATAATTGATAAAAATGAACTTATATGCAAAACAGACTCACAGAAAACAAACTTACAGTTACCAAAGGGGAAAGCAGGGGAGAGATAAATTAGGAATCTGGGAATAAGAGATACACACTACTATATAAAAAACAGACAAACAATAAGGATCTACTGGATAGCACAGGGAGCTATATCTAACTTATAATTTAAAAGGATATATAATTGAATCCCTTTGCTGTATACTGAGATACTGTAAATCAACTATACTTCAATTATTTTTTTTTTAATTTCAGATATTTTAAAACAAAATGAGACAATTCTGTGAAGCCACCAGAGTCCACCTACAGATCTCAGCTAACAAGGGCCTGATTCTGGGCCAAGGGCAGAGGCCTAGGGATGGGAGAGGGAGAAGGAGACCAGCAAGCAGGGGAGGAGGGCAGCCAGCAAAGTGCCCTCGCATGCATGTGCGCTCAGCTGCTAAGTGATGCTTGACTCTTTGTGATGGACTGTAGCCCATCAGGGCTCCTCTGTTCATGGGATTTTCCAGGCAAGAATACTGGAGTGGGTTGCCATTTCCTTCTGCAGGGGATCTTCCCTACTCAGTGACTGAACCTGAGTCTTCTGCTTGGCAGGCAGATTCTTTGCCACTGAGCCACCAGGGAAACTCTAAAGTGTCCTCAGTTCAGTTCAGTTGCTCAGTCATGTCCGACTCTTTGCGACCCCATGAATTGCAGCATGCCAGGCCTCCTTGTCCATCACCAACTCCCAGAGTTCACTCAAACTCACGTCCATCGAGTTGGTGATGCCATCCAGCCATCTCATCCTCTGTTGCCCCTTTTCCTCCTGCCCCCAATCCCTCCCAGCATCAGGGTCTTTTCCAATGGGTCAACTCTTCGCATGAAGTGGCCAAAGTACTGGAGTTTCAGCTTTAGCATCATTCCTTCCAAAGAACACCCAGGGCTGATCTCTTTTAGAATGGACTGGTTGGATCTCCTTGCAGTGCAAGGGACTCTCAAGAGTCTTCTCCAACACCACAGTTCAAAAGCATCAATTCTTCAGCACTCAGCTTTCTTCACAGTCCAACTCTCACAACCATACATGACCACTGGAAAAACCATCGCCTTGACTAGACAGACCTTTGTTGGCAAAGTAATGTCTCTGCTTTTGAATATGCTATCTAGGTTGGTCATAACTTTCCTTCCAAGGAGTAAGCGTCTTTTAATTTCATGGCTGCAGTCACCATTTGCAGTGATTTTGGAGCCCAAAAAATAGAGTCTGTTTCCACAGAGAGAACAGAAATGGCAGTGGTCCTTATCCTCCTTCCTGAGAGCCCACTGTGTGTCCGTTAGTTTGTATTAGACAAATATTGATTAATGTAGGACCTCATGGAAATGCACATAGCGGGAGAGACAGGCTGAAGGCTTCTCTTCAGTAGGCCCCCACTATGCAGACCACCTCACACCCTCCCCGGGCTGAGTCATTACTGTCACATGGATCTGTCATTCTCAAACTTCACTGCAGCCTCAGAATCACAAGGTAGCATGTGAAAAATACATATTCCTTCCTCCTGCCTCTGCAGCTGCCGAGTCGTTAGATCCAGGCAGAGCCTAGGAATCTGTAATTATATTAATTGCCCCTCAGCCGATTCTAAGATGGACCACACTCTGAGGGACACTGAAAGAAAGTACTCAATAAATACTTTTCTAGAGAATGATAAATTGAGGGAAAAATGAAGACAGACCATTTTGGCTTGCCTAGCGCCAGAGGCTGGCACTGTGCCATCCCTGTCTAGCTGGGATTCCATTAAGGATTTGGCCTCCAAGGGGGATCCAGTGGAAAGTACCTGAAACAGCCACTGAGTCACCAAGGCACCACCCCAGTTAATTTCTGCCCTGTAGTCCTCAAGCATGGGGTTGCCTCAGAACAGAGAGATCATAGCCTAAGGCTGCATGACACACCAGGCACCTGAGGCCTCTGGCCAGGGATCAGAAATTAAACTGTGTATTAGAGTGGGCTAAAAGAAAGGCCAAGAGCCCTGAGCCAGCCTAATGGGTCCGCATAGACAAAAGATCTGGAGACTGGCCTGGTGCGTGGTGTGAAATCCAGGCACCCGATCAGGAGGCAAACGTAGCATATTTGGAATCAACCCCAAACAGAAGGACATCTCTGGCTTGACAAATTATTAAGAAATCCAAATGGATATGAAAGAGTGGGAATAATTTCAGGGTGGAAGCAGCTATGGATGGAAATATGTGTGAAGGAGAAAGAAAGAAAATCACAGGTTTTTTACCCCCCTCCCCCCCCCACAGAGGGAGCCAGTGGAAACAGTGGACCCTGGACTCTGGCCCAGCGGGCAGGATGCAAGCGGAAGGCATTGGAGGGTTTAGAGAGAGGACAAGTGATTCAAACGAGAGCAGGCTGCCAAAGGCAGCAGCAGAAGCTACAAACATAAATGTGTTTTTTTAAAGAGACACTCCAAGGAGGAAAACAAGATGACGGAGGACGGAGTACAATGCAAGTGAGGAAGGTGGGCGGGCCTGGTAGGTTTCAGTCCCTCAAAGTTCCCCAAGTCCACGCTCTGAATTGGGCTGAAGCAGGGCCAGGCGCCCAGGAGTGAAGTCTGGGAGGGCCCACGAGGTGAGCCACACCTTCTGGTCACAGCTTACTCTGCACGTGTGTGTGCACACACACCCTTCCCTCCCCCACTCACTCACTCTCCCTCTATTGGGGGCAGTTCAAGCACCAAATTAGAAATCAGAACATTTGGCTTTAAAACTCACTTCCTACTTCCTCCACGCAATGAGGCAGGCTTCTCAACTCATTCCACACACTGAATTTATCCATCAGATGCCAGAGTAACATTTGAAAAAGGGCCTATAATACATTTACTCCCTTTTCATCGTCTCTCCCCCACCTCTTTCCTTTCTTTGTTTTTCAGTCACTCAGTCGTGTCGGATTCTTTGAGACCCCATGGACTGCAGCATGCTTGCCAGGCTTCTCGGCCCTCCACTATCTCCTGGAGCTTGCAAAAACTCATGTCCACCGAGTGGGTGACACCATCCAACTATCTCATCCTCTGTTGCCCCCTTCTCTTTCCTTCCTACCCAGGCCAAATTTCACTGCTCTGCTAAGGTCAGTCTCCTAATGCTCATTTCACTAGGCTCACCTGGCAAAACTACTCTGGTAAAAGTCAGTTCTGTACCTACTTCCTGCCTGAACCTCAGGGGCCAAAAGTGACCAGAGGAAAACACCGCACATTCAGTGGTCTCACCTTCACCCCAGCAACACAAACCCCAGGTGGGTCCCAAATGCAGCCCAGCAGTTACATCCCCACTCCACTCATTTCTTCGTTCTCTGGAAAACTATCTCCACCTTCCCTCAAACTTTCAGTATTTCCCTTCTCCCACCCTCTGCTAAATGACCTGGCTTCCAATTTCACTGAGAAAATAGAAACAATAGAATTTCTACAAGCTCCCGCCACCCTACCTACATCATAGCCTCTGCAGCCTCCCTCCCAGGACTAACTGTGAAGTTGGGCGCCAAGCATCCACCTGGGCTCTGCCGGGCTAGGAGCCCACCCCTTCTCACCTGCTTTAGGAGGCTGCTCCACCAACTGTCCTCTCTGTCCACCAGCAGTGATTTTCGTCTTGAAAGATCATTCTCATAAGAAAGCAAATGGTATTTCATCTACCTTTCCCCTTTTCTCTGCTCCTCTTTCAACAAAACTCACCACAATGAATATGGCCATATTGCCAGCCTTCTCTTAAACCTTCCCCAATCAGGCTTTTGCCCCTCCCAGTGCCCTCTCCTGACCTCTGATGATTAATTCTTAGCACTTACTTAACCCATCCCTAGGCATCATTGGACTCAGCTGATCACTGCTACTTCCTCCTTTCTGCAACAATTTCCTCCCTTGGCCTCCAGGACACCATCCCTCCCCAACCCCCTTCACTGCTCCTTCTCAGTCTTCTTGCTGATAACTCCTTAACTCACCCACATCGCAACACTGGAACTCAGTTCTGGAACCTCTTCCCTATGGTTAGATATTCCCTTCCTTAATGGTTTATCCAGTCTTAGGGCTTTAAATACCATCTATTCACGGAAAACTCCCAATTTATATCTCCAGTCTAGGCTTCTACCCTAAATTCGTTCATCCAACTCTCTCCTTACACCACCATTTAAGCATCGCAAATTCCTCATTCATGTCCCAACTCAATTCTTCATCTTCTTCCCAATCTACTTCACCCCTCAGCCTGCATGGGACAGGGAAAGACTACATACACTTATCAATCCCTTTGTGTATTAGACAAGTCATATGTGAACAGACACTGATGTCAGATTCCAAGTGTCATCTGTATTGGGTCCCACATTCCTGCAAGGACATGGGAACAGGGTCATGCAGACAAGGATGCAGAAAGAAAAAGAGCCTATTCCAGAGCATGACTTACTGGTTACAGAAATCCACAAATCTTACCTACTGGATACCTTATCCTAAGTTAATTGGTACACCTTATCTCTCTGACATCAGAAGATGGTGGTAGGTTCCTGGCCCCTATTTGTCAAATGAGTTTTGAGTATGTTCTGTTCCCAGGGCATGTGGAGGAGGTGGTGATGAAAACTAAAGCAGAGATGAGTAGACACATTCTCCAGTCACATGGAAGTCAGCACCAAACACATTCTCTGTAGATACCATAAAATCAGAGAAGCTTCAGGAAGCTGAAGATGGCAGTTATCCACCAACCCTCGGATACGGTTTTATTCTTTCAACATGCTTATGCATAACACACATAAGCTAAATGCCAATGGGGTAAAAGTGAGTAGCTGTTAACTATTCAGAAATTATTAACTATATGCAGGTGGGAGAAGGCAACTTAAAAGCGAGTCATAGGACCAAAGGACTTTTGAGAATGAGGGAGACTCTCCTCTTCTCACCAGAAGCCAGGAAGCGTATTTCCTTTCCAGGAAAGGAATTTGTGATAGCTATATGGTGATGTAAGGAGAGAGTTGGATAAATGAATTCAGAGTAGAAGTTTAAGCTGGAGACATAAATTTGGAATTTTCAGGGTATAGATCGTATTTAAAGTCCTAAGACTGGATAACCCATCAAAAAAATCTCTCCCGTGGCAGCACAGAGTGCTGAAGCAGTCGTAACAGATAAAGCTGGCATGTACCTGCAAAGTCAGAGAAAGAGCATGCCTCCAAGAACTATGCACATCTGCCTGAGTTATAGATACCAAGTGAGAAGAAAAATAGCTCCGTGAAAAACACAGGTGAAATACAGATCAAAATACTGGACTTGGGACTTCCCTGGTGGTCCAGTGGCTAAAACTCTGCTCTCTCAACACAGAGGGCATTGGATTCAATCCCTGATCAGGGAACTAGACTCCACATGCTACAACTAAAGATCCCACATGCCCCAGCTAAGACCTGGTACAGCCTAATAAATAAGTATTTCAAATAATTGGACTTGAAGAGCACAGGTTGGAGTAATTGCAGACAGATTGGGAACCCTTGTAGTCTGTATATTAGTCCTGATAACCACAAACAGCAGAGAACACAAAACCAGAGTCACAGCAAAGAAACCCAGCTCAGACCAGAATCAGCAGAAAGTGGGATCTGAGAGCCACATCTCTCATTCAGGTGAAGAAGGTTAGAAGTTAATCCTGGAACCACAGTCATATTTGCAGAGTGAACTGCACTGAGCCAAGAGAGAAGAAGGCACTGTCCTGGAGAATGAACACCCATCCAGAATCAGTTCAGATCAGTTGCTCAGTGGTGTCCGACTTTTTGCGACCCCATCGACTGCAGCATGCCAGGCCTTCCTGTCTATCACCAGCTCCCAAAGCTTGCTCAATCTCATGTCCATCGAGTTGGTGATGTCATCCAACCATATCCTCTGTCGCCCCCTTCTCCTCCTGCCCTCAATCTTTCCCAGCATCAAGGTCTTTTGTAATGAGTCAGTTCTTAGCATCAGGTAGCAAAGTATTGGAGCTTCAGCTTCAACATCAGTCCTTCCAATGAATATTCAGGACTGATTTCCTTTAGGATGGACTGGTTTCCTTTAGGATGGACTGGTTTGATCTCCTTGCAGTCCAAGGGATTCTCAAGAGTCGTCTCCAGATTAGGAGACATGAAACAAATTAGACCAGTAAGAAGAGGGGAGAGTCTGCAACTGGCGGAGACCTTTGCAGAGATAGTCAAAACAGAGAGAAGCAGCCAATGGAACCATAGACTGCTTTGCATCTTTCTACCACAAGAGGGAGGGAAGCCAAGAATACAGTTGGAGGGTGACCAAACCAACTTGAAATTCTGGGAGACTACATGGAGCTCAGCACGCAGGACTCCAGGTTGCCCTGACAATGGGAACTCTCCCCTACCCTTACAATCACGCAGGATAATGAGAAAAGCGACATGCAAATGAAGCTAACCAAAATCAATGGCGGAGCCACACAGGTCACAGGAAGTGTTTAGGAAGGGTTTGTGCAGCAGAAAAGGAATGCTAACACCAGGGAAGCATTTACAGTATACGGAAAAAGGTTAAATAGAGTCCACACGTTTGAGGGAGCTTCTGTATACAGTGTTAACCTGAAGGCTCTCCTAATGGTTCAAGCATAACTGGTGCCAATAAATCTTACATATTTGTTGTGACCATTAAATAGAGGAGACATTGGAATGGGAAAAAGGGACTCCCTTTTCTTTGTGGCCTTTGTGAGGAAATATGGCAGCTAGGTGAATTGGGCCTTTCCGGAATGAGTGGTAGAAAGGGAAATCAACCAGTTATATCTGCAACCTCTGAACAGTGGTGATAATAAAAGGCACCATGGCTGATTTTCCTCTATGGTGAAACATACATACATGCATGTAATCAGAGTAGGGGCTTCCCAGGTAGCCCTAGTGGTAAAGAACCCACCTGCCAACGCAGGAGACATAAGAGAGCTGGGTTCGATCCCTGGGTTGGGAAGATTCCTTGGAGGAGGGTATGGCAACCCACTCCAGTATTCTTGCCTGGAGAAGCCCATGGACAGAGGAGCCTGGCGGGCTACAGTCCATGGGATTGCAAAGAGGCAGACATGGCTGAAGGGACTTAGCATTCACACAAGGCGACTTAGTCGTTCACAGTTAATCCAATAGTGTGAACCAGTTCTAATACATATGTAAAACTTTTCATTTACAAAATCTTAAGTTAAAATTAAGAGAAGAAAATAAATACTCAGGTATTGTTGGCATGGGCTACCAGAATCTGCAATTTTTCAGCCAAGATCCTAGGTGCCTCTGATCTCATACTCTTAATGGGCATGAACAGGAGAGGAGTGGTAGGTGAATTAGTCTCCACTGTTTAAATGTTCTTTTCCCCTAGATCCTTTTAAAAATTTATTCTTTAATTGTAGGAAAATTGTTTTATAATGTTGTGTTAGTGTCTGCTGTACAACAAATCAGCCGTAATTATATATCACCTCCCTCTTGAGCCTTCCTCCCCTCCCCCTATCCCACACATTGAGGTCATCACAGAGCACCAGGCTGGGATTCCAGTGTTACACAACAACTTCTCATCAGCTACCTATTTCACTCATGGTGGTATATATATGTCGAAGTTATTTTCTCCATTCATCCCATTCTCTCCTTCCCCTATTGTTTCCACAAGTTCTGAATCCCCTTTCTGGTCCAAGCTGAATAGTTGAATTTGGGTAAATTAACAGTGTTAAAAAAACAAGACAATAGGTCCAAAACAGAGTCACTTGTACTAAGCCCCATGTCACCAAATCAAAACTTTATTACAGTGTTAGTCTCTCCCACAAATGGGCTCTTAAACCAGGCAATCAGGAATCACCCGGTCAGTGTGAATGAGATCATCTGCCTGATAAAACCCTGCCATCCCCTAAAGCAGTGGTTCCCAACATTTTTGGCTCCAGAGACCAGTTTTGTGAAGACAATTTTTCCCCAGGCTGGGGCTGGCGGTGGGGTGGTTAGGGGGTGATTCAAGTACACTACATTTATTGTGCACTTTGTTTCTCTTATTACATAAGTTCCACCTGAGATCATCAGGCATTAGATCCTAGAGGCTGGGGACCCCTGCCTTAAAGGAAAGTGACCTTGCCACAACCAATCCACTTCTTACTAACTTCCTGGTCCAGTGCCCTTCTGCCTATAAAAGCCTTTCATTTTGTATAGCTCCTCAGTGCTCCCTCCCAGATGTGAGATGGGATGCTGCCTCATTCATGAATGGTTGAATAATGTCAATAACACCTTTAAAATTCACTCTGTTGAATTTCTTTTTTAAACAAAAGTGTATGATGTGATTCCACCATATATTGTAAGCCCCACGCCCACCAGTATGAAGACACCCGGCTCTGAACCTTCCTCCAGCAGAAGACAATCCTAACTCCAGGATGTGTGTCCAGTTCCTATAAGAGAGCTCCACCTGGGCCATGCTTCACACCCCAGTTCCCTGCTCAAGGGAAGCTAAACTTGGCTGACTTCCTCTCTTCCTAGGGAGCCAGACTTTGTCCTTGCTCTACTGGCTTAAAATGGGATGCCTTTCCCATCCAACTTCTCCTGAATCAAGGGGTGGTTATTAGCCTCACTATGGCCATCATCTCTGCCTGTGGGCTCTTGGCTCCATGCCCTCCCCCTAGATCCAAAGCTTTGGACAGTGACATCATTTCAAAGGGGCATGAGTTCATTCTGCCCAACGAGCAGCCAGCCACTTTTTGGAAGCCATTCCTACAGCTCAGTGAGTTCTCTCAAGCCTGGATCCAGCCCCAGGGGGAGCAGGAAGCCTTCAGTAAGCTGAAGTTCAATGACTGATGGCCTGGAAGTCAGAGGTACTGTGTGTCTGAGGTCCTGGGAGCCCACGCAATGAAAGGTTTCAGAGGATCTGCTGTCTGACCTCTTCTCCCTGCTTCCTCGGTAGAGCACACCTAGACAGGACAACAAGTTCACTGTCTCTGTGTGACCTCCATACCTATGTTGGACAGACAACCAGAGAGAGGCTGGAATCTGAAGAGAGCACCAGGAGCACAGAGCTCATGGGCACTTTTTCTCCCTGTTTCCCCAGTGCCTAGCACAGTGCCTGACACATCACAGATGCTCACAAACACATGTTGAAAGAATTAATGAATGAATGAAAAAGGAACTAAACCACATAATGAGTGACTCCTGCTTATCTCAGTACCTTCTGAGTCTTGGCCCTGGAGGACCAATAGATCTCGCCTGTATCTTCAAATGCAACACTTCTGCTTTGGGGCTCTCAGTGCGTTTATCACATCACTTAGGTGAGTCTGCACACATAATTGAAAGCCATCCTGCCCAAAGCCCCACAAATGATACCAGCCACTGCGGAGCCCAGTGCTATCATTTCCAGAGGCGCCTGGTTAATCTGAGTGACATGGCCTCAAGACAACCTTCACATCTCAAATGAGGAGTGACTGGCCTCATCAACCTTGTCTCCCTTCTCTCCTCCCTGCCACCCCCACAACTGGTAAGAATCCCAGAGTGTTCTCAAGGTTTTTCTAGGTCACACACAACCCCTGGGCTTGCCAGGCATACGCTGATCCTTGGGACTTCTTCACACCTCTCCCAGATGTTCGGCGTGAACAGCCTGCAGCTCTTTTCTGCAAAGCCCCACCTGCCTTGCTCATGTGGCACAGGGATGGGTCCAAGTTAATGATGGACATTTACTAAGCACCTACTTGTATGGGCCTTATGCAGAACCTGGCTCTTTCTCCATGAGTCTCTCATGAGACAGCATTTCTTTTCCTTCCAGTACAGATAATGTCCTGAAGTCATTCTAAAGGGGGCTTTTTGTAAATGACCCCATGTCCCATCCATTACGTTTATGTGTATAGAAGAATCAGGTTAGAAGGAATCTGACAGTGCCTTAGGGTAAAGAAGCCTAGGGGAGGACAAGTGAGATAATGATTGCTCCAAGGATATGCCCTAGGGTGGGATGGCTGGGAGGCATAGGAGAGTACAGACCTTTATGAACATCTGTTTACAAAGACAATTTGCTCAAATTGCTTTGCCTCCCTAGGCTCCCCTAAGCATCAAACCACACAACTCCCTACTCCTTCATTTTAGAACTTAGACTCTGCACTATACCTTTCATAACTTATTAAGATCAGACTCTGGGAGGTAAAAGAGACTTCAGTAGTCACCCTAACTTCTGTCCTCATGCAAGGATCCCCAAACATCCCAAACAGGCAGCTAGACACCCTTGTCTTATGCATCAGCTTAGATCCTTCCCAATGTGGCTGATCATAGGAATCCCCAGAAGTGCGTGTCAAACATATAGCTCAGCTCACCAATACCACATGAAATCAAATCTCCAAAGGGCCTGTGAATCAGAATTTTTAATAAGCATCCCTAGTGAATCTTACAACTAAGCGTGTTTCTTACATGCATGTAATGCAATGTTTCTTGAGAGTGACTACATATTAGAAAGCTAGAAAGCCTCAAAAAAAAAAAAAAATCAATGACAGGTCTTTACCCCTAGCTATTCCTACTTAATTAGTCTGGAGTACAGCCCAGGCAGTGTAAATTTTTAAAGCTCCCTCCCAACTGATTCCAATGGGCAGCCAAGATTGAGATCTACTGGAATATCTTTCCAGACCAATGGTAAGTTCTTTAAAGACAGCAACCAAGAAGTCTGTAATTCTTGGTACCCCTTACTTACCTCAGAATCCTACTACCACGTCAAACCAGTAGCAAAACATACTCTATAATGGCTGAGCTGATCTGATTTAACTAGCATTGTTCACCCACCAAATATGGCATGTAATTTCCTAACCCTATTAAGAAGCCGTGTGCTTAGCAAGAGGCCAAAAACAGAGGCATAGAAACTTCTAAGCCTTATCATGGTTGAGTCCACACACACACATGCACACCCCCATACACATTTCCAATCTTCCCTTTCCCCCGGCTAACCAACCCCAACCAAGCCAGGAGCCTGATTCCATGATCCTTCCCTTCTGCTCAGGCCCCTTGCCAGCTCTACTCACATTGTACAGCACGGTAGTCCACCCTTCCATGGTGATGCACTGGAAGACAGTCAGCACAGCAAAAAGGATGTTATCAAACTGGGTGATCCCATCATTGGGGCCGATCCAGTCCCGGCATTCATAACCAGCTGGGCAGCCCTGCACGCCACATGGGTGAGGCGGGTCAAATCCTTCTAGAATACCTGCAGACACATTTGGAGGGTGGGGGATAAACCATGTGATGCTTCGCATGAGCTGAAAATAATCCCAGGAGACCACAAGCATGCATTTCTATCTCCCACAAGAGGGTTTATCCTCTTTGTCTCCAGCTCCTACCCATCTCTGGCATCGCTACACCTCACAGCTCACAAACTGTAGTGTGTTCAACCTAGTGTTTCCCAAGCTGCTCTGAAAATGAAGCCTCCTCCACATGTCCCCCTACCCCCACTTTCTACAGGTCACATCTTCTACCATCTCCTGAGCCCCACAGGAATTTACAGGATTGGGTATCACCCAGAAAGGTCTGAGCTGAAGGCAAAATCTTAACTGATTTTCTATCTTTAGACTCCAGGATAGCCCCTCAGTTGTTTCTGGGTTCCCTGGGAACAATTATAAACTACAGTCCCTTTCGTGGGTCTTAACTCCTTGCTTTTTTTTGGCCCAAATTCCTCATTTGGAATAAGACAAAAATTAAAGCAAATCCAACATGGACAGTATCCTTTAAAGATTCTTTTCATAAAAACATCATGCCTAATTGGGCTCATTCAACCTCTCCCCATCATCCTTCCTCCTAAAGCACTCTACTCGAACAAACAAGATACGGAGACAAGAATGTAAGATCTCGTCAGTCAGTTCAGTGGCTCAGTCGTGTCTGACTCTTTGCGACCTCATGAATTGCAGCACGCCAGGCCTCCCTGTCCATCACCAGCTCCCGGAGTTCACCCAAACTCATGTCCATTGAGTCGGTGATGCCATCCAGCCATCTCATCCTCTGTCGTCCCCTTCTCCTCCTGCCCCCAATCCCTCCCAGCATCAAAGTCTTTTCCAATGAGTCAACTCTTCACATCAAGTGGCCAAAATATTGGGGTTTCAGCTTTAGCATCAGTCCTTCCAATGAACACCCAGGACTGATCTCCTTTAGGATGGACCGGTTGGACCTCCTTGCAGTCCAAGGGACTCTCAAGAGTCTTCTCCAACACCACAGTTCAAAAGCATCAATTCTTCGGCGGTATACTTCACTCATTTAACCACTGCCAAGTCATGCTCAGAACTTCCTCAGTTCTTCCACACTATGCATGGATGACAGCAGAAGGGGGGAATGTCATGAGCTTGAGCATGGAGGGAAAACGTTCCCAAGATCTGAAGGTCCGCAGTTCTGACTTCAGACTCCTGAGGTCTTTCTGGCTGTGGGCCAAAGGGTCCCCTGTACAAAGGGTAATTTTTCAGGCAAATGGTTTTTGACATGCCTTCTGATAGCCTTCTACCGAGGAATGGGGCAGCTGAGACCTTCTATTTGAAACAGACTATAAACCTAAGAGGTTATTTGCTTTGCAATATCAGTGTGCAATGGGGATCTTTAGGCTGGTTTTACCTCATAAAGCTGATGACTAGGAAGCCTCTGCTTCTAATTCTAGGGTTGGGATAGGACATACTTTGTTTTCCAATTAGTCTCCAAATGCCCTGAAATTACCCCCATGACCATAGGAGAGAGGAAGGGAAGGAGGAGAAGCCAGCAAATAGTGACCCTACCTGAATTATTCATGAAGCAGGCTCGGTGCAACTTTCCACTGTAGAACTCCAAGCCGATGATAGCAAACATCAGGATGGCAAAGAAGAGCAGAAGGCCAATCTGCAGGAGAGGCACCATGGCCTTCATGATGGACTTCAACACAATCTGTAGGCCTGGAAGGAAAGAAAGAGAATGATGAACAGAGCCCTCACTCAGCAGCCCCTGACAGGGCAGGCTGTATACCCTCTCCTAGGAGAAAGGGCCAAGTCTTTGAGGGAAAAGGACCACTGGTCCTGAGATGAGAAAATGATTTATAAAGGGATAACCAAGACACATCAAGCCAAAGGCTGCCATCACATCCTCCCCTGAGGAATCAATCCCTTGCTCCTCTTCACTTATTCCCTGATCACTCACACACCTAGTACCCTTCCCTTATTCATTTCACTCACATTGTCTTCTGGATTCTTCTTACAGATGAAACCTACTAGAATGTGTTTCTTTCCCAAAGGGAATTAGGCCTTGTCTTACTAGGTTGTAAGTCTGGAAGAACAAGGACAAAGTTCACCTTCCCCATGACTCTTATCTCAGACCCAGCTCTCCCATTCATTGTCCTAGAAGCACAATTAGTACAACCACTATTCATAAAATACTGTATCCTTGGACCCAAAACTTGCACTTCTAGGATTCTAGTCTAAGAAAATAATCAGAGATTTGAATAATATTTAAGTCAAAAGACATTGTTACCACGCTATTTCTATTTAGGAAAAAAGAGAAAGAAAGGAAAAAGCTGGAAATAACCTAAATGAATAGTAACGTAGAAAAGACTACCCAAGTCATGGATGGTATAAGAAAGAATGTAAGACAGATTTCAAAGTCATATTTTTGAAGAATTATTAGTGTCAGGAAAATCAAATGTGCATGATGGGATCCAAAATCAAAAATACAGTATGATCCCACATACATTAAAATGCACAAGAAAAAAAATGAATGAAAAAATATGCTAAAATGTTAACAAAATTGATTTCTGAGTGACAGGATAATGGGTACTCTTCATTTTCCATTTTGTATTGTTTCCTTTCCACATTTTCTGTAAAGATCTTTCATTATCTTTTAAATGTGAAAAAATTTGCTAAATTTTAAAATGGAAGATAATGCCAGATTGCTGCAGGTCCTCTATTTATTACTGCAGGGGCTTCCTCTCTGGGGAAATTACTTCTTGCTTATCCCTGGATCTGGTTGAGGACACAACAGTAATGCTCTTAGCAGAAGAGGAAGAGGAAAGATGGGTGCTCACTAGGTATCCCCGACACGAGCTTCAGGGGCCTCAGGACACGCACGGCCCGGAGGGTCCTCAGGTCCACATGGGTGTTGAAGTGGGTTCCCGCAGTAGCCAGGATGCTGCAGATGGAGACACAGAGGGTCAAGGTTACCACAGTTTGACTTTCTCCCCTAGCTCAACAGTGGGTGGGGGCGGGAGAAGCTGGGTTAGAGAAGGATCAGCCTGGAAAGCGCACAGAGTTGATGCCAGCTGCGTGTGGGCGCACCTGAGCTTGGGTGAATCACCAGTGATTCCAAGCGAGATTAAATTTAGTCGCATCAGGGTTTCACTTTGCAAAGGAGGAAGACTGATCATCACATTGGAATCTTAGTTTCAAGTCATTAGTAAAACATGAGGTCCCCAGCATCTGTCTCATTCCTGCCCCAAAACCATGTTCCCAACCCTCCTCTGACTCTTACCAATTACCTCCCTCTCTTTCCAGACCCTGATGCTGGGACAGATTGAAGGCAAAAGGAGAAGGGGGTGGCACAGGATGAGATGGTTAGATAGCATCACCGACTCAATGAACATGAATTTGAGCAAACTCTGGGAGATAGGGGAGGACAGAGGAGTCTGGCGTGCTGCAGTCCACGGGGCTGCAAAGAGTCGGACACGACTTCGCAACTGAATAACAGCAACTTTCCAATCTATCAAAGCCCTCACATTTTTTCTTTAAAATTTTCTTAGATTTCTCTGTTTCCTATCTCCTTCAGGAAATTTTTCTGGATTAACTGCAGTAAAGAAGTAACTCATTCTTCTTTACCTTGACACTTAGAATTTTTACCAAACAAAATAAATCATACTGATGTTTATACTTAGGGAATAGCATCACTGGTCCCCATAGAGTATTTTTATAATTGCCCCCAAATCACTGCCTGAGCTGGATTTGGTTTCTTTGTTTCCACTTTTCTACTTCCACAGCCATATGCAGAAACAGACACACACAAAACAAAAATCCATAACAATCCTATTAGATTGTGTACACCAAGTACCTTGTCTTGAGGAGACAATTTATTTCATATAATCCCATGACATTGCAGGCACTTTGGAGAGACAAAGACACTTCAGTATTTATGACAGACACAGCAGAAGACTAAGAATCAGAAGAACTGGGATTCAGTCCTGACTCATGCACTTGAGAGCTGGGTGCCCTGAGGGCAGTCAATCTCTATGAGGCTCACTACCCTCATCTACAAACTGGGGGAGTACCATGGCCTACTTACAAAAATAAATGGCACTGAATATTATGAGTGTTCTCTAAACTAAGAATCTTCCCTGGTGGCTCAGACAGTAAAAGTGTCTGCCTACAATGCAGGAGACCTGGGTTCAATCCCTGGGTTGGGAAGATTCCCTGGAGAAGGAAATGGCACCCCACTCCAGTACTCTATCCTGGAAAATCCCATGGACGGAGAAGCCTGGTAGGCTACAATCCATGGGGTCACAAAGAGTCGGACACGACTGAGCAACTTCACTTTCCCTTTTCACTTTCATGCATTGGAGAAGGAAATGGCACCCCACTCCAGTGTTCTTGCCTGGAGAGTCCCAGAGATGGCGGAGCCTGGTGGGCTGCCGTCTATGGGGTCGCACAGAGTCGGACACGACTGAAGCGACTTAGCAGCAGCAGCAGTCAGTGTTCCTTGTATGCTGCTGCTGCTGCTAAGTCGCTTCAGTCGTGTCCGACTCTGTACGATCCCATAGATGGCAGCCCACCAGGCTCCCCTGTCCTTGGGACTCTCCAGGCAAAAATACTGGAGTGGGTTGCCATTTCCTTCTCCAATGCAAGAAAGTGAAAGGTGAAAGTGAAGTCGCTCAGTCGTGTCTGACTCTTCACGACCCCTTGGACTGCAGCCTCCTCCGTCCATGGGATTTTCCAGGCACGAGTACTGGAGTGGGGTGCCATTGCCTTCTCCTTGTATAGGATAGTTCTTTTTCTTCCTTACAACTTCCAGGACAATTTCAGCTATATGGAACTACTGGGGAATGAGTCATTCAGAAAACTGACTTTTCTATACAGTAAAAGGGTGGCAAGAATGGTTTATTTCATTTAATTATTTTCGGTGGAATCTCTCCAAAATATTTCAAGGACTGAAGAAGATACCTTGAAGTTCCTTTAACATGTGAACAAAAGGATTATGTTGTATTACCTTGAGAATGCACAAATGAGATCAACAGGCACAAATTACACAGATCCAGATTATAATCACGAGTAGTAACTTTGAAACAAGCAGTGCTAGCCAACAAGTGGGCTGCTTTATGTGGTAATGACTTCCTAACATTAAAAGTATTCAAGGACATAGCAGAAGAAGCCTCTTAATGAAGGAAAGAGGGTTCCAACATTGGGTTGAAGGTTATTTAAATAGCCAATAGAGATTTCTTTTAAGATTCTATAACTATGTTGATCCAATCTCAAAATAAGAACTAGAAAGAAAGCTTAGTCTCGAAAGCATCTTAGGAGCTAGGCAAGCTTCACACGTTTTCTCTGTCTTTTCCAACCCAAACTTCCATCAGGTTATCTGAAAATAAGGAGCTTTTGATTCTATCTTCCAAAGCAAAAGAGAGACACCAAGCAGGGGATTAATGCAATTTCTAATAAGTAGGGGGAAAAAAAAACTAGAGAGAGAATAAGGAGAAACATGGAAAATAGAACTGAAAATCAGGACAGAAGTTTTAAAAAAAATGAAAGGAGAGAAAGAGAAGCTTCAGGGATAGGTATAGTTACAGAGAATCAGAACCCCATGAAAATGGGGTCAATGCTCCCCTGATCCTGCTCATAGGGAAAGCCCACTGTACTCTCAGTCTCTGGAGGGGCACACATGGAGGCTGCTTTCCCTCTGGTTTGCTGTCTTACAAACACAGTGAGTAATCTGCCCCATTCAGAAACCAGGATTCTGTTTCCTAGGATACCCAGATACACACGAGATGCCCTTTCACATAAGAAAGGCCACTGAAAATGAATGTCTCCTCCCCAACTCTGAGACGAACAAGGGACATGTTGGAACATGGAGGTAGGAAATCAAGGACACTCTTAAAAGGCAAGAAGGCACAGGTATAGAAAGGAAGAAAAAGTGGCAGAGGGAAAGGAGAATGGGAGGATGGGGGTGGAGAGCAGTCGAGGAACACGTGGAGGTGAAAGCAAGAAAGGCAATGAGAAGAAATAAGAGCTGGTGGAGAAGCAGCCATCAGAGAAACAGGGATGATGACGTAGGAAAGGGGAGAAAAGTAAAGCTAACGTCAAAGGGAGAAGCAGCCGGCCATGAGACATGTCTAGGCCCTCTTTACCGAGTGCAGTCCTTGGCTGAACCAAGCTCTCCCCAGGCCTCCAAAACCCTTCATTCTTCAGGCAAGGTCGAGCACCTGTGGACCTGTGCCCCCCTGGCCCTTGAAACTTTCTTCTCTTTCATCCAGTGCAGGAGGGCTTTCAACTGAACCTCTGGCTGATGCACGTTTGCCACTGGCTTTCTCCCAGTATTCAAACCATCCTTGAGGGCAGGGAGCACAATCTGGCTCCCCCATCCCTCTGTTAGAAACAACAGCAATGGGCTCCAGAAGATAACTAAGGAAAAGGGCCCTATTCTGAACTCCCACAAAGTAGGAGTGTCCCCACCACTGCCACTGCCCTTACCACATCCTAGAGGAAGCCTCTTTTTTCTCACCTGCCTCCCCTCTGAGATCCAGAATACCTCAGCTGGAGACACTGTCTTCCTCATCTCAACATGTCCAACACCCAGCCCAGGGCCTAGCAAGGAAAACGTGCTCAATAAATGCTCAAGGAATTGAACTGCACTGAGGAAATCAATAACCGTGTTAAAACTGAGATCAAATGAATGGAAATACCACAGAAACCCTAGAAGTTATCAATGCAGAGATCAGAGCCAGTTTGCTATGCAAACCCGTGCCTGTTTGAGCATACAGGAGAGCACTGGAAATCTGTCCTCAAGCATTTTAAAGTCTAATGACAAGCTTCCAATGTACTGCTAAGACGTCTTGCTCTCAAACAGACCCCACAGGACAGGATCGGCCCGGCTCTCAGTGGGAGTCAGAGATGGAGGAAGCCAGAGAGGAAGACTCAAAATTCAAAGACCTGTCTCTTAGCAAAACCCAAGTTCTGAAGGTTACTCAGCTCAACTCTGAGCCTCATCCAGAGGAGGCCTACGCGAGAGGCTCCAGGAAATTTGAACCATAGGAAAAACGTCCTGGCCCTCGGTCTAGCGGAAGGAGACCCACAGAAATGTACTGACTATAATTCACCGCAGAGAGTGTCATGACACAGGTGTTTACAAAGCGCCATGAGAACGGGAAACTCTGCGGTGACCAATACAGAGCTTACCATCTGTGAGCACTTTCCAATATGTTATCTCATTAAATCCTCCAAAATATCCTGATGTTACTATCCACTCCATTTCACAGGGGAGGCAACTGAGGCTCAAAGAAAATTAAATTGCTAATAAAAGGCAAGACCAGACATTAAAGTCAGTTCTCTTGTGAGATCAAAGCCAATCGTTTTCCCTCTCTGCCATTATGCCGGCAGAATCTTCTGGGTCCCTGGCAGCTCCACTGTTCCGTAGTCCAGTGCTTTGCTAAAAATACCAAGGTCACAGAGTTTGGTCCCCACACAAGCCAGAGAACTTGGCTTCCTTCAGTCCAAGGCCACACACTGCTAACTCCCACAGGCTTGACTGCATCACTGTCAGGATCAGCAGGGTATGAGGCTCCTTGAGCCCTAGGTGGTGACCGCTGCAGCAGGTAAACAAACACACAGGACGGGACAGGTGCTTCACAAGGTCAGAGCGAGGCCCCTGAGGAAGAGGATTCCAGTTCCAAATTAATAAACGCTAAGCTCTCCGGCGTCCTAAGAGGCATAGGTGCACGCTCTTCAGGAGCAGAGACTGTGTTCTTCACTTCTTTTGTCACCATCAGCACAGAACCTGGTGGGGAGCTCTGGACACAGAGGGGGTCTTAATTACTGCTTGATCTCCAAGGCCGAGGACAGTCAGTGAGCTGACAAGCCCCTGACAGCATCAGCACAGACACTGTGCTCGACACGCTATGAATGTGCCAAAACTGTTTCCTGATGAATGTCAGGGCTCAGCTCTTCCTCAAACATTTTCACTTGTAGGCGTCAGCAGGTAAGAAGAGAGTGGAGGCTGATATGACCCTGAGGGTGTGGTCTGACCTTCACCCAGTGGCACAGCGCAGCAGATGATGGAATGATGCTCTGGACAATTACAACCAAAGGCCCCTTCCCAAGTCATCACCGGAAGATTTCTGCAACCCTGCCTTCCTTGCGGCCACAGGATCTGGGATCTGTCTCAGTCTCCTGGTCAATCCAAGTCCAGCATTCTCTTTGCACATGTGTATTTCACTGTACCCTCCCTGGTGGCTCCGAGGGTAAAGAGTCTGCCTGCAATGAGGGAGACATGGGTTCTGTCCCTGGGTAGAGAAAATCCCCTAGATAAGGGAATGGCAACCCACTCCAGTATTCTTGCCTGGAGAATCCCATGGACAAAGGAGCCTGGAGGGCTGGAGGGCTACAGTCCATAGGGTTACAAAGAGTCAGACACAACTGAGTGACTGATATCTTCACGTTCACTCTCCCATGGCCAAAAGTGCCCCAAGTGAAGTGAAAGTTGCTCAGTTGTGTCCAACTCTTTGTGACCCCATGGACTATACAGTCCCTGGAATTCTCCAGGCCAGAATACTGGAGTGGGTAGCCTTTCCCTTCTCCAGTGGATCTTCCTGACCCAGGAATCAAACCAGGGTCTCCTGTATTGCAGACAGATGAAAATGCCCCCAAAACACTGTGCAAATAATACACTAAAAATGACTCGCTGCTTCTCTGAAATTCAAATTTAGGTAGGCATCTCATGTACCTCTCCACTTCAGTGGTGGTGTGAAATGACCAAGTGTGGAGCCTCCTTCTCCAGATTTGCCTCATCCCTAAACAAACATTCAAGCTCTCTTCTGAGAAGAAACACAAGTGCCAGAGTGTTAGCACCAGGCAGAGAATTCACTCCTGAGCTCCAGAAATCACTGGTTTGGGCGCTGACCATATAAGTCCCAAGGGAGAACCTCATTAGCATTTGAAAGCCAAGTTGTTCACGTGTAGGTGAAAAGACTGATGAGTAGTAGCAAAAAGGATTCGGTATTTATCCAGCCCGTATTAAGGGGAGACCAGGAGGAGGCCATTGGAGAAGGAAATGGCAACCCACTCCAGTGTTCTTGCCTGGAGAATCCCAGGGATGGGGGAGCCTGGTGGGCTGCCGTCTATGGGGTCGCACAGAGTCGGACACGACTGAAGCGACTTAGCAGCAGCACCACCACCAGGAAGAGGCCAGAAGGCACAGATTTCAAGTTGGATTCCAACCCAGAGTTGAGTCAGGATATCATTTCCTTGGGAACTCAATAGAAATGAGTTGCTTTGTTCACTTAAAAGTGTTCCCTGGGGGGTTGGCTCCTTCCTCTCTTTTTACTATTTTACCTCCAATGAGGCATCAAAGTCCACCCTACCCTTTCTCTTCTACATCTCTTGGATTTACCTTTTACTCTCCAGCCTCCCTCTTGCCTAGACTGACTTTCTCATGCCATCTCTTCCCTGCCGCAATAATAAGACCCAGACTTCAGGGCCCAGATGAAATCCTGCCCATCCTTGGAAAAGGTCCACCATCAAAAGAGACTTGAACTAGGATTCTGAGAAAGTTGAGCACATCCTCTCCAGTCATACTGGCTGGTTTTAAATATCAGTTCTCTCACTCACACCAGCTGTCCGGCCTTAAGCAATTGTCTCTCTGAGCTTTGGCTTCCTTATCTGTAAAATGGGGCCAGTACCTCTCTAAGAAGGTTGATCTTTAAAAGAGGTTGCTTGTAGTTCTTCACACAGTGCTGATTTACCACGTAGGGTTCCTGGTTGTAAGCAACAGAAACAAATGTTAGCTTTCTTAAGCAAAAAAATCCCAAACAAGTATACTGAGAAGATATCAGGACCTCACAGAATTGAAGGACTATTGGAAGATCAGGGTGGGAAAACAGAGAAGCAGAAATCTTTGTGTAGGTGGCTGAATAATGCTTCCCAAAGACAACCAGGTCTTGAGATCCAACCAGTCCATTCTGAAGATCAACCCTGGGATTTCTTTGGAAGGAATGACACTAAAGCTGAAACTCCAGTACTTTGGCCACCTCATGCGAAGAGTTGACTCATTGGAAAAAACTTTGATGCTGGGAGGGATTGGGGGCAAGAGGAGAAGGGGACGACAGAGGATGAGATGGCTGGATGGCATCACTGACTCAGTGGACGTGAATCTGAGTGAACTCTGGGAGTTGGTGATGGACAGGGAGGCCTGGCGAGCTGCGATTCATGGGGTCGCAAAGAGTCAGACATGACTGAGCAACTGAACTGAACCGAATACCTGAAAGCTGTGAATGTTAATATTACCTGATATGAAAAAATGGTTTTGCAGATGTGATTAAAGGATTTGAAGATGGGGAGATTATTCTGGATTATCTAAGTAGACCCTAAAAGCAATCATAAGTGCCCTTGAAAGGAGGGAGGCACAGGAAGACTTGACTAGAAAGAAGGCAATACGCTGAGTAAAGCCAGATAGAAAGAGGGCCTACCGGTCAAAGAGCACAGGAAGTGCAGTTCTAGAAGCTCAGAAAGACAAAGAAATGGATTTTCTCCAGCTTATGATGGGACCACAGTCCTGCTGATACCATGATTTTGGCCCAGATGATGGGGCCAATCCATGATTTCGGATCTCTGACCTCTGGAACTAAGATTTCTGACCTCTGGAATAAGAAAATTAATGTTTTTTTAAAGCCACTAATTTTGTAGTAATTTGTTACAGCAGCAATAGGAAACTAATGCACTGGGCAAAGATCTGAGAGTCCAGGACATTTGATTCCTAGGCCACTGTGGATATTCCTAGCAATACATTAATATCTGCCAGTGAAAAATAATGTCATAAAGTTGCTAGCTTAAAAGCCATGTGGAAAAAAGCAAGTGGTTGAACTTAAGTCACATGTCCCCTTACACTTTATCTGGCTGTGCAGGGACAGTCCTCCACCACATTCAGGGTGAGAAAGAACCCTAGAAAGAGTACATACAATAAAATATTCTCCCAAAAGGGAGATGAGGGACCATGGGGGAAGCTGGATATAGGATAACTAAAAAAAATTATAATGTCTACTACAGCCTGCTCATAGAATGTATTTAATAGGTGGTACGGAGGAAGAAGAGAAGAAATCTGTTTTCTTACCTATAAAATGAGATGGTCAGATAGAGAACCCTCTTGGACCCTTCTTGCTCTAAAACTCTATGAATCAAAGCCACCCACAAGGTGATATACCCCTGCAGTTCACACCAATCTCCCCTTTCTCTGACCATCCAGAAGCCTGCACAACATTTAACACTTAATTGCATACCATTCTTGCATCTTAGAACAAAAGTCTGACCATGAATGATAATGAGCTGGATCCTTAAAATTCAGTTCAAAGCCAGCTCCTTGATGGCAGGAACTGCCTTTCATGTTGCCATCTACTACTGTCCTTACCCTAACAATATGCAAGAGTGGTACCCAAGAAACACCCTAGACTCAGGGATGAAGTGAAAGTGAAAGTCACGCAGTTGTGGCCAACTCTTTGCGACCCCATGGACTCTACAGTCCATGGAATTCTCTAGGCCAGAATACTGAAGTAGGTTGCCATTTCCTTCTCCAGGGGATCTTCCCAACCCAGGGATCGAACCCATCGCAGGTGGATTCTTTACCAGATGAGCTACCAGGGAAGCCCAGACTCAGGGATAAATGATTCAGGGATGAATTTTTCTTTTTTTTTTTTTTTAAATCATTTATCATAGGTTTTTTTTTTTTTAAACTCAGGGATAAATGAGTACAAATACATCCCCATTGGGACAGATTGGCTGGACTTGCCCATGGAGCTGTGAATGAGTCCACAGACACTTGTATGTGTAACTAGACATCCATTTAACCACATGTGCACATAATGATGATTTATGAAAATCTACTGAATTATACCCGATGCTTGGCTCTCCATTACTTTTAAATAAATTACTGAAAGGTGTGATTTGATCTGGGAATTGATTTCTAAACATTTTATTTTTTCAAAAACAAAAAGTCAATGTATATTAAATTACTCACATAGAGACAAGTCTCCCCTCTCCAAAATTCAACTTGATCAAAATATATTTGAGGGAGAAGAGTGAGGTTGGGAAAGAGAAAACAGGTGTCAGGCTCAGCCCAGTTCCCAGACACTGCAAGCTGTCTCTTCATCCTTCCCAGCCCTTATGCTAGGACCCCTTGATCCCATTTAGGCTTAGCTCCACCCCAGAGCCCAGAACCCATCTACAATCTACTGACATGTATTGAGTGTATACTGGCATTACAAAGAAGGACAGGATAAAGATGGTGGTTGTCTTCGTGAAACTTAATGAAAGAGATAGGTACTAAATAAATCACAATTATGGGAAGGAAAGGAAAAAAGACTTTCCTGCGGAAATGGCATATGAGCTCAGAGGTGAAGTATGAGCAGGTCAGAGGAAGCAATGGGGGGAAGAACACCCAGATATAGGAAAAGGCACGTGCAGAAGGCCTAGGGGAAAAAGGAGATTGTTACACTTGAAAAGCCCAAACAAGGGCTGTTATGGCTGGAACCTAGAGGTCTGGGGAAGAATGGAGAGTGGAGAGGCTGCAGAGAAGGGAAAAAATATCAAATAAAGAAGATTTTATACGGGCTTCCCAGCGGCTCAGTGGCAAAGAATCCACCTACAATGCAGGAGATATGGGTTCAGTCCCTGGGTTGGGAAGATCCCCTGGAAGATGAAACAGCAACCCACTCTGGTATTCTTGCCTGGGAAATCCCATGGACAGAGGAGCCTGGTGGGGTCCATGGGGTCACAAAGAGTCAGACACAACTTAGTGACTAAACCACCACCAAACAAGACTTTCTAGGCTATTAAATGTTTGGACCAAGCCTGTCAGTGCTCAAAAGTTCCAAGTTTACATTTGGTGATGGGACATCAGGTTAACACACTGCTACTCTGAGCTCCAAAGAATTTTATTTAACCGCTGATTCCTCACCTTCTCCCCAGCCCCAGCTACTGTAATTGAGTGTCTACCTTGGTCTCTGTACCTGCATTAATGCCACCTTCTAGCCCCAGAGGCTTTCCTGGTGGCTCAGATAGTAAAGAATCCACCTGCAATGCAGGACACACAGGTTCTATCCCTGGGTCAGGAAGAAGCCCCAGAGGCCCTTCCCAGGCAGCAGCTACTATGTGTCTCCCTTGTAATAATCTCCCCAGATAACAGAGATATCCTTAGATATCCTCTGTTCATGCCAACTGGATAGGCCAGGCCCCTCTCCTGCCCTAGAGAGTATACAGAGATTAGTCTAAGCAAATTATCCACTGTCCTGAGTAGCAACTGGTTCAGGAATGGGTGCGGGAGGGAACTCAGGCCTTCAGTGTAGGGAAAACATGCTGTGGGGCTTCATCTGACCCAAGTTCTTAGAACAGAAGTAAAAGCGTAAACAGCAATGAGTTTCAAATCTTTTTTGCCACAGCCTACAGTCGGAAATACATTTTACATCACAAGCCAGGAGGCATATACATTATATAATTGTATAATGCTTCATAAAATAATACTTATCCTTTCTATGTGTAATACACTCATATTTTCTCTTCCATTCTTCCTTTCTCCCTTTTGTTTAATGCTGGTTACAATCAACTATCTTGCTTTCATGAAACGCTAAATAGGGTTTGGCCCACAGTTTGAAAAATCCAGATGTAGAGACCAGCCAATACACACGCTCCTTCTCTCTAAGGAGAGGACAAGGTGGACCAACGTGAGCTGCCGCTTTAATGCCTTCATTCTTGGTGTTTTCCCAGAACAATGAAACAGTGTGCCTTGAAAGGCTTAGTGCTTTCCAAGAACTGCAGACACAGCATTCTAGAAGAAACCTTGCTCCTTCCGATGGTCCCTGAAGTAGCATGAGCATCTTGCTGTCCCCAGGAATGGCAGTCATAAAGAGCTCACATACATATGCTAACCATAAAATCATCTTGAGGCAGCCATTTTTTTTTTTTTTTTTAATTTGGTTGTTCATTCGGGTTGTTTTTTACTTAGGTCAGAGTGGAGCATGGATTTTCTTCTAAGTCTGCAGATAATAAATCATACCCTAAAGCCCTAACATTTCTTAGGAGAATGGGAAGAAGAGCAAGGTCAAGTAGCTTCTTAGCAGTAGAGAAGGAAGAACAAGTAGCTCCAGCAGGGAACAAGTAGTTCCGTATTTAATAAAAAGAAGACAACCCTTTCTGGATTTTAAAATAGGATTTCTAATTAAGTTTCATAAGAATCTTAGTAGATATGGAGGAGTCCGAAAATATCACTTCTGATGAACAATAAAATCATAGCCTAAAATCCTCTTTCCTTTCCCACCAAATAAAGTTCAATGATCAAACCATGTCACACCAAGGAGACGATGGTGTATTGACATTTGAGATCAGATGTCTCAGGAAGTATGCTTTAGGATCAGGTCAGTTCAGTCACTCAGTCATGTCTGACTCTTTGCACTCCCAGGGACTGCAGCACGCTAGGCCTCCCTGTCCATCACCAGCTCCCAAAGCTTCCTCAAACTCATGTCCATCAAATTGCTGATGCCATCCAGCCATCTCATCCTCTGTCGTCCCCTTCTCTTCCTGCCTTTACTCTTTCCCAGCATCAGGGTCTTTTTTAATGAGTCAGTTCTTCACATCAGGTGGTCAAATACTGGAGCTTCAGCTTCAGCAACAGTCCTTCCAATGAACATTCAGGACTTATTTTCTTTAGGACTGACCGGTTAGATCTCCCTGCGGTTCAAGGGACTCTCAAAAGTCTTCTCCAACACCACAATTCAAAAGCATCAATTCTTCAGTACTTAGCCTTATGACTACTGGAAAAACCACAGCTTTGACTATGTAGACCTCTGTCAGCAAAGCAATGTCTCTGCTTTTTAATATGCTATCTAGGTTTGTCATAGCTTTTCTTCCAAGGAGCAAGCGTCTTTTAATTTCATGGCTACAGTCACCATCTACAGTGATTTTGGAGCCCAAGAAAATAAAGTCTGTCACTGTTTCCATCTTTTCCCTATCTATTTGCCATGAAGTGATGGGACCAGATGCCATGATCTTAGTTTTCTGAATGTTGAGTTTTAAGCCAGCTTTTTCCTCATCTCTTTCACTTTTATCAAAAAGCTCTTTAGTTCCTCTTAGCTTTCTGCTATAAGGGTGGTATCATCTTCATATCCGAGGTTATTGATATTTTCCTGTCAATCCTGATTTCAGCTTGAGCTCCATCCAGCCCAGCATTTCACATGATGTACTCTGCATATAAGTTAAATAAGCAGGGTGACAATATACAGCCTTGATGGATTCCTTCCCCAATTTGGAACCAGTCCATTGTTCCATGTCTGGTTTTAAATGTTGCTTCTTGACCTGCATATAGATTTCTCTGGAGGCAGGTAATGTGGTCTGGTATTCCCATCTCTTTAAGAATTCTCCACAGTTCGCTGTGATCCACACAGTCAAAAGCACTGGTCATAGCCAATACCCTATTCCAACAATGCAAGAAATGACCCTCCTGGTCATCACCAGATGGCCAATACCAAAATCAGACTGATTATATTCTTTGCAGCCAAAGATGGAGAAGCTCTATACAGTCAGCAAAAACAAAACTAGGCGCTCCTAGTCTATGGATCAGATCATGAATTCCTTATTGCAAAATTCAGACTTAAATTGAAGAAAGTAGGGAAAACCACCAGATTATTAAGATATAACCTAAACCAAATCCTGTGTTATTATACAATGGAAGTGACAAATAGATTCAAGGGATTAGATCTGACAGAGAGAGTGCCTGGAGAACTACGGTCAGAGGTTCATAATATTGTACAGGAGGTGGTGATTAAAACTCTCCCCAAGAAAAAGAAATTCAAAGAGGCAAAATGGTTGTCTGAGGAGGCCTTAAAAATAGCTGAGAAAAGAAGAGAAGCAAGAGGCAATGGAGAAAAAGATATATCCGTCTAAATGCAGTATTCCAAAGAAGAGCACGGAGAGAGAAGAAAGCCTTTCTAAGTAATCAATGCAAAGAAACAGAGGAAAACAATAGACTGGGAAAGACCAGAGATCCCTTCAAGAAAATTAGAGATACCAAGGGAACATTTCATGCAAAGATGGGCACCATAAAGGACAGAAACAGTATGGACCTAACAGAAGCAGAAGATATTAAGAAGAGCAAGAATTCACAGAACTATACAAAAAAGATCTTAATGACCCAGACTACATTGCAGGATGCTGAGCAACATTCCTGGCCTCTACCCACTAGATAATTGTAGCATCCCCTACTCTATCCCCTCTCCTCAAGTTATGACAAATACGAATGTCTCTAAATATCAGCAAATGTCTTCTGAAGGCACCCCTACCTCAGTAGGGTAGTTGAGAACCAGCATCATAAGAGAAACTCTCAGCTAAGCAATAGCCTGGCCAAAGACAATGCATGTGCTTCACAGCTAATCTCCATCCACTCTGGGAGAAGCACACACAGCCCCTCTCAGGCAGAAATGAACAGTCTCCCAGGATGACCTTTAGCCACTGTCATGATTTTGAGGGACCTCCAGCAGTGAGGAAAATTCCCTTCTGCTTTCTTCTTAAAACATCTTCAGTGCTTAGTTGCTCAGTCATGTCTGACTCTTTGAAACCCCATGGACTGCAGCCCACCAGGCTCCTCTGTCCATGGGGATTCTCCAGGCAAGAATACTGGAGTGGGTTGCCATGCCCTCCTCCAGGAGATCTTCCCAACCAGGGATTAAACCCACATCTCCCGCACTGCAGGTGGATTCTTTACTGTCTGAGCCACCAGGGAAACCCAAAAACATCTCTGAGGTGATGTATAAAACTTACCCCCTGTGGTGTCTCCAAAGGAAGCCTTAATCCAAAAGAGAAATTTCCCCAAATGATGCAAGATGAAGAACACAGTAATGTACAAAGGAGAGTTTTATTTCCTTAACCTTACAGTAGTGGAAACAAAGATCAAGTTTCTACCAACGGTCCCAGGTTTCTTTCTCTTTTGTAAGAAAGTCCCTGATTTTAACTCAGACACAGCAAGGAGATATGCCAAGTGATAGGCAGCAACTCTATGATTGTCATTTAGGACTAGGTGATGACAATGATGATAAAAGAAAACTGCCTCAGTTCTGTTTCATAGCCTACACAGTCCTGCTCCATAGCAATACCATTATGTCCTATGTTATAAGTGTGAGAATTAAGGCTCACAGAGAGAAACTGGCTAGCCCGAGGTCACTAAGGTAGTATTGTGAATGGTCAAATTGAAACTCAAACCCAGAAATTTAGATTCCAAATTTGGAAAGCTTTCAGTAGCTACAAAAAATAAGGGCTAATCACTAGAAATAGATCCCAAAGGCACATATATTTGACAAATGTCTTCTCTTGGATGACCACAGAGCTGCCTCTCTGCAGAGCCTTATGGTGTCCTGTGATTGCACCATCATATGAATGTTACCAAAACTGTGCTTCAGAGAGCTGGCAAAGGAGGAGAATTGCTGGAGAGGGAAATCCCACATTATAAGAACCCACTAACATAAATACATGTTCTTTGAGTTGTTTGGCTAGTAGTGGTGAGGGATTTCTGTGGATATACCACCTACACACTTTCTCTCACCAGGTCTCCCGTAGGACCAGGAATAAGCATCTGTGAGATGGTTAGCCAGAGAGAGAGCCCAGCTGAGGAACAGAACCGAGCTCATTATCCACACAGGGGCCAAGCCTCTAATGTTGGCCTCAGCAGAAGAATGCACTAGCAAACTCCAGTGCCGGGTTAGAGACGCCAGCTGTAAAGTCCAGCACTGTCCGTACAGAGTGGCTGCCTGTGGTCTTAATGCCTTCCCTTCAACACCATCGCTCTGTACCTGTCATTGTTTTCAGAAACAGCAATGTTCTTATGTGACATTGCTGGTCGGCTGACAGGGACAGGGAGGCTACTGAGATGTTTAGACTCAGGGCCAGAGTTTGGATGAACTCTTCTGAAGCAGCTGTGAAATAAAATATAAGACATAGAACAAAAGGCTGTCCTCATCCGTGTTTGCTCCCACAGAACAAAGCTGGCTCCAGTGAGAGAGAAGAAAGTTGATTCCACTGATGTAAGAGGAAGGAGGAATTCTATTGGAGATGGCACCCTGTTCTTGCCGTTCCTGAGTCCCAACTCTTCCTAATGCTTCTGCAGCGTGGTGGTCCTGTGAGATACTTTTTTTTGAAGAGTCTCTCCTTGCTTACAGCAGTCCAAGTTTGATTTCTGTCACTCACAATGACCCACCCACCTATTCTGTCCAGATTCATACCATCTGGATAAGAAACCAAAGTGAAGAACTTGATATAACTGGCATGGTGAGACAAGAGCCAAGCCATCTATAGGAGAAACAAGGAAAAACCCAGAAACATATCCCTGGCATGAGGTTCAATATAGCAATGCACAGTTGCTTTCTTGAATGTCACAGTTGCTTTCTTGAATGTCACCTTAGCAGGTGGCTTAATCCCTAAGATACCGAAACTCTGCTCTCTCCCCAGCTTTGAAAAGACTGAAAAATTATTCACATTCATGATCCTGGAAAGACTCAGAAGCCTCTTCTCAAGACATCAAATGCTGATGAGTACAGGTTAACCCCAGGTAGAGGGCTGGCTGAAGGATCCTTCAAAGTAGGAGGAAAAGTAAAGCCTAAGTAATAAAACTCTACTTTCTCATAGAGTGTTGGGGTAAGGAGCTTTTTTTTTTGTTTTTTGGATGTCCAGGAAGTATTTGGCTGAAAGAATCTGAATTTATAAAATATTCTCAAATCAATGACTCTTTCAGACAAAGCATGGATCCATAAATTTTAGGAAAAATATATATATTTGTCCATTGTTCCACTTTTCTAGTTCTGCCTACAATGGGTAAGAGACGACTTTGTATGACAGGCACAGGCTTTCTGTCTTCTAGGATGACAAGTATTAAAAAAAATACCTAGATAATTTCCTGTACTTGCATGGAAGACAAACCTACAATTATAGTGCATGATGAAGAGGCAGCCATAAAGTTATTCTAAAATATCAACTGTCTGTAGAGCACCAAATGAACTAAGCTATTTGTCAGAGGAAACAAAATGCTTTTTACTTTTTAGAATCATTAAACCAAAATTCATTCCAGTACTTCTGAGTCATATCACATCCCATACCACCTATTTGGAATACAATAAAATACAAGCAATTTTAATAATTAAAAAGAAGTGTGCTTATATACAGGAACTCTTTTAATTGTTACCCAAATCTATTTGATAGGGTATGTAAACACAAACAATATAAGTGGTTTTAATTGCACTTTCATTGTGAATAAATAAAATGCTGAGTTGTTAGAGGAATCAAGAGGTTGCTCTCCTAGCTGAAGAACTAAGTGGCATGGGCATTTTCTCAGAAAGGAATTTAAAAGAGCACCTTTTTCTATTTATAAGGAACAGTGGAGTGTGTTCATTAATAATGGAGTCTAGACGAAGGAACTGCTGCCCCCTGTACAAGTGCTGACATCCAGGGTCCAAATTTAACTCGATGGCAATGCTCTTTCTTTTCAGCTCTGAAGTTATTTTTACCTTGCCAGCTATGCAAATTAGCTCATGGCCGCCAAGCATGAAAGAAACCAGGCTGAGACTGGTTAATATTTTATGAAAAATGAAAATACTGTAAATCACCATTCCTGGCACTGAGGTTCACACACTCTGTCACTGACCTTATGAAGACAGACCCATGAAAAATTTTTGTGCTACTCTAGCAACTAAAATGGCAAGGAGTGAGACAATTTACAGAAGAAACAGAATGTTTAATGATTATAGGAAAACGTTCCATGGCATTAGAGTCAAATTCCAATTAAAACAACATGATAGCCTGTTCTACCTATCAAACTGCCACCACTTTCAGAAAGACAGTAAATTGGCTCAACCACTTTGAAAAGCTCGTGAACGATGCATACAGAAGGACATCAACGATGTTCTCTCTTTGATCCAGTGGTTTTAGGAAATTATTTCAAGTACATGCTCCAAACTGAGGGAAAAATTTTACCTATAATATTCATTGAAGCACTTTTTATGATAATAAAATATTTAAAAATCACCCACAATTAAATAAAAATTTTTAAAATTAATTAGAAAACTTAAAAATGGTCAAAAGAAGTGAACAGACACTTCACCAAATGGAGATGTGGATGGAAAATAAGCCCAAGAAATGATGCACTAGGGAAATGCCAATTAAAACCACAATAGTTATTGCTACACACCCATTAGAAGGCTAAAATAGAGCAAAACAAAACAATAAAAAGCCTGACAGTAGCAAAAGCTGGCAAGAATGTGGAGCAACTGGAACTCTTGTATACTGCTTTGGGACTATAGCTGTTCTGTAAAAAAGTTTGGCAACTGCTTAGAGATAAATATACACTTGCTATATAACCCAGCAATGAACAGTTACTTATCACAGTCAGATTCATAACTGCCCAAACTGGAAACATTACAAATGTCCCTCAATTGGTAAATAAACAAATTGTGATATATTCATACAATTGAACAGTAGGCGAATAACAAAAAGGAATAAACTCAGCATATCCAACAACATGGATAAATCTCAAAATTATTATGCTAAATATAAGAACCAAGAGTGAAAGGCAACATACTAAATGATTCCACTTATAATATTTTTTGGAAAGGCAAAACTATAAGGACACAACAGAGCAGTAATTGTTATGAGCTGGGGATGGGGAGAGAGGATTGACTATAAACAGGCTTAAGGGAAATTTTGGAGAAAAACAAATATTCTATATCTTGATTGTGGTGGTGGTTAGCTGACCACATACATTTGTCAAAACACACAGAACTGTCCACCTAAAAAGGATGGATTTTACTATATGTAAATTATACCTCAGTAAACCTGACTTCAAAACATCTCAGATTCTTTAGTGGCTTTTTTTTTTTAATTGTGGTAAAACATACCACAAATCCTAAAAGAGGATGTTAAAGTGCTGCATTCAATATACCAGCAAATTTAGAGATCTCAGCAGTGGCCACAGGACTGGAAAAGGTCAGTGTTCATTCCAATCTCAAAGAAGGCAATGCCAAAGAATGTTCTAACTACTGTACAATTGCACTCATTCCACATGCTAGCAAAGTAATGCTCAAAATCCTTCAAGCTACGCTTCAACAGCACATGAACCAAGAACTTCCAGATGTACCAGCTGGATTTAGAAAAGGCAGAGAAACCAGAGATCAAATTGCCAACATCCACTGGATCATAGAAAAAGCAAGATAATTCCAGAAAAACATCTACTTCTGCTTCACTGACTATGCTAAAGCCTTTGACTGTGTGGATCACAACAAACTGGAAAATTCTAAGAGACGGGAATACCAGACCACCGTACCTGACTCCTGAGAAACCTGTATGCAGGACAAAAAGCAACAGCTAGAATCAAATATGGAATAATAGACTGGTTCCAAATTGGGAAAGGGGTATATTAAGGCAGTATATTGTCATCCCGCTTATTTAACTTATACGCAGAGTATATCATGTAAAATGCCAGGCTGGATGAAGCTCAAGCTGGAATCAAGATTGCCAGCAGAAATATCAATGACCTCAGAAATGCAGATGACACCACCCTTATGGCAGAAAGTGAAGAGGAATTAAAGAGCCTCTTGATGAAGGTAAAAGAGGAGAGTGAAAAAGCTGACTTAAAACTCAAGATTCAAAATATTAAGATCATGGCATCTGTTCCCATCACTTCGTGGCAAATAGATGGGGAAAAGATGGAAGCAGTGACAGACTTTATTTTATTGGGCTCAAAAACTACTGCAGATGGTGACTGCAGCCATGAAATTAAAAGATGCTTGCTCCTGAGAAGAAATGCTATGACCAACCTAGACAGCAGAGACATTACTTTGCCAACAAAGGTCCATCTAGTCAAAGCTGTGTTTTTTCCAGTAGTCATGTACAACTGTGAGAGTTGGACCATTAAGAAGGCTGAGCACCAAAGAATTAATGCTTTTAAAATTGTAGTGCTGGAAAAGACTCTAGAGAGTCCCCTGGACAGCAAGGAGATCCAACCAGTCAATCCTAAAGGAAATCAACCCTGAATATTCACTGGAAAGACTGACGCGGAAGCCCCAATACTTTGGCCACCTGATGTGAAGAACTGACTCATTAGAAAAGACCCTGACGCTGGGAAAGACTGAAGGACAACAGAGGATGAGATGGTTGGATGGCGTCACTAACTCGATGGACATGAGTTTGAGCAAACTCCAGGAGACAGCGAAGGATGGGGAAGCCTGGCATACGGCAGTCCATGTGGTCACTGATAGTCGGACACAATGAAGTAAGTGAACAACAAAACATACATAATGTGAAATTTACCATCTTAACCATTTTTAAGTGCACAATTCTGTGCCAACAAGTACATTCACACTGCTGTGCAACCATCAGCACCACCCACCCTCATAACTCTTTTCATAAACCTGAAACTGGGCCCATTAGACACCAAGTCCCCAGTCCCTCTTTCCCTCAACCCCTGCTACCACAATTCTTATTTCTATTTCTGCAAAATTGACTACTCTAGATACCTCAAATAAGTGAAATCACAATTTGTCCTTTTGTGCCTGGCTTATTTCATTCAGCACAATGTCTTCAAGGTTTGTCTGTTTTGTGGCATGTATTAGGATTTCCTTTCTTTTTAAGGCTGAATAATATTCCACTGTAGGTCTATGCCACATTTTGTTTATCCATTCATCTGTCAATGGACACTTGGATTGCTTCCACTGTTTGGCAATTATAAATAATGCTGCTATGAACATTGGGGTAGAAATACCTGTTAAGTTCCTTCTTCCAATTATTGCGGGTATATACCCATAAGTGGAACTGCTGAATAATAAAGTAATGTTATGCTTAGTTTTTGAGGAACCACCATACCATTTTCCATAGTTGAGTATAGTTCACTCAATGAAATAGCAGACTTTAAAATGCTATTTCTAACAGAAACAGACTCACAGAATTTGCGAACAAACTTAAGATTTCTGGAAGGAAAGAACAGTTAGGGAGTTTGAGACGGGGACATGTACATACTGATATATTTAAAATGGACAACCAATAAGGACCTACTGTACATCACAGGGAGCTCTGCTCAATGCTATGCGGCAGCCTGGATGGGAGGGGAGTTTGGGGGAGGACAGATACATGTATAAGAATGGTTGAGTCCCTTCACTGTTCACCTGAAACTATCACAAACATTGTTAATCAGCTAAACCCTAATACAAAAATAAAAGTTTTTAAAAAGAATGGAGAAAACTAGTAGAGATATTATCCTCAAATCGATTGACTGGTGGTGGTGTTCAGTAGCTAAGTCATGTCCAACACTTTGTAATCGTATGGTCTGTAGCCTACCAGGCTCCTCTGTCCACAGAATTTCCCAGGCAAGAATACTGGAGTGGGTTGCCATTTTCTTCTCCAGGGGATCTTCCTGGAGGATTGAATCCGGCGGAGGATTCTTTACCACTGAGCCACCAGGGAAGCCCAAGAAATTCATTTCTGTTTCAAGGGCTTTGCTGGTCCTTTGGTTTGGGACTCTCTTCAGTCCGCAGTTTCATGTGACCGCTTTCTTTTCTTCATTCAGGTGTCAACTCAAGGGTCACCTCTTTTGTCTTTCTCTAGATATTGTCTTCTAGTGATTCCTATAGCTTTGTCTCCATTAGTATCTTTCTTTCTCTCTATCCTCGCTGCCAATGTGCTCATCATTTCCCCCATCATGACGCAGTGGTCTCTCTGCCTTCCTATCCCTTCTCCCACAATGTTATCTCCAGACCACTGCTAGAATGATCTTTCTAAAACTCAAGTCTAATAGGCATCTTCCCCTTTTAAATCCTCCAATACCTCCACATGGACTTTCAAATATCACCATGATGTAAAGCTTAGCCTGCTCCCACACCTCCCCCATGCCATCCTCCAATCACCTGAACTAATTATGGTTTCTACAGGTGTTCAGGTGCTCACACGTCAGTGCCTCTGTGTGTACTTTGCCTTATCTGAATATAACCTGCTCCTCCAAAACATTTCCCTCAACACTTTGTTTAGCATGAACTTCCTTTAGGCCGTCTTCCCAAATCACCTTTTCCCCCATCTTCTCTCTAATAATTTATCATTCTTATCTGTCTTCCCTATTGGACCGAGTTCTCTAAGGGCAAGGCCTAAGGGAACATTGTTCCCATACAATACGGAATAAAGTATGTCAGTCTCTTTGGGCTGCTTTGACGTAATACCACAGACTGGGTGGCTCTAAGAACAGAAATTTATTTTTCTCAGTTCTGCAGGCTGGGAAGTCCAAGATCAAGGTGGCAGTTAATTTGGTATCCAGTGAAACATGCTTCCTCGTTTATAGACTGCCATCTTCTGTGCTGTGTCCCCACATGGAGGAAGGGGACAAGAAAGCTTTCTGGGGCCTCTTAATAGGATACTAATCCCATTAGCTAATCACCTCCAAAGGCCCACTTCCAAACATCATCACCTTTGAAATTAGGCTTCAGTATATGAATTGGGGTGTGGGGGGAATGAACGTTCAGTCTATGGCACGGCGCTTGGCGTACAGTAAGTTCTCCACAGGGGCCTTCCCAGATGACTCAGTGGTAAAGAATCTGTGTGCCAGTGCGGGAGACACAGGAGATACGGATCCCTGGGCCAGGAAGATCCCTTGGAGGAGGGAACTGCAACCCACTCCCGTATTCTTCCCTGGAAAATTTCATGGACAGAGGAGCCTGGCGGGCGACAGCCCGTGGAGTTGCGAAGAGTCAGACACGACGTAGCAACTGAGCACAAGTTCTCCATGAAGGTATGTCGTAGGGAAGAGAATCAGATCAACCTCAGGCTGGAAAAGATCTTGGAAAACATCAGGCCCAAACTCTAAGCCACTATATATGTTCCTGGGCTAGGATCACCCCAGCCTCTGTTTGGACCCTGACAGAGAAGGGCAGCAATGATCTTCCAAGGCAGCCCATCCCTGTCCTTGAGCTTATGCAAAGGAACCCCCTCTTATTGGAGCTGCAAGACCGTCCTTCAAGTGTTCAAAGATAAGCACTCCTGGAATTAACCTCTTCTCCAAGCTAACACCCTTATTTCTTCTCTCATGTCCCTGTAACTTTTTTTGAAGGCTAAACCCTAGTTATTCTGGACAATTTTACCGGAACCACTCCTTTTTTGCCACTTTAAAGGGAGTGCGCATTTCAAAAACCAGGACTGAGGGTAAAAGTGGGACCAGTCTGAACCTTGTTTGGGACCTTAAATTCTGGTTACAGCAGGCCCTAGTTAGCTCTGCAGCCTCCTCTCCTGAGACTGGGGAGCCAAGGGTGGTTCTTGAATAGGGAGACCATGTGAGCAAAGCTAGTCTTTGGAAGGGTTGTGTAGCAGGACTTGAGAGAGCAGCCTGAGTGAGCAGGGATGTCTGGGCAGGGGAGCAAGGGGGAGCTCTACCTCCCTACCACGGGAGGTACAGAGGCTCTGACTTTGGTGACAGTAACCAGGGTGAAAAGGAAGTTCCTTATCTCCATCTTCCCAGAATACTCAGCGTGCCGACAAGATGCGTCTGTTCCACATAGTTGTCAGGAAAAGGACTGTTAAAATGCCCAGAACTGTCAAAAAGAATGGAGGCAGCCACTGCATGGCCAAGGGTGACCCCAGGAAGATTAGAGGTGCTGGTGTCACCTTCCAGAGGGGAAAACGAGGGCTCTACAGAAAAATCAGGAGGTGCTCTTGGGCCAAATACAGAGGCTCCCCAGCCATATCTCTCAACTGACCCCACCACACTTGCCATCCGCTCTCTCAACAACCACATCATTGGAGGAGCCTGTATGACATCATCAAAGAAAGCCCTGCTGAAGGCAGATGGGCTGGATTTCAGCAACCAGGGTCACAACCAGGGAGGAGAGTGGTGGGAATGCCAATCCCAATTCCCCGTGAGCTGACCCCACACACCCCCAAGCCCTCGCCAGAGCCGCTGCTCCCAGAGCTGAAGAGGGGCGCCCACAGCTCCCAACCTTATGTCATGCGAGGCTTTTACTTACTGATCTCACCATCTCTGAGATATTTAAAAGAACAGCCATGGGGGTGGGGGTGGCAGGACTGAAAACTGTGTGTGAACTGTGAGAAAGGCTGTGAATGAGCAAATTATCTCTGCTTCTCCCTCCAAACTCATTTTACACCTCTTGGTAGCGGCAGTGATGCTGCAGGCATTCTGGTCTCCATCCTAGCAATTAGAGACCTGAGCTTGTCTGGACTGGAAGCTTCAGCATCTTGTTTCCTCAATATGATGACCACAGAGCCTCCCCACCCCACCCCACCCTGACTTCTGCCCACCAGCTCCACAGTGTGGCCTGGGGTCATGCACCCTCCAAGCATATGTCTTATGGGAAATGGATCTGAACTTCAAGGTGACTCCTCTTTGGAGGAGAAGGTCCTGATACTATTATAAGAAGAAGTGCATTCAAAAGACTAGTGCCCACAAGGTTTCTCTGGGGATGAGCCATCCAAGGGAGACAAACCGTCCACTCCACCCACACTCACCCCTTCTCTGTCCCTTCTGGCAGTTCAAATCTGCTGTGATTGTGGAGAAAGCCTGACTTTTTTTTTTTTTTTTTTTTTGCTTCCTATTTATATTCCTGTTTAGAGGTGGCTATTACAGGGGCATGAGGAAACAAGAATCTCTTCCAGAGATATTGTGGAAAGAAAATGGAGAAGAATTCACTGTCTTGGGAATTTAGCGTTCAATGTAAACTGGGCATGAAGGTACACTACACCCCTTCTGCCCTAGACAGATGAGGGGTGTTGATGCCACCCTGCAAGACATCCAATAAGAAGATGCCCAGGAACACTCTAGTACATCCACATTTGAAGCAGAAAATCCATCCTGCACTTGACTCCGGCAGCGCCCTTCATTCATGACAGCAGCTGGAGGCTCAAGCACTCCTATGCCAGTTGCTCATCTAGGCCCATGTTTCCAACACTCTCAGAACATCTCCATCCTTTTTGACAAGATTTGAAGATAAGATGGTTGGAGCTTTTCTTTCTAATATTTATTTGTTTGACTGCATCAGATCTTCGTTGTGGCACTCAGGATCTTTGCGGCATCACACGGGGTCTTGCCTTGTGACATAAGGATTCTTTAGTTGTAGCACACAGGCTCTGGAGTTGCAACTCATGGGTTTAGTTGCTCATGGGATCTTGGTTCCCCAACCAGGGAAAGAATCTGTGTCCCCTACATTGGAAGCATTTTCTTAACCACTGGACCAAAAGGGGTTTCTGATGAACTCCTTTCTGGGATTCCTCATCACAAAGCTTAAGAAAAGTTGCATGTCCCAGCAGGAGCCACAGATTCCAAGGAAAAGAATTCCCCCTTCATTCCTTTGTTCATTCCTTCCCGCATGAATGTGCACTGACATTCCATGTGTACCAAGCACCAGTGTGAGGAGCCAGGATGCAATGGCAAGCAAGATGCTCATGAGCTTAGAGCTTACAATCTAGCGAAGTGCATCTTCTAAAAGCTAAGACCAGGGATAGAACACAGCAGCTCCTGGCTCTGCTGGGATGTTGGCACCAGGTAAGCCCATTCGTTTGTGCCTCAGTTTTTCCAATGAGAAAATTAGGCTGCTGATCCTATAGGGGAAAAAAAGCTGGATGCTTTCTCTATGCAGCCTTCCTTCTCATGAGAACACCAGAAGAAACTGCAAGGGGTAACCAGATGACCCTGGGGAGGGTGAAAGGAAAAAAAAAATAAATGAAAATCTACACATACAGATTCTCGTTCCAGGATCAATGAGATTCGCTTCTTTGAGGACTTCTGCTGGTTAGGGACAGGCAGAACCTTTACTCTGGATGAGAGAATTCCTCAAGGATACCTTTTTTCCTCCTTGAGTCTGCAACCCCATTCCTTACACCTCAAGCCAAATTAGTGGGGAAGATGGCTTGCGGGTACCTCTTTCTGGGTCTGGTGACTAACATTCAACCATACTTCCATGAATCTTATAAGTATATAACTTAAAAAAGGATAGGACAAATTTTGTTAAGAGAAACGTGAAACCCAGATGGGAGATGATATAAGGGAGAAGCCCTAACCATTTTAAATAATAATAACTCCAATGTCTGGAATTTTGAATTTTAAGAAGCATAAACATTCTCCAATACAAGTATTACAAAATCCCTAGAAATATTCTGCCTAGGATTATCGTCCCCATTTTAAGGATGAGGAGACCAAGCTCAAGAAGGCTGAGTGCTCTGCTGTTACAGCCATAGATAAAAAGCACTAGCGAGAGTGAACTTGAACCCAGTCCCCAGCTCCCAAGTTCAATGTTCATTCAGACTCAGCACAGAAAGAACATCCAAACTGCTTGTGAGAAACTGAGGATAAAAACAGAGGCCTTAGAAACCCAAACAAATATCTTGATTTCCAAAAAGAAGACTCTAGAATGGTAACAAGGAAGCTCATTGTCAACCCCAGAGGAATTCCGCATTATACTGGTAAATAGTTTGTGAGCAATGAGGAAGCAAGATGATCAAATACTGTATGGAAAGCTTAGCTCAGTTCCAGGCAGAAGTGAGCAGGGCTCGGTAAGTATGAGAACTCTTCCTATCACTACGATCGTTGCTTCTCATTAATATAATTAGGAATCAGCATGGGATTGGAACACATTGAACTAAGCTAACCTTGTTTCTTTTTTTAATGGGTTGTTGGAGAAATAAATCAGGAAACTGCTGAAGATTTGGTATCCCTGTATACAAAATCTCTTATTATGCTATCAGAATAGTGGGGAATACCACTGGGCAAGTTGCTAATATTTGAAAAATCTTGCCTAAGTTATATTGATCAGTGAATAAAACATCGACTTTGCTATTTCAAGCCTATGAGATCTTAGGTAACTTATTTAACCTTTCTGCGGCTCCACATCCTCATCTGAAAAATATTATCATTAAACAATAGCAACCCACTCAAAAGACCAGCAAGGGTTGATGAGATGGACAGATAAGTAACAGATAGGCAGCAAACATTAGCTATTAATGCAATTATATTATAAACTTCAACCTATAGTGAGGTCTCTAGAGGTGTGCTACTATGTTCTAGCATCATTATTTCTGTCCATTTCGACATATTCATCAACAGCTTGCATGTCAACAGCAAAAACAGTAGGAAACTAAAGGACAATGATGGATGTTCATATGTAAAAGATCTGAGAATGACAATCAGCCAACAGTGCAATAAGGGGGCTAAAAAGTAAACCCCTACTGTGCGCACTAACATGTGGCACCATCTGCGAGTTGGCTACATGGGTCAGACCAGTGAAGTACGATGTTCAGTTCTGGGTGCCATATTTTAAGAGCAATACTGGGAAACACAGGGGATGGGGGTAGCACAGGGGGTCGTGAAATGTCAGGTGAGATGTAGTTGAGAAAAGGGTGAATGTTCTGTTTGGTAGCAAGTGGCTATCACTTGGGTAAAGACTTATACTGTGCTTCTTCTTGGCCTAACTTGGGCCAATGGATCAAATTAGAAGGAGCCAGCTTTTAGCAAGACAGACAGACCGAAAGGAATGAAGAAAGAGAGGGAAGGTGGAGGAGGATGGGGTGGGGTGGGGTACCTAGGAGCTGCCCAACAATAGAAAAGCATGCCCTGCCAGTAGTGAGCTCTTCATCACAGGGAGAGTCCAAGTAGGGGCTTAGTGACCAGAAATCAGGGAAGTTAAGAGTCTGATGAACTAGATAATCTGAAAGGCCATTTTCAATTCTCAGAGGCTACAACCTCACCCCCTCTGCCCTGCTCAGAGCTCTCTTCCACACATCCCTTCCTCCATCAAAGTCACTCTGGAGGTCCTAATCCCAGGAACACCTGCCAAAATCTGGCCTGTGAGATGCACATTCAATAGTGACAGATTCAGCCAGCTGAACTGGCTGGCCTGTCTGGAGATTTTGACACTGCAGCAAGTGACCCTCTGGAATCCCAAATGAACTATGGAGAGCATCAGAGCCTGGGCTTCAAGCAGGCTGCACTGGGGACCTCAGCCACACAGGCCAAATACTGCAACACTCCCTCCCTCCACCACCCACTGTCACCATAGCAACCACAGAGGCGGACTACCTCGCAAGGCATTTCAATTCAGGCAGAGTGAGGCCCAGTTTCTCCTGCAATTTTCCAAAGTAGTGAGCCCCAAGGGAACACAGGGAGGAGGACTGGAGAGGGACAGAGTTTCTCCCATCCTTCCCCAACAGGCTGCCCTGGGGGCCACCTGGAGACACAGCCCGCCATCCACAACTTGACCTTGGCATTCTCTTACTCTAACCAGAAAAACGGGAGAGAGAGCCACTGGGAATTTCCTTATTTTTAGCAGCACAATCACTTAGCAACCTAAACGTCCCATTCTTCCCCACCCCTCCAGAAGCCTGAAGAAATAAATACAGTATCGAGGACTCCAGCGCTTGGCTCTGATACAGCATGAGGCTGTAATAATAATTTCTATTTATATAGAAATTAGCTTGCCCTCCAAGGAGCTCAGAGAGTCTTGATAAATTTAAGGCACTAATCCCTCACACCCAGCCCCCTCTGTCTCTCAGCACAAACTTCCCAAGGGTGACTGTTCTCTGCTCTTTCATGAAGCCTAGAATGAGAACAGACTTTATGTATGGACTCTAAGACATGGAATGATAACAATCCACTCCAGGGGGCAGGGGCCCTGTATATTACTGCCTGCTACAAAAAAAAAAAAAAAAAGGCATTTATCTCTAGCGAGGAAGCAGAGAAAGGTCAGTGTTTCTCCAGGAAATGCCAGCAGTGATTTCCTTCCTCGCATTTCACCTTGTTAACCATTTGCTTCTTCTGGAAACTCCTCCCTGCCATGATTCCCACTAATCTGTCTCCCACTGCCTGCCTGCTTCTCCTTTTACCTTCCATCTTTCCCAGCATCAAGGTCTTCTCCAAAAGGAAAAGAGGGCTGCAGAGGTTAGATGGTTAGATAGCATCACCAACTCAATGGACGTGAATCTGAGCAAACTCTGGGAGATAGCGAGGGACAGGAAAGCCTGGTGCGCTGCAGAGTCAGACACGACTTAGCCACTGAATGAACAGCCCTGCCTGCTGCCTCTCTGCCTCCCTTCTGGGTCACCCATCTCTTCAGCACCTGTTTAATGCAGGGTCCGCTGGAGTCCATCCTCAGCCATCTTCTCTCTCTGCTGCTTTCCTAGGAAAATCTGACTCATTTCTATGGTTACAAACGTCGTCCACACACCACTGAACTGCAGATGTCCATGCCGAGCCTGAGCTGACCTCCAGCCTTCCGACCACCGTGCCACACCCAAGGGTCCAAAAGGCATATCCAACCCCACAAAGACAGAGTCACCCTCATCTCCCCACTCTGACTGCTCTGCATTCAGGGTGCTACCTCCCAAGGAAGGAACCACCACCCCTGCCTCCGCCAAACACGGGACTCATTTTTGCTTGTTCCCTCTCCCTCATAGCCCCAATTTAAAGATCTGTAAATTACACCTGTCCCCTTGTGGTCTCACTGACACAGTTCAGATCCATACTTTCATTTTGTTCTAGACAGTAACACACATAAAGGATGGCTCTCTAACTGGTCCTCTGGGCTTGAGTTTTAGTATTCCTCCCTAACCATCACCACCCACTCGCATGCACCACGACAAGAATCTGAGCCTTGGAGAGTTGGAAGGTGTATCTACTCAGGAATTCTCTTTCTCTCTCTTGCTTTAAACCCTTTCATGACCCTCTCCTGCCTTCTTAACAAAATCCCAACGTGTTATCACAACACACAAGACCCTAATGTTCCCACCTGCTGGTAGGGCTACCTCAGGAACCAGCACGCTCACCCTGCCTATTGCCCAGCCCCTGGCCACCCCATAATCGCTATTCTCCAAATACAGCAGGCTTGCTCCCACTTCCGTACCTTGGTTTGCGTTCCCTCTTTGGTTTTCTTCCCCTGCCCCACCATGCAGCTGAGGAGACCCTTCTGAATAAATCTCCACTCAAACAACAGCTCCTCTTTGTGGCCTCTTCTCCTGACTCTTCCAAACACAGCTAGATGCAGCCTACCTCTCACTCCCCAAGCACCTTGTATGTCCCTCTCTTACAGATGCACCATGTTTATTGTAATAGTTAGGTCCAGGTCTAATTACCCAAGATACCTGGACTCCTGCAGGAAGGTGCTGTGGCCCCTGAACTCACCACAGGGTTTGCCATTTACTAAACATTTAAAAACACTCGTCAGAAGGGTGCTCTGATTTCCAGAGCTTCATACTCTTCCAGCAGGCTCCTCTGAAGGGATTCCAGACAGTTAGCATCTCCTACACAATATAAAATACAAAGTATATACCTTGAACACTATGTACCTTGAATTAATACATCATTATACACTATGATTATACACCAGAATATTAAAAAGCAAAGGCATCACCTTGCTGACAAACATCCACATATTCAAAGCTATGGTTTTTCCAGTAGTCATGTACGAATGTTAAGAGTTGGTGCATAAAAAAGGCTGACTGCGAAAGAATTGATGCTTTTGAACTGTGATGCTAGAGAAGACTGTTGAGAGTCCCTTGGACTGCAAGGGATCAAGCCAGTCAATCCTAAAGGAAATCAACCCTGAATATTCATTGGAGGGGCTGTTGTTAAAGCGAAAGTTCTAATACTTTGGCCACCTGATGCGAAGAGCTGATTCATTGGAAAAGATCTTGATGCTAGGAAATATTGAAGGCAAAAGGAGAAGGGGGTGGCAGAGGATGAAAAGGCTAGATAGCAATACCAGCTCAATGGACATGAATTTCAACAAACTCCAGAAGATAGTGGAGGACAGGGGGAGCCTGGTATGCTGCAGTTCATGGGGTTGCAAAGAAGTGGACTCAACTTAGCGACTGAACAACAACAATACAGTATGTACCTTGAATGAAAGCATCATTTATGTGCAGAGTGAATTCAAGAGAGCCTATTGCTGCCTTTCCTCTGGACCCTGTATTTCTACTAATGCAAAGTCAGGTAACATTTGTTAAACCAAGAAACACCAGTCTTTTTCATGTGCACTGCTGGAAAGCCATAGCTCTGCTATCTGGTACTTAAGCTATTCAATTATGAAATCCAAATTCAGGACTTTACAATTCTCCCTTTCCATGTCATTTATGTAGGGCTTTGGAGCTACTTAATTCAGGATATTTAGAAATCTAATCATCAGTATCTACCCTTCGCCCACCAGAAGATACACATACAGTCTAGCCCCACGTGTCTCCACTCACCAACAGTTCCTTCTGCTGAGACCCCCTGCTCCAGCAAGAATGACGGGAACCCAAGGGTAATTCCTCCTCTTCTCTCCTCCCTCTTGGGCAGATTCACTCCCCAGAAGTTTCTGGAAAGCTCTACAGTTGAGGCAATGTCATTATCAGGGAAAAAGATAGGTGAATGCAGAAGCAGCCTGGCGGTAAGCTGTTGGAATCTTGTCGAGACCTCCCACCCTGACGCTGGGCAGCTTGATCCTGCCTCTCATTCTCCTACATGCTCCTCTTTCCAAAGGAGGGAAGTATCCTGAATCAGAAGCAAACACCGCTCGCTGCTCTCTCTTCAGCCCTTCTTCCTTCCCTTCTCCCTAGCCCCTCTGTGATCCCCTGCATGCCTATTCTAATCCATTCACCTCTACTCCCTCTTTACACCCTCAAAGCACAAGACCATGCGGTGGTGTGCCATTTCTGCTAGCAACCCGATAGGGCTACGATGTCAGGGAAATGGATACCTGACCGCCTGGGCAGGGGTCCGAGAGTGCAAGCTCTCTCCTACCCCCACCCCTGGGACTCTGGGCTGGCTCTGCTTCTCTGCACCTCCATCGAAGTGAAGTGAAGTCGCTCAGTCGTGTCCGACTCTTTGCGACCCCATGGACTGTAGCCTACCAGGCTCCTCTGTCCATGGGATTTTCCAGGCAATAGTACTGGAGTGGATTGCCATTTCCTTCTCCAGGGGATCTTCCCGACCCAGGGATCGAACCCAGGTCTCCCGCATTGTAGACAGACGCTTTACCATCTGAGCCACCAGGGAAGTCCATTACTTCATCTGTAAAGTGATGTTGGACTTTCCAGCCCTCGGGGCTGGAATCCTCTTTCTACCCTGCTTTCCCTTTCTGATTCCCCCAGACACACCTCTCCTTTCCAGACCATGTGGGTGCTTGGAAAACGCTGCCTGTGCCCTGTTACCTGGGAACTTGCTTTATCCTCGGTGCCACAGAGTAAACAATAAAAATGTCATCTCTTCATTATCTGGGCTGATGGAGGAAGAGACTTAGCCAACTCATCATGATGGATAAAACCAAAGTAATTTATTGTGTATTTGACTTTGAGAGGCAGTTAGAGACACTCTCAGAGACATACAACTACCTCTGCCCATCTGGAAATCAGCCCACACCTTCCCAGACTGGCCTGCATCCCAGCCTGGGGTTTGGCTGTGGTATGGGAAGAGGACCTGGGCTGTGCCGAAAGACCACAAGTGGATAAGATGGTGTTAATTGTGTCATTATTCACAATATTCACCAACCAGGTGTGGGACATAACTGCCTAACGTCCCTGGACACACAGAATCCAGGAGAAGGTAGGGCTTTTTCATAATTATCCCCACGTTTTGAGCCGCAGTCAAGGCACTAATCAGATGCCAGGAGAACACAGGGCAGGGGGCTACCTGATTCTAACCAGGTGGTTCTGGGAAGCCTCAGATGAAGAGTTCAGGCAAAGCCAACGGTGATACGGGGACCCCTCACAACTAACAGCATCAATATGAACCTTGCCTGGAATTGTCCGTGAAACCCAGTGAATCCCCAAATAGAGAGTGAGTTCCGCTCCATGCATGGAACTGTGCGAGATGTTCAGGCGATAAAAGATATTTAAGGCAGTTTTGACTTCCAGGCATAAAGTAATCAGTGAATAAGGCAGCGTTATATTCTGATATAAAAAAGGGCTCAATGTGTGGAACTGACAATGCGAAGGAGATCAGGCTATAATCAAGTGCTAATTGCATGGAAAAAGACAGCGAATGAGAAATCCTCCATAAACATTGTTATTTACTTCCCCTGCATCTCTATGGCTGTCGATAACAACATCCCAGCGAGCTGTGGGTGAGAACACTTCATCTCAATCTGTAGGCGGGCAGCATGTGCTGGACCAGGAAGGGGAGGCCTGGTCCTGGAATAACCTGGTGTGCATCACAGGCAGGTTACTTCCCCTCTTGAGATCTCGGGAGAGGAGCAGGACTCAAGGCTCTCTGAAGTCCCTTCCAGTTTGAATGAAGTGTGGTTTTAAATGCAGAGGAACCAGATGACGTCATGGTGGGAGATGCTGAGGAGAGACTGGAAGGGTGCAGAGGAAATGAAGGAGGAGGGATGACAGAAGGGATTTCTGATGTGGGCAGATGCTGGGCAGGGCTGCGATGGTCAGCTCTGCTGAAGAGAACAGGTTTGAGCAGGTGGCAACGGTGCACAAGCAGGGACGGGAACAGCCTCACCAACTGAGAACGGCTTCATGGGTCACGCAGGAGAGGTCAGGTCAGACCTGGGATGACAAGGGCGTGCCTTGCCTTGGAAGGAGCTGTAGGGAGAATCTCATGGCGGTCAACAGACTGAAACTGGGGACAAAATGAAGGCACGGAGCCAATCAAGGAGCAGTTAAATCACCCACGATATTGAGATGAGGAGGATGTGGGCTGCTGTCAGTGAGGATGACATTGAAGGGAGGAATAATCACATATTTTGAAAGGACAGATAAGATTTGGGAAACTTGGGTATGAAGGATACAGAAAAGGGATGAGTCCAGTACCAACCTCACCACCTTGGACCCCAGGTGAACATCTGACTCCAAATCCCCAGAGTTTGAAAGAGACGAACACCTAGGACCAGAGCATCTCACACCCTATAAGACGGACCATGGGGAGGAAGAGGCAGAACAGCAGTTGCGTGTGCACTGACCAGGCAGACTCTTTCCTCTGGTGAAGAAGCCCTGTTTCACTTCGCATCCCCCATGGCAGCTGATGCTTGGCCAGGAACAACGATCAGCACTTGTCTGTTCACTGAGAGTCACTCCGAACCTTAAATAATCCCCCATGTAACCTTTGAAACCTCAAGAGGCAGCAAACCCAGAGGAGCACAGATCTGGGAGGGGGCCATTTGAGATAGAAACAGAGGGCACGGCCCTAGCAGGACTGATGTGGGCAGACCACGGGCAGCGGGGAATTGGGAGGGAGGGCAGAAGAGTGGTAGATGATAGGTTTTGCAGCAACTATCAGATAAATAAATAAATCAGCCATCTGATTTATTTTATTATCAAATAAATCAGCCATCTTCCAAATGCCCTGATTCTCATCACCCCCATGAGGTAGACGGAGAAGAGCCCTGCCTGCTTTCAGAGAAGAGGGCAGAGATTTGGGGAAAGAAGAAGGTGGCAAGAGCCCAAGTCTCTTCATTCTCAGGCCAGAACACTCTGCCAGACCTCTCTGCTCCTTGGGCACGGCACACGCTGGCAGGCTTCCTGACTGGCCCAAGACCGCTTTAAAACTTGATGACTTGGCATTCATCCCCTCGCAAACCAAGCTCTGCGTCTGCTGGATGTAGCCTCTACATTAACCAAAGTGTCAAAGGCCAGCAGGCTGCCTCCCATCACTCGCATCCTTCCCCCAGAGCCCCAGCTCCCCTCTCCACGAGGCTGGCCATCCCAGCACCCCTACAGCCCCTCCCCAACCCCCTCCCACAGCCCAAGACAAAGGTTCAGAGCTCAGAGCCCCACTTCCCTGCAGGCGGCCAGCCTAGAGCCCTATCTGATGACCTCCTCTGCACCTCCCTGCCCAGACAGGTAAAAGGGGGACCAGGGAAAAAATCCACTTGATGAAAACAGCAAAGAAAGAAATTAGATGTGGGCGGGGGGGGGGTGGTGGTGCAGGGTGTGCTGTGTGGCCTGAGGTAACCTTTGACAGAGAAACAAACATCCCTCCCTCCTGGAGACAGGGGGAAAGGCAGGGGTCTTAAAACCTAGGAGGGAAATGGAAAAATAAATAAATAAAAGTGACAACTATTGTGATCCAAATACAGCATCCTCCCAAACTCCCAGAACAGATGTCTCCTGGGACCAAGCTGGCAGGCTGCAGTTTCCTCATTCCTCCTGTTTCCTGCTCTGTCAGTAGAAATTCTATCCTGGGGCTTCTTGAGTTCCTGTGTCCTGCCCTGATGGAGATCCTGTGGAGCCAGGGGACCCTCCCTGAAGAGGGGGTGCTGTGGGAGGAGACGAGACCTGCAGGGCAGGGCACAGCCTCCATCACCTATGGCCCCACAGGAAACACGGAGCCCAATCTAAAATTCCAAAGATGATAAAGTACTCTGGAATATTTCTTATTATGAGATATTTCAGATATTCAGAACATAAAACAATGTACAGTCGTACAAAGTCCCATATTTAACAGGGGTTACCATTTGCTGATATGTACTTCAAATCATTATTTCTTAAATGAACATTTCAAATACAGACCAAACTCCATCCCACCCCGTTTTCTCCCCTACCTCCCTAGAGTAGCCACTGTCTGAAACTGCACATCAGCAGTCACATGCAGATTTATATACTTTCCCAATATATATAGTTTAGGTACTTATCTAACTCAAATGTTTTCAATGGGGTCCATGAACCACCTGCATCAGGGTTATCTGGGTGCCTCCTTCACATCCATAGCATGTGAAATGTGAATGCTAGCATTCTCCATTTGCTCAGGGTTAAGGCCAAAGTTCAGCTTTTTAAACAAGACCCCCAGGTGATTTTAATGCACACCAAAGATCCAAGAGCCTCTCTTCTAGCTTAGAACTTTAAACTTTTCTAAGTGCAAAACAAATAACAACAATGACTGAAACCCCGCAAGAAGGGTAACCCTTCAAATTGTTGTTATTTACTGCCCCATGCTGAAGCTGAAACTCCAATACTTTGGCTACCTGATGTAAAGAATGAACTCATTGGAAAAGACCCTGATGCTGGGCAAGATTGAAGGCAGAAGAAGGGGACAACAGAGGATGAGATGGTTGGATGGCATCACCGACTCAATGGACATGTGTTTGAGCAAGCTCTGGGAGTTGGTGATGAACAAGGAAGCCTGGCATGCTACAGTTCACAGGGCCGCAAAGAGTCAGACATGACTGAGTGACTGAATTATCTAACTACCTAACTACTGCCCCAAGCATTAGTTTTCTGAGAAAAGAAGAGAAGCAAAAGGCAAAGAAGAAAAAAAGAAAAAGGCAAAAGAGAAAAGGAAAGATAAACCCATGTGAATGCAGAGTTCCAAAGAATAGCAAGGCGAGATAAGAAAGCCTTCTTAAGTGGACAATGCAAAGAAAAAGAGGAAAACAAACAAACAAAAGGAACAGCTAGAAATCTCTTCAAGAAAATTAGAGACATCAAGGGAACATTTCATGCAAAGATGGGCACAATAAAGGACAGAAAGAACATGGACCTAACAGAAGCAGAAGATATTAAGAAGAGGTGGCAAGAATACACAGAAAAGCTGTACAAAAAAGGTCTTTGGGTTGACCCGGACAACCACAATGGTATGCTCACTCACCTAGGGCCCAACATCCAGGAGTGGAGTGTGAAGTCAAGGGGGTCTTAGGAAGCATTACTACAAACAAAGCTAATGGATGTTATAGAATTCCAGCTGAGCTATTTCAAGTCCTAAAAGATGATACTGTTAAAGTGCTGCATGCAATATGCCAGAAAATTTGGAAAACTTAGCAGTGGACACAGGACTGGAAAAGGTCAATTTCCATTCTAATCCCAAAGACAGTCAATACCAAAGAATGTTCAAACCACTGCACAATTGCGTTCATTTCACATGCGAGCAAGGTAACCCTCAAAATCCTGCAAATTAGATTTCAACAAGAACCAAGAACCAAGAAACAAGAACTTCCTGATGTACAAGCTAGATTTAGAAAAGGCAGAGGAACCAGAGATCAAATTGCCAACATCCGTTGGATCATCAAAAAAGCAAGAGAATTCCAGGAAAACATTTGCTTCATTGACTACACTAAAGTCTTTAACTGTATGGATCACAACAAACCATGGAAAATTCTTCAAGAGATGGGAATACCAGACCACCTTATCTGCCTCCTGAGAAATCTGCAGAATAAGAAGCAACAGTTAGAACCAGACATGGAAAAACAGCTTGGTTCCAAATTGAGAAGGGAGTTCGTCAAGGCTGTATATTGTCACCCTGCTTATTTAACTTATATGCAGAGTACTCATGAGAAATGCCAGGCTGGATGAAGCACAAACTGGAATCAAGATTGCTGGGAGAAATATCAATAATCTCAGATATGCAGATGACGTTACCCTTATGGCAGAAAGTGAAGAGGAACTAAAGAACCTCTCGATGAAGGTGAAAGAGATGAGTGAAAAAGATGGCTTAAAACTCAACATTCAGAAAACTAAGATCATGGCATCTGGTCCCATCACTTCATGGCAAATAGATGGGGAAAAGATGGAAACAGTGACAGACTTTATTTTCCTGGGCTCCCAAATCACCGTGGATGGTGACTGTAGCCATGAAATTAAAAGACACTTGCTCCTTGGAAGAAAAGCTATGACAAACCTAGACAGTGTATTAAAAAGCAGAGACATCACTTTGCTGACTAAGGTCCATATAGTCAAAGCTATGGTTTTTCCAGTAGTCATATATGGATGTGAGAGTTGACCCATTAAGAAGGCTGCATGCCAAAGGATTTATACTTTCCAGCTGGGGTATTGGAGAAGACTCTTTAGAGTCCTTTGGACTGCAAGGAGATCAAACCAGTCAATCCTAAAGGAAATCAACCCTGAATATACTTTGGAAGGACTGGTGCTGAAGCAGAAACTCCAATACTTTGGCCACCTGATGGGAAGAGCTGACTCATTGGAAAAGACCTGATGCTGGGAAAGACTGAAGGCAGGAGGAGAAGGGGACAACAGAGGATGAGATGGCTGGATGGCATCACCAGCTCGATGGACATGAGTTTGAGTAAGCTCTGGAAAATAACGAAGGACAGGGAAAGCTGCAGTCCACGGGGTTGCCAAGAGTTGGACACGACTGAGTGACTAAACAACAACACTGCCCCACGTGAAATTTCAAACTTTCTCCATCTGTCTGGGGTCATCCTGCTGTTTCCCCATCACTTCCACATCTTACTCAGAGCCACAGTGAAACAACAGTAGCACTTATTATCTTTAAGGGGGGAAGGAGGAAGAGTAGCGAGGTAAAGGGGCATGTATATCCAATGTCCTCTGAGTATCAGCCCACCACTGCCTCCATCTGTAGCCCCTTATAAACTGTGATAGACTTACAATATATGCTGTAACTGGATATCTGTATTTTTATTGGTATCTTAATTTAGAAGCTATGTACATTCCTTCTTACAGTTATAATTTGCAATCACAAGAGTCACCCATTTAAAGTGTACAAGTCAGTGGGTTTTTAGTGTCGTCACAGAGTCATCCAACTAACGTGTGTGCACAATCACTCAGTCATGTCTGATTAACATGTATGCACAATCACTCAGTCATGTCTGACTTTTTGTGACCCCATTGATTGCAGTCTGCTAGGCTCCTCTGTCTGTGGAATTTTCCAGACAAGAATACTGGAGTGGGTTGCCATCCCCTTCTCCAGGGCATCTTCCCAAGCCAGAGATTAAACCCACGTCTCCTGCATTAGCAGGCCGATTCTTTATTACTAAGCCACCTTGGAAGCCAACCAATAGCACTATCTAATTCCAGGACATGTTCATCACTGGAAAAAAAAAAAAATTCCATACCTATCAGCAGCCTCTTCCCACGCTCTTCCCATCAACCTTTGGTAACCACTATTTTACTTTCTGTTCCTATGGACTTGCCTATACTGAACTACTCGTCTAACAATACATGGCCTTTTTGTGAAGGACTTCTTACACTGAGCATAATCTTTTCAAGGATCGTCCATGCTGTAGCATGACTCAGTACTTCATCCCTTTTCATAGTTCAATAGTATTCCATTGTGTAATAGATCACGTTTTGTTTACCCAGCTCTTGGACACTTGGGTGATGACCATTTTTAACTATGAATAATGCTGTTACAGGCATTCATGTACCTCTTCAAGTATGGCACATGTCTTCATGTCTCTTACCGATATGTCTAGGGGTGACAAAGCTGGACCATATGGTAACTTTATTTTGAGGAACTGACATGTTGTTCTCCAAACCAGGTATACCATTTTACATTCCTACCAGCGATGTTTAAGGGCACTAATTTATCCATATTCCTGTCCAACACTAGTCACTGTCTTCTTTTTGGGTATAAAGAGTATCTCAATGTGGTTTTGATTTGCATTTACTTAATGGCTAAGCAGAGGTGGCAAGAATACCCAGAAGAACTATACAAAAAAGATCTTCATGACCAAGATAATCACGATGGTGTGATCACTCACCTAGAGCCAGACATCCTGGAATGTGAAATCAAGTGGGCCTTAGAAAGCATCACTATGAACAAACACTATGAGTGGAGGTGATGGAATTCCAGTTGGGCTATTTCAAATCCTGAAAGATGATGCTGTGAAAGTGCTGCACACAATATGCCAGCAAGTTTGGAAAACTCAACAGTGGCCACAGGACTGGAAAAGGTCCATTTTCATTCCAATCCCAAAGAAAGACAATGCCAAAGAATGCTCAAACTACCACACAATTGCACTCATCTCGCATGCTAGTAAAGTAATGCTCAAAATTCTCCAAGCCAGGCTTCAGCAATATGTGAACCATGAACTTCCAGATGTTCAAGCTGGATTTAGAAAAGGCAGAGGAACCAGAGATCAAATTGCCAACATCTGCTGGGTCATGGAAAAAGCAAGAGAGTTCCAGAAAAACATCTATTTCTGCTTTATTGACTATGCCAAAACCTTTGACTGTGTGGATCACAAGAAACTGTGGAAAATTCTGAGAGAGATGGGAATACCAGACCACCTAACCTGCCTCCTGAGAAACCTATATGCAGTTCAGGAAGCAACAGTTAGAACTGGACATGGAACAACAGACTGGTTCCAAACAAGAAAAGGAGTACGTCAGGGCTGTATGTTGTCACCCTGCTTATTTAACTTCTATGCAGAGTACATCATGAGAAACGCTGGGCTGGAAGAAGTACAAGCTGGAATCAAGACTGCCGGGAGAAATATCAATAACCTCAGATATGCAGATGACATCACCCTTATGGCAGAAAGTGAAGAGGAGCTAGAAAGCCTCTTGATGAAAGTGAAAGAGGAGAGTGAAAAAGTTGGCTTAAAGCTCAACATTCAGAAAACTAAGATCATGGTATCTGGTCCCATCACTTCATGGCAAATAGATGGGCAAACAGTGGAAATAGTGTCAAACTTTATTTTTTGGGGCTCCAAAATCACTGCAGATGGTGACTGAAGCCATGAAATTAAAAGACGCTTACCCTTGGAAGGAAAGTTATGACCAACCTAGATAGTATATTCAAAAGCAGAGACATTACTTTGCCGACTAAGGTCCGTCTAGTCAAGGCTATGGTTTTTCCTGTGGTCATGTATGGATGTGAGAGTCGGCCTGTGAAGAAAGCTGAGCGCTGAAGAATTGACTCTTTTGAACTGTGGTGCTGGAAAAGACTCTTGAGAGTCCCTTGCACTGCAAGGAGATCCAACCAGTTCATTCTAAAGGAGATCAGTCCTAGGTGTTCATTGGAAGGATTGATGCTAAAGCTGAAGCTCCAGTATTTTGGCCACCTCATGCGAAGAGTTGACTCATTGGAAAAGACTCTGATGCTGGGAGGGATTGGGGGCAAGAGGAGAAGGGGATGACCGAGGATGAGATGGCTGAATGGCATCACCGACTCGATGGACATGAGTTTGAGTGAACTCCGGTGTTGGTGATGGACAGGGAGGCCTGGCATGCTGCGATGCATGGGGTTGCAAAGAGTCGGACACAACTGAGTGACTGAACTGAATTGAACTGAATGGCTAATAAGAATGGTTGAACATTCTTTCCTGTGTTTACTGGCAATTTCCACACTCCTTCTTTAAGGCTTTTAGTAAGGAGGCTGGAATCCCTGTTTACAGTGGTTCTCAAAGTATGGTCTCTTCCCTCCCCTCACACACACACACACACACACACACACACACACACACAGGCACACACACACACATCCACTCAGCAGTATCACCATCACCAGAGATCTTATTAGAAAAGCAAATTCTCAGGCCCTATCCCAGGTCACCTGAATCAGAAGTTCTAAAAGTAGGGCCCAGAAATCTATGCTTCAACAAGCTCTCCAAGTGACTCCAAACTCTTAAGTTTTGGCGTTCATCTAAGAATCAATAGCATAGAATACTATTTCTTACAGGATGTTTTCACAGCATTCTACCAAGTAATATTTGATCAAGTAATTTCTTGGCAATACACATTTGAGAAACATCGGGCTATACAAAAAAATTCTTTACTCAGAACTTCTCAGATCCTTTAATATATGAGCACTGTGAACAACCAAAAGGGATCCACTGTGCATAGCATTTCAAAAACTTATTTGAGCATCAAATCCCTTTTACATGGAACATATGGTAGGACTTAGTGTTCCACAGAAGTTACTGATACTTCGGCAAGTGTTACTTTTTAAGTATTCTATAAAAAGAAAGTAAAAGAATGGACCACTATTTTATCAAATCACATCTGTTGTTAACAATATCCTTTAAAGGAGTTCTTTACAACGCCTTTTGCTTCATTTGTCTCCTACTGCACAGCAAAACTAGGTGGCTTTCAACATCAATATGTGTTATCTCACACAGTGGGTTGGGAATCTTGAGAGTGGCTGAGCTGCCTGGTTCTGGAGCAGGATCTCTCATGGTTTTGCAGTCAAGATGTCAGCAAGGACTGCAGCTACCTGAGGCTTGACTATTCTGGGTTTCCAAGATGGCTCATTCGCCAGACTTTGACCACATGACTTCCAGAGGGCTCATTGAGTGTCCTCAAAATATGGCAGCTGGCTGTCCCCAGAGCAAGTCATCCAAGACAGCAAGGCAGAAGTGGCAGCGTCTTTTATAATTGAGCCTCAAAAGGTATACTCTCCCTTCGCTGTGTTCTCTTGGTCACAAAGACCAACCCTGACACAATGTGGGAAATGACTATGCAAGGGGATGAGGACCAGGATGTGAGGCTTTCTCTGATAGTAACTGACTGGGCTGCAATTGACCCCAGGCAGTCCAGAGTCCAGGCTGCTGAGTCCTGCTGCCTCTGCTAATTTTACTAAACAAACATGCTCTCTGTTCTCTGATATTCCTTTAAGAATGGGTAACTCAAAAAGATCAGCCTTTGCAGGTCAGATCTCAGCATGGGCGCCTCTGCTTGGTGTTCATGTGTCCATACGCTTTTGCAGCTGCTGCTAAGCACTGCAGCTTGCCCAGAGACTGAGCTTTTCAGAACACAGGACTGGAACTGTTCATTAGCTAATTAGCCTGTTCTTAACTAATCTGGGAGATGAGCATCAATTTACTTCTGTTTATGCTCTCAACAATCCTGCTACTACTAAACTAGAAATCATGCTCCTCTCCCCCTTTCTTTTTCCCTTCACTCTCCACCTAACTAACCGGGAGATCATAGTTCCTCCAACATCTAGCTTCTAAAATCCTATTCTTTAGAAATTCCCTCCATCTTTTTTTTTTTAGGGGTATCTTTAATTATTATTATGGCAATAGAAGATAAGGTATAAAACCTCAGCTCCTTTCAAAATGAAATGTATATTTTTGACAAACCATGTTAAATCTTAGGACCTTAAAAACATTCCTGAAATAGTTGCCTGCCTTCCTAAACTCTCCCCTTTTTCATATCTGCCACTCATTCATTAGCTGGTTCAATATTCATCAGATATTGCTGAATGACTTCTAAGTCCTACATGCACAAGGGATTGAAATGATTCTATAAAAGATCATGTAACACACAGTGAGCCACAGAGTACGGAGACCACAGCGGTAAACAGGAAATCAGATGAGACTAGAGGAAACCCCTGAAGACGAAGCATCCAATCAAAGACCTCTGATGTTGATTGTGTGAATGTGCATGTGTGTGTGTTAGCCGTGTCCAACTCTTTGCAACCCCATGGACCGTAGCCCGGCTCCTCTATCCATGGGATTCTCCAGGCAAGAATACTGGAGTGGACAGCCGTTCCCTTCTCCAGGGGATCTTCCTGACCCAAGGACCAAACCCAGGTCTCCCTCACTGCAGGCAGATTCTTAACCATCTGAGCCACCAGGGGAGACTGTTTATGTGCATAATTATGACCAACTCCACAAGGCATATAGGAAACATATTTACATTAATGTGGGTTTCGTGAAGATCCTCCATACCCCTCATCATAAACAGTCCCTAACTGCATATCATGTCAGCAGCACACACCAGGACATCATAACCATACGGCAGGTACTCACTGAGTGTCTGCTGGTGATCGTCATGGAAAGGATGGAGGCCAGAGACTAAATAGACAACATTTATATGTGCTTTGAGACTGCGGATCTGAAATCAGAAGTCCTGGGTTCTACTTTCACTTCTGTCTTATTTTCACTTAGGACCCCTGGTCAAATAACACAGTTTCACCACATACCACTTCTTATATATGGCAACTAAGAGCAAAGTCTAAAGTCCCCATCTGTCTTCTATGGAGAAAAGGTAAATTTTAACAGGAGCTTTGTCCATTAAGTAATGTAATGGTTTTATGTCTAACATTCAGAGGTTATTGCCCTGAGGAAGGATTTCTATTAACTAAGAAGAAAGCTTATCATTTTTTTTTTTTTTTAGGCTGCTTCTAGGCTCAAGGAAAGCGTCAGTGGGACTCAGACACAATAGGACACATGAGACTGAGAGGCCCTTGCAGCATTAGTAACGTTCAAGGACCTTAGAGAAGAAGGATGAGACAGGGAATGATGTATTCTTCCTCGCATAAATGTAATCCTTGGACAAAGGTTGGATCAACTCAGCATTTCTTCATTGGGCCTGAAGAGCATGCTTGAAACCTTTGCCTGTCTTCTTAAATGCTTCCCCATTTCCTTACCTGCCATTCAGTAATTTACTCATTAGCTTCTCCCATCATTCATTTGTTTTTCAGAGATACTTGCTGAATAACACTAAGTGCCAGGGACACAAGGAGTTCTGATACGGATAAGATATAACCCCCTGGTCTTTCCTGGTGGTCCAGTGGTTAAGAATCTGCCTGCCAAGGCAGGGGACACAGGTTTGATCCCTGGCTGGGGAAGACCCCACATGTCACACAGCAGCTAAGCCTGTGTGGCACACTTGTGAGACCACATGCCCTGCAGCTGCTGACGCCTCCATGCCGAGAGCCCATGCTCCGCAACAAGAGAAGCCACCGCAGAGAGCAGCCCGTGCACTGCAATGGACAGTGGCTCCTGATCGCCACAACTAGAGAAAGCCAATGGGCAACCAAAAGAAACCAATAAACATTTTTCAAAAGATATAATCCCTGCCCCCTGATATCCTCCACTTTCCTGGCTGTATACCCTTCCCCATGTTCTCTATGGCAACCCCTTATTCATCTTCAGCAACAACCTAAAACAAACATCACTTCCCAGTGATTTTCTTTCCCCCAAACACAGTCACTTTCTCTTTCCTCCATGCTCCTAGGATACTTTCTATATAGCATGACTGCACCGCTGCATCCCAGTTAACTTCTTACAAGTCTCTCTCTTCCTAGCCTCTGGGTCACATGAAGGCAGAGACTTACATTTAATTTACATATACTACAAGCTCATTTTCTCAGCAGCACTTGTTGAACACCTGGTCTGTGCCAAACACTGTTCTGGACACTGGTTTCATATTGTACTACTAAATGAGGGACATTTTCTCATGCAGCTTATATAAATGTATATGTGGTGTGTATCATATGGAAACTAAACTGTAAGTTCCCTTAAAGCAAAATTTACTATCTTTTTCAGTACTCTAAACATGAGAAATTACAAACAACAGATTTAAAAAGAAAAACTTATTAACCAAGTTATGTATTTGTGATTATACCCTATGACAAAGCAGAGAAGATTAAAATGGTCTTAAGCACCAAGAACTCAATACCTACAGATTTTAAAGGTTGAGCTGGTCAAGTGGGAATCAAGTGGCCAATGACCAGAAACCTACAATTTTTTTTTTAATTACAAAAGAAAACACTAGGACAGAGTTTTCTGTCCAATGACTTCTACATGACTTTCTGCAGACTAAGAAGAATATGATTTTTTGGTATCTTTCCATTCATTCACCATATACCTATTGCTGCTTGTTATCAGCCATTTCTGTTATTTTAGCTTTGAGAAAAATAATAATTTCCATTTTCCCATTTGTTATGGATTTAGATGAAGTACCATGTTAAGTGCTTTATATGTATTAACTCAAAATTCCTCAAACTAGTCCTATGAAGTAGCAGCCACTTGTTTGGGTAAATTACTTAATTTCCCTGTGCCTCAGTTTCTTCATCTATAAAATGGCAATAATAGTATGTATCACAGAGTTGTTGAGCAATTAGATGAGTTACATATGTAGAGTGTGAGCCTAGAATAATGCCTGACACAGCCTATACTTTCAAATAATAATTATCACCACCATCACCACCTGGTTGTACACATAAGAAAACTGAGACTCAGCGAGGCTAGAATAAGCTGCCCCAGCTTCTGCTTCTCAGACAGGCAGGCAGAGCACACACGGTGGTTTCTTCTTCCTTCCAATTCCTAGAAATCATTTTACACACACACATAATAACCACACTGGAAAGCAAGAAGGAAAACTGACCCTTGGTCGAACAGAAATTGTAACAAACACCCTTAGGACAGAAAATATATGCAATTTGATTTTTAAAAGGAAACCACAGCTCCCAGCCCCCGGAGGAGGACGCCACTGCCATCAGTGCAGGCTGGCTCCCTGAGGGCTCATGTCTGCCGCTGGTGGACACTGGAGTCTGGAGGGATCCAGGGGTGACTAACAGGGTGACCCGCGGAGTAGCAATGAGATTGAGTAAGCATTTTACTCTCTCATCCTCAACCTGTTTTCCCTTCCTTACTTCCTTGGACCAGGCAGCAGTAAAGGAATATCTGCCTATAAGCCAGGGCAATGGGCAGGGATGTTGGGTGAGAAAGTGGGGGACAGCCCTCCGTGCCTTTCCAGGCCTGAAAACAGCAGGCGACTAGCCATCAGAGTGACCGACCCAGCAGCAGGTCACATCTCCCCCACTCTCAAGACTGTTAGTCTCATAGTCTAAAGTCCCTTCAAACAGTCTGCACAAATAAATATGTCAGGTGACATTACAATCAAGAACCACAGAATACTGGAGGAAATTCAATACCATAAAGCAAGGAAACAAACTCAACAATCAAAGAAAGTACACTCCATGAGAATAAATACATATAATTAGTAGCTTAGGGGAAAGGGAGAGAATATTACCAGGACTTTTTTTTAATTGCTAGAGATAGGTCAAATGAAAATTTCAGTAACGGAAAAAATTTTTAAATGACTGAATAAACTGAATGGCAAGATAGACAGCTGAATTAGAGACCTGGAAAATAAAATTGAGCAGTGCTTCCAGAAATCCACACAGAGCAATAGAAAGATGGGAAAAGCAAAGTTAAGAGATACAGAGGATATATAGAACAAGTCCCAGTGTTATATATAATGAATGCTAGAAATAGAGAACAGATAAACTATAGAGAAGATACTATTAAAAAGAGAAAAGGAAGGAGCACGTTGAAGGAATGCGAAACAATTCAAAAGTGCTTCCCAGAATTAAACAATAAAGATATGAATCTCTGGATTGAAAGGATCCCCAAAGCTGGCATGAAAGATAAAAATAAGTGAACACCACCACATAAAGCACATATCAGTAAAATATTACAATGCCAAAAATAAGAGGAAAATGCTAACAGTCTATAAAGAAATAATCAAGTTGATATTAGATCTGTCAAAGGATAAAAGACAGTGGTATGATAGCTTAAAATTTTAAAGGTAATCGTGTGTGTGTGTGTCGGGATGGATTTGAAGTCTTTTGTAAGGAGGAAATTTTGGTTGCATTTTGTTCAAAACCATCTGAAAATCTCTTTAGTAGCTACCCTGAATATTTAACAGACATTTATGCTGATGACACAGTAAGATGAAACTTTCACATCTTCTTAAATGATTTTCCTTTTGTCAGAATGGAACAGTCATCACTATCCCCTTTATTGCTTTTTAAAAACTGTTATATTCTTTTCATTGAAGCTTTCTTTACTGACATTGCCTAGCAGATCTTTTACCAGTCTTTCTATTTTTAATTTCTAATATTTGTATTTAGCTAAGTCTTTTAAACATAAGGTTAAAATTTAATTACACACTCTATTAAGTCTAATCTATTTACATTTGTTCTGATTGCTGTTAAGCTGGGACATATTTCTAGAGTCATTCATGTTTTCTATTGGTCTTACTGATTATTTCATTTCCCTCCTTTCTCACTTTTTGATGTATTTTCTGGATTTTCTTTGCTACCTTTTTCTGTTACTGGTTCTATTTGCCTATAGCTTCTATTTCAACATAGAGAATACCAGACCTTGCTGGCTGTGACTAAAAATTGTGCATACATCACAACTCCATGAATTTCCATTACATACGTTTCTGAATTTAGCAAAAGCTTCTTATACAATGGCACTATAGTACACCAAAATTGTATGCATATTTTCACTATAAAATAAATGCTTATTGTTAACGCTAAATGTTTATAATTCATTTTCAATAGCATTCACAATAATTTCAATGGTTAACCTTCAACAAAATGAACTTTCAAAATCTTTGAGTTTACATATTAAACGAAAATATTGAGCTTTAGGTGAAATTAATTTAACCATTACTCTTTACTTACTTTATAAAGGGTATCCACAATAACACTATAACAAATACCTGTCTTGATGGTGAAGCTTTAAAAAAATTACCTTTAATATCAGAAATAAGATATGAAAGTCTTCTATCACTGCCATAATTCAACATCTTCCTTTAGGTTCTAGCTAGTTAATATAATATGATAAGAAAAAAAATATATAGACTGAGTGAAATGGAAAGAAAAGTATATAATAAACCTTATTTGCAATTGATATAATTTTCTACATAATCTAAAAGAAAGTACAAACAACTTATTTCAATTAATGAAAAGATTTGACAAGATTGATAAATATGTGTGTGTGCTCAGTTGTGTCCAGCTTTTTGTGACCTCATGGACTGTAGCCCACCAAGCTCCTGTGTCCATGGTATTCTGCAGGCAAGAACTCTGGAGTGGGTTGCCATTTCCCACTCCAGGGGATCTCTTCTGACCCAAGAATCAAACTCGTGCCTCTTGCAATGGTGGGCGGATTCTTTACTACTGCGCCACCTGGGAAGCCCTCGGTGGATATAATAACAACAAAGAAAAATAGTAACATTCCTATACACTAGAAATATTTGATTAGAAATGCAAAAAAAATTAATTCATTCATAAGAAAAATAAAATAATACAAATAACTATAATAAGAGATGTACAAAATGGAGAACTCTCCAAAACTCTTATAAGACTTCAAATATATCCCAAATAAACAAAGACATATTGGTAAGACTCAATATTGTAAAAATATCAATTTTCCCCAACTTAGTCAGTCACTGCATTTCCAAACAAAACCTCGATATTTTTCACAAGTTACTTTAAATTTGTATGAAACTATAATGCCTAAGATTGGCTTATTTTAAAGGCCAGATGGAGAAGAGATGATTAGCACTATCAGTTATCAAAAAGCATTACAAATACATAGTCATGAATAGGACATACAAAAATAACTGATGGGCTAGAACAGGGAGCCTGAAAGCAAAGAATGCATACACAGGAACCCAGCACATAAACAGAAGTGGCCTCAGAGCTCAGCGTGTGCACGCGCGCTAAGACACTTCAGCTGTGTCCGACTCTGCAACGCTATGGGCCACAACCCGCCGGGCTCCTATGTCCATGGGATTCTCCAGGCAAGAATACTGGAGTGGGTTCCTATGCTCTCCTCCAGGGGATCTTCCTGACCCAAGGATTGAACCCACATCTCTTAGGTCTCCTCCATTGGCAGGTAGGTTCTTTACCACTAGCACCACCTGGGAAACCCAGGGCAAAAGATGTACTTTCACCAGATGAAGTTGGGAACCTATGGAAAAACATATAGGTATATTCATACTTCACATAGGGTTTCTCTGGTGGTTCAGATGGTAAAGAATCTGCCTGCAATGCAGGAGACCTGGGTTTGATACCTGGGTTGGGTATATGCCCTGGAGGAGGGCATGGCAACCCACTCCAGTATTCTTGCCTGGAGAATCCCCATGGACAGAGGAACCTGGCGGGCTTCAGTCCACGGGGTTGCAGAGTCAGATACGACTGAGTGACTAAGCACAGCACAGCACGTACTTCACAGAGTAACACAGAAATAAACTCAAGGATTAGAACATAAACATGACAAGTATAATTTTAAAATAGTACTAGAAAATATAGGGGAATATCATTATGACTGGAATATCATTATGGAATATCACTGACTCAACAGACCTGAGTTTGAGCAGGCTCCAGGAGATGGTGAAGGACAGGGAAGCCTGATGTGCTGCAGTCCACGGGGTCGCAAAGAATCAGACAGGACTGAGTGACTGAACCTCAACAAAATCATTATGACCTTCCTGAAGAAAGCCCAAGTGACCAATAAACTGCCATATCTTCATCACAATCTTGCATTTCACTTACACACTGCCTCTGTCTCAGCTCCCTACAATATCATAGGGAGTCTGATTACCTAAGAAAAAAATGAACTCTGCGTAGGTAACAAAATTATTTTTTTCTTAGCTGGTTTCCAAAGGTCAGGGCATATTCAGGAGTCCCATTTGTTCTCTATAAAATGACTAAAACGAAGAGAGTTTGTAGATAAGGAAAGTCACTCTTCTACAAGCTAGGCCATCAGTCCTGTTGTCTCATGTACACAAATATCCAATGACGGCTTTCAAAGATAAGGAAGAGCTATAAAATGAATGATAACCAGGGGTTCTCTGTCTCCAGCAAAGAAGATATATGAGGAAACCTAATTAGTGTGGTAGGAGAGGGTATCTGTGGTAAAACTCCAGGTTGAGAAAAAAATGTCCCTTGACTATGAAAACCTGAAACGCTGTAATGCAAAGGGAGAAAAGCAACACATGATGCCCTTTTCTCAAGTGCTCTGAAAATCAAATTAACCATTCATCGTGGGAAGAGTGAATAGCTGGTGAATTTAAAGGGGATAAACTCCAGTTCACTAATAAGCCTGACCAAAACCAGAACCAAAGACCTAGAAGGATGAAATGCATATCCCATAGAGAACCTTGCTCTCCTGGGGGAAGCTCCAACCCTCTCACCTTCGATAGAACAGACAGAAGAACCAAATGTATATACTGCTCCAGTGTCCCAGCCCCTTCCCCCAGCCAGGGAGAAGCCTCTGACCTTTTGTATGAGACGCTGGACACACACACTCACACACACACAAATACACATCCTGTTGCCTCACCATATGGGCCATGAATCATTCACAAAGCTTCAGAATCAATTATTCATACAAACCAAAGACCAAACACTTTGCTAATTGTCCAGGCAGGAGGGGTGAAGAGGGAAAGGAGACTGACTGAGGGGAAAGGAACCTGAGTCAGTCTGACAACTGGCAGTATTAACACTTCATTTATTTTCAGTGAAAACAAAAACCACCACCATAAAGAACCAAGAGAAAGAAAATCACTTTCTCTAAGTTAACTGGGTAACTAATATGGGATAGGGGCCGACAGAGAAGGGGAGGAATCTCTGCCCACCCCCAGAGTCCTAACCAAAGCCCTCCACTCCATGGCACCCTGTACTCCGCCTGCTGCCCACCCTCAGCTGGACCGGGTGCTCAGTCCCACACACACCACTATGGGGCCTGAGGTTCAGTCATGTCTGCATTTTCATTCCTGCCATGTGGGCTCAGGGTGAGGAAACATACAAGGGCAGACTATGAAGCTGGAGTTCAAGGCTTAAGCTGGATCCATGGTTCCCATCCCTCCCTCCCCACTCAGCCCGGGGGGCAGATACTAACAGGCCCTTGCTTTTCACCTCCTTATTCACCCGTCCTTTGTTGGGCATCTATTACTATTATGAGTCTGAGAAAATCTAAGTCACTCTAGAGAAGAAGGAAGAAACACATGCCCCCACCCTCAATCTCAACAGAGAGACAAGAGGGCCACAGGAATAACGAAAGAGGAGACAGGGTAGCATCTGCTGATAAAGGGAAAACGCAGCAAATTGTTCAGGGAGCCCAGAGAAGGGGGTCTATCCTCCTGAGGAGTCAAGTCTTGAGCTGGTCCCCACAGAACAGCATGGCACAGACTACTAAAAGGCAAATGGCACCCTACTCCAGTACTCTTGCCTGGAAAATCCCATGGGTGGAAGAGCCTGGTGGGCGGCAGTCCATGGAGTCCCGAAGAGTTGGACACGACTGAGCGACTTCACTTTCACTTCACTCTCATGCATTGGAGAAGGAAATGGCAACCCACTCCAGTGTTCTTGCCTGGAGAATCCCAGGGACGGGGGAGCCTGGTGGGCTGCCATCTATGGGGTCGCACGGAGTCGGACATGACTGAAGCGACTTAGCAGCAGGATATAAACAAAGCAGAGTGACAGCATGTGAGGGAATATAGGACGAAGCTCTGAAACGAGAAAGGTACCTCCAAGTCCGGCCCTACTAGGGTGAAAAAGCCCTCAGTGACAGTAATGACACAGAGGGGCAGTGGACGCAAGGCAGGAAAGAGATCAGGCTGATGGATGTCCAGGACGCGATGCTAAAAAGCTTCCTTTCCATATCGAAAAAGAAAGAAAAAGTTGTCCAAAGACTCTGATCAGGACAGAGGTATACATAAGGAAATGATTCAGCTGCATATGTGATGACAGAGGAGAGCTGGGGCAAACCTGTCCTCAGGAGTCAAGTTACGATGCCCTTATAGTGAAGGCACCCATTGATGGCAACCCCAGTGAGCAGAGAGATGACAGAAACAGGCAGGAAGAAAATAAGACCTTGGGTTGATGAAGGCATCAAACATAACAGAAATATATACACGACAGGAAGGATAATAAATTCCCCTAAATTCTCAAGCGTGTAGGTTCCTTAGAAATCACTTAATAAAATGGTCCTAAATGTGGGTCACAGGTTCCTTTGATAAAAGCTATGGGCCCTTTTCCCGGGGGGGAAATGCTCATATATACTAACTTACAATATGATTCTAGGTGATTTAAGACTCTCTAAAGCCCATCCATCCAATTCTTCTAGGCTGCAGCTGGGGTTGTCACAGGGAACTGGAGGTGCCTTGGAAAAGATGCTGGTATTCCTGACACACATCAAGGTCATTTCCTTGTAATCACATGGATAACTGACACCACTGATAGAAACAGTGATGTGGAAATGGTATCATTTTGTAGCAAAGAATTTAATCAAACAGAAAAATCAAGGAGGTAGTACCCTGCTGTGCTAAGTTGCTTCAATCATGTCTGACTTTGTGAGATTCCATGGACTGTAGCCCACCAGGATCCTCTGTCCATGGGATTCTCCAGGCAAGAATATTGGAGTGGGTAGCCATTCCCTTCTCCAGGGGATCTTCCCGACCCAGGGATCAAACCTGCATCTCTTAAGTCTCCTACATTGGCAGGCAGGTTCATTACCACTAGCACCACCTGAGAAGAAAAAAGTTACCCTTTCTGGAAAATCTCTGAACTCAGCTGAAAAAAAACAAATCACCCTTTTCTCAAATCCCTTGATCTTTGTTTTTGTTTTTAATACACAATTAAATTTGGAGGAGATCTGCCCTTCAGAAAATCACCAAACAGGCTTTTCATCCTCCCTCCTTTCACATACATAAAGAGGAGATAATCTCTTTGAGAAATGCGTCTGCCTCAAATAACACGGCGGAATCATGAGTGAAATAAGGGCTGAGTCGCTGTTCTTGTGACAAATTCATTGCCAAATGCCCAGGATCTGCATTCCAGAAATGATGACCTGGGGGAGTTCACTCCCAGAAAATTCCTAGGGTAAAGTCCTCCTGGCAAAGACAAGACCAAACCAGTCAGGGTCAGGGGCTGGGAAAGCTACTCAGCTGTGGAGAAACAAAGTTATCCCTTGGAGCAGTTTACAGAAAGGCAGGGGGATCCAGCCCTAGAATAATTCATAGAAACAAGCTATGGCAATATTATAAATTAATGCTACATCAATTTAAAATATTTTTTACAAAAGGAAAGAAAGGCTTTAAAATCCTTTTAATGAAATCTCTGATAAAGCAAGCAAGCTGTTTCGAGAGCACAACTACCATGCTATTTACATTCAAGAGTTCTCCTTAGGATTATACATGAGACGGAGGATACAGATGAAAGTATAGGCGCAGATGTACTCTGTTGTAACCTCAGGCAAGAACATATATGGCACGTCGGCAGGCACCCATATGGGCAGATCATAAACCATAAGCCTGTGCGTGTCTTCTGAAAAGCTGCAAAATTTCTTATTCTTTCTCTTCTCTTCCATCTCACCTCTCCAGCCCCGCAGTGCCCAGGAGCACCATCAAACTTCAATGGGCTCCCTCCTCCGCAGCACCATGGCCTGAATATAGATAAACTGCATAGGGGCCTCCAGGGCTCCTCCTACTGATGCGCGGAAGGCATGGAGGAAGGTAGACAGGAAAAGGCAGCAACAGTTAGGAAGGTACCAGACACTCTCACATATGTCATTCCATTTAATCTCCTCAACATTTCTGCAAGACTAGTACTGCTCTCTTTGTAGAGCAGAAAATTTAGACTCAGGATGGTTACAAGCTAGCCCTGCCGTCATACTGGAAACAAGGACGAGTACCAGGCCTGGACTGATTTTGATCTGGATGGGCTTCTCACTACAACACACGATTTCTCACTGGCACTGACTGCGTTTGACTGTCAAACTGTCAGGGATACAGTAAGTCTTAAAAATCGACTGTGAGTTCAGCATCAAGTTTAGTGATACATGTGGATTCTTGCTCATAGCCTGCAAAAGCGGGGGAGGTGACGGGGAATAAAAGAAAAAAGATAAAAAGTAGTATCTCCACTATAAGAACTTAATTTGGTTGATAATTTTAAGAAACTGATTATAAGATTCTGATCAATACAGGGAAAAAAAATAGGGAAAAGAAACGTGAAAAAGAATAAATAGAAATAAATAGAAAATACTATATAAATGAAAGCAAATAAATCGTTTATTGTAATGTGAATGTTTGTGTTCTTTCAAAAGAGGAAGAGCAACCCAGAGGGGTGGGATGGGTAGTGGGGGCAGGAGGGAGGCTCATGAGGGAGCGGATATATACTTATGGTTGATTCTTGATGTTGTAAGGCAGAAACCAACACAACTCTGTAAAGCAATTATGCTCCAATTAAAAATAACAAAATAAAATTAAAAAAAGAGAACAACTCAGATGTGTAATCAGAACGCAACACACACACACACACACACAAACACAAAACTATCATGAGATTTTGATTGTGTAAATATGAAGGGAAGGGAAGAAAATAAGATGTTATAGAGGAAATAAAATGGACTGATGTCATGGAGTAAATGTAAAACCAGAGCTGGAAAGAGAATTTTTAAAAAGAGGGCTATCATGTTTGGGAACGCATGTAAGAATTAAAGATTTTAAAATTTAAAAAAAAATAAAAAAAATTAAAAATAAATAAAAATAAAAAGAGGGCTAAGGAAAGAAAAAGAAGACCACGTACATCAGGCAAGCATTGCTATTACTTGTAGCCAGCTGATACTATGCTGCATTAGGTACTATTAGGGGCAGACCATTATTAGATATTTATCTAATATAGTTGTTCAACTATAATTTGAAACCCCGTATCCTAGGTAAACAAGAGCTGTGAGTACAGACCAAATACAAAGTGATTCAGAACTCTGAAGTCCACCCAAGATTTATTACATTCTAGGAGCTAATATGACCCAGTACAAGTAACAACGGACAGAAGACACAGGACACTGACTTCATCCTGGCTATATCAAGAATTTCTGCAGGGCTCAGAGTAACTCAGTGGATGTACTTGTTAATTTTATGCTTCCCTTTCCTCATTAATAAAGTAGTAAATAGCAAGAGATGCTATTTATCAAAAATCTACTGAGTACAAAGCACTATGCCAAGTGTTTGACATATATCATATCATGAAAGTATGTTAGTCACTCAGCTGTGTCTAACTCTTTGCGACCCCATGGAATTCTCCAGGCCAGAATACTGGAATGGGTAGCCATTTCCTTCTCCAGGGGATCTTCCTGACCCAGGGATTGAACCCAGGTCTCCCGCATTGCAGGCAGATTCTTTACCATCTGAGCCACCAGGGAAGCCCACCACATAATATCATGATGCTCATCAAATATTCATCAATATTCACAAATACCCTGAACCCTTAACTTCCCAATGAGGCAACTGAGGGTCAGTTCGGTTCAGTTCAGTCACACAGTCGTGTCTGACTCTCTGCGACCCCATGAATCGCAGCACACCAGGCCTCCCTGTCCATCACCAACTCCCGGAGTTCACTCAGACTCACGTCCATCGAGTCAGTGATGCCATCCAGCCATCTCATTCTCTGTCATCCCCTTCTCCTCCTGCCCCCAATCCCTCCCAGCATCAGAGTCTTTTCCAGTGAGTCAACTCTTCACATGAGGTGGCCAAAGTACTGGAGTTTCAGCTTTAGCATCAGTCCTTCCAAAGAACACCCAGGGCTGATCTCCTTTATGATGGACTGGTTGGATCTCCTTGCAGTCCAAGGGACTCTCAAGAGTATTCTCCAGCACCACAGTTGAGTTCAAAAACATCAATTCTTCAGCAGTCAGCTTTCTTCACAGGGTAACTCTCACATCCATACATGACCACTGGAAAAACCATAGCCTTGACTAGATGGACCTTTGTTGGCAAAGTAATGTCTCTGCTTTTTAATATGCTGTCTAGGTTGGTCATAACTTTCCTTCCAAGGAGTAAGTGTCTTTTAATTTCATGGCTGCAGTCACCATCTGCAGTGATTTTGGAGCCCAAAAATATAGAATCTGACACTGTTTCCACTGTTTCCCCATCTATTTGCCATGAAGTGATGGGACCAGATGCCACAATCTTAGTTTTCTGAATGTTGAGCCAGGTCATGGTGGAGAGGTCTGACAGAATGTGGTCCACTGGAGAAGGGAATGGCAAAACATTTCAGTATTCTTGCCTTGAGAACCCCATGAACAGTATGAAAAGGCAAAATGATAGGACACCAAAAGAGGAACTCCCCAGGTCAGTAGGTGCCCAATATGCTACTGGAGATCAGTGGAGAAATAACTCCAGAAAGAATGAAGGGATGGAGCCAAAGCAAAAACAATACCCAGTTGTAGATGTGACTAGTGATAGAAGCAAGGTCCAATGCTGTAAAGAGCAATATTGCATAGGACCCTGGAATGTTAGGTCCATGAATCAAGGCAAATTGGAAGTGGTCAACCAGGAGATGGCAAGAGTGAACGTCAACATTCTAGGAATCAGCGAACTAAAATGGACTGGAATGGGTGAATTTAACTCAGATGACCATTATATATACTACTGAGGGCAGGAACCCCTTAGAAGAAATGGAGTAGCCATCATGGTCAACAAAAGAGTCCGAAATGCAGTACTTGGATGCCATCTCAAAAACGACGGAATGATCTCTGTTCGTTTCCAAGGCAAACCATTCACTATCACAGTAATCCAAGCCTATGCCCCAATCAGTAACGCTGAAGAAGCTGAAGTTGAACGGCTCTATGAAGACCTACAAGGCCTTTTAAAACTAACACCCCAAAAAGATGTCCTTTTCATTATAGGGGACTGGAATGCAAAAGTAGGAAGTCAAGAAAAGTGAGGGTAACAGGTTACAAAACTTGCTCAGGGTCACAGAGCCAGATTCAGACTTTACACACAAAACAATGTAATTCTATAGCCTTTGTTCTTTCCATCCTGCCAGGCTGTGTCCTGTATTATAACATTAACTGACTTTAAAGGGCTAAATGGATAATATGTCTAAAACAATTTCAAGATTAAAGTGATAGAGAAAATCCAATAATCTATTGTTCTTTTAATCCTCTTCAATAAAAGACATCTTCCCAGTAACCAAAACCATATTCCAATGAATGGGTTTTGACCTATCACATACAAATCCCTTTACTCTTGTCAGTTAAAGTGCATCAGGAGTAAAACAAAATCAGAGTAGACAGTCACTGTGATATATGCGCTAGGAAGGCAGTGCAGCATCATGGTTAAAAACCCAACTTCTGGACATAGAGACCAGACCTGAGGCTGCCAAGAGGGAGGTGGGGTGGTGGAAGGAAGTATTGGGAGTTTGGGATTAGCAGATGCAAAGTATATACAGGCTGGATAAACAATCAGATGCTACTGTATAACACAGGGAACTATAGTCAATATCCTATGATCAACCATAATGGAACAGAAAATGAAAAAGAAAATATATATGTAACTAAGTCACTTTGCTATAGAGCAGAAATTATTCAAATCATAATTTATTTTGAAATTTATTTTAAAATTCAAAAAAATTATTGAAATCAACTGTATTTCAAAAGAATTTTAAAAAACAAATTCAAAAAAGCATGAGTTCTGGGATTGGGTAATTTCACTTGAATCCCTGCTCCACTAACCACTAGCAGTGTGATTGGGGAAAATTCCTGAACCAGCTAAGCCCTACTTTCCTCATACAGTGGTGATAATAACAGTATCTACCTCTAGGGTTGTTGTGAAAATTAAAGGAGAAAACCCTTCAAAATGTTTAATGCAGTGCATCACACTGACCATCAGCTGTTAACTAAGCCAGCACTCCTGAATAAGCAGGTAATTCCAATTCTCCATCCATCCTTCCCCTCCCTGCCTCCTGACCTGGCATTGCTATAACAGGGGCCAGTGGCTGAAATGAAGGAGCCCTTTTCCAGAGTCGGACATAGTGAGTATCAATAAATAAAGCTAAGTAATTTGGGTAACTCCTTTCTGAAACTCGTTTCATTAGGGTCTTGAACTTGAAGCCAAACTAGCCTCTTCCCTTCGAAAAAGCTCTCCTAGATCTAATGACATAACCCCCGTACAGAAGGCATATGAGAAGCTGCAGCAAGGAGCAATGTAATTGACATCCCTAAGGACCACTCGAACACTCTGGCTGCAATAATAAATCCTTCTCCAAAGACCTACAACAATCATTTATTTGCTACTGACTCCAATTTATTTGTTGTAGTCACACACAGTTCACTAGTAAACATCTGACTTCTCAACCTTTTTTGTGCCAACCTAGGATAGAAAAAACATTAGCAAAGGAAGAAGCTGGTTTTCCCTTTGACACTGGCTCCTGATCTTCTGTCCTCCTGGCCACAGAGTTTGCAGTTTGCCAAATGTTAACCAGCAGTGATATCCAGGCAAACACGAACATTTTATAAATAGCCTCAACTGGTTCCTTAAAGAGGGAAAAGCAACACAAAAATAAAATGAAATGAAACAGCCTACTTGCTTCTCATTTTTACTTTCAAAGCCTGATCAAAATAGGGGGCAAACGTGTTAAGGGCTGCTGATACCAGCTTCCAATACAGGTGTCAACAGTTGCATGATTTCCCGATGACCTTCCATCTCTTCCTCATTTAACTCTATCACTGTCCCTCTTGCCATTCACAACTAGACCTTGTACACAGAAAGCACTTAATACAAAGTGGATAGATGGAAAGCTGAACAGATTTATTTGCAAACTTTCCTCCTGATCGAATGGTTAAAATTATCTGTATATGGATGTTATCTCTATATCAGACCGAAAGCTCCTTGAGGGCAGATATCTTCCTATTTCTTTCCAATACTCAGTAAAGTGTTTTGTATATGCATAGGAAATACTCCCTGAATCAATGGGTATTACTAATAATTAGAAGAAAGTATTTATTATATACCTACCATACATCCAACAATTTACATTTTTTTAACCCTTATACAGACAATGATGAGGAAAAATGCACAATCAACCTCCAAAAAAGACTTAACTATCCAAGCTACCTTGGATCGACAGTGGAAGACAAAGAATCCAAAGGCTAAGTATGGATTACCTAACCTTGGGTCGAGATCTGGGTGTCCCTGGCCTGGCTTACATCTTTCCCTCTTCTAACCACTACTAGAGACTGAACCAGCAACCAGAACAAAGCTGTGTCCTGATCACACTGTGCTGAGCTGTCTTATGGACAGATACACACACATATATATTCTACTCCAACCAAACCATTCCATTCATGAGTGCAAGTACTTAAGGTATTTTAGACTTAAAAAAAAAAAAAAAAAAAAAAAAGGTTCCAACATTGACGACGGTCTAACAATGGTTAGACAATGATCTAACTTCCATGTCTACCTCACCTCCTGACCAAAATCGGGTGTTAGCTGCTGGCAAGTGACCCTCCACCCAGAGACAAGAGCACCAGGACTACACTAGAGTTCAAGTTCTCAAAGCCCTCTCTGGGCCTCAGCCCCTTCGTCTGTAATAACGGGTCACACTGAATCAGCCGTTCTTACCCTCTCAAGTGCAAGGTTCCTTTTTTAATGTCAAAAATCCAAGGTTCACTTCACCCTCCCAGAGGAGCTATTTCATTAATATAGCTCCACAGCAACTCTGGTAGGTATTACTATCCATCACTACCTCCCACCTTTTTCATAGAGATGAAGACACCGAGGCTCAAAGAAGCTGGATCGCTTACCCACAACCACAGAACTAGTAAACAGTAAAGCAGAAACAGGAACTCCAGTCTGCTTATCTACAGAGCCCAAACTGTTAACCACTATGCTATACTAGCTAAAAGAGAAAAACACCACCACTATTTAGTCTAAGTGTATTTATATCTGATAAATTACAATGGCACCCACACACATTTTAGAAAAATGATACTGTGGTACATATTGCGAGAAACACTATTCAGGAAACAGCCGATGCTGGGCGCAGCCCTGAATCTGCATGGCCACTGCAATTCCAGGGGTCTCTTAAGGTACACTCTTTTTTCCTTTATTTAAAAACATATTTATTGAAGTATCATTTACATACTACAGAATTCACCCTTTTTTTTTAAGTTGGAAGATAATTGCTTTGCAGTGTTGTGTTGGTTTCTGCTGCACAAAAATGCAAATCAGTCATAATTTTATACACACACACACACACACCCTCCCATCCCATCTCTCTAGGTGGTCACAGAGTGCCAGGGTGGGCTCCCTGTGTTATACAGCCAATTCCCGCTAGTTTTCTGTTTCATACATGAAAGTGTATGTGTGTATATATATATATATATATGTATATATGTCAATGCTATTCTCTCAATTTGCCCCACCCTCTCCTTCCCCTGCTGTGTCCACAAGCCCGTTCTCTATGTCTGCATCCCCATTTCTTCCATAGGTTCATCAATACTATTTTTCTAAATTCCATATTTATGTGTTAACATACCATATTTGTTTTTCTCTTTCTGACTTACTTCACTCTGTATAACGGGCTCTAGGTTCATCCACCTCCCTGCCTAAAATCCATTGGTGTATTCTTAAAGTATATACGTGCTTTTATTTTCTATCTGTGGTCCTAAAATGTTAATTCCTGGGTGACTTCCTAGTGCTCAGCTTTAGTTTGTTTTCAGATCAGTCACAACTGGGGGAGTTAAAGTAATCATTGAAGTCCTCCTTTGTTTGCAGTAGAAGCTGGTCAAACTTTGAGCTATCAGATTCCCAGGAGGGAGAACCCACCTCATACGTGGATCTGTTTGCTGGAGAAGAGGGGTTGAATGTCAAAGTCATTCTGTAGACAGAGCTCTAAGAAGGTGTCTGTCGGAACTAGCATCACATACATAAGCACATACACAAATACATCACTCTCCATGGCACCTGTCCCCAACTCACCTAGTCTTTTATTTTGAACTACAGTGAAAAATGAAAACAGAGAAAGGTTAGGGAGAGTAAGAGGAGAACAAAGCAAGAGCAAGGAGGAGGAAGCCAGAACTTTAAAGAGCTGGCTGCACTCATGTGAAGAGAGGATGTGAATTTAAGTACTCAGTGGGGAAGCCTGGGGTAAGCAGTGAACACCTCCCACCTCGACATCATAGCCCAGCTGAGAAACCTCCATCTGGGTGACCTGTCTCTAGAAGAGAGAACACAATACTTAGAAAGAGAGCTGAGAGGGGGAGGCCTCTGTTTCCTTTCCCGACGTGAGAAGTGGGAAGAGGATGAATTACAGAGCATCTTAAGCTCCCCCCAGAAGGGGCCCCTAGATCACAAAATGGTATATTTATGGTGGTTATTAACCAGAGTTCAACTCAGATCCAGATTCGGCATCGTGATGTGTCACGGGCTTAGGGAGCAGGAGGAAGAGAAACATCTCATCAACAAACATGTGGGCTGGCTTGATCTTTTGACTATTGTTCCATCGGAAAAATAAAAATCCTAATAATCATATAGCAATGTTCTCAGAAAAGCATTTTTAAAATAATTTCTCTGCTGAACATCAAAAATAAAAGCCCACACACTCATCAATTCTTACCCATTATTTGAATCAGTAGGAGACACTCAGAGTGTGAATCCAGAAGGCAGGACTATGTCTCTACTCTGGGCAGGGTTAACAGATCTTTAGCGTAGAAGGGGTTAGATTATAAGGTCTAGAGACTGGGTTTTGGTACAGTTCCAATAGGTTAAACAAAATTATAGTTGAGGGCCACTGTTGGATGGAGGAGGCAAGGGAGAGGGAGGGACTCTTTGAAGACATTAATTTTATCTTAACACTGAGCAGACTTGGAATCATTCAGGGAAGTTCTATTTCCTCAGCGAACATCACCCATCCCCATTCATTTTCTGCAAATATGTCGACTTCCCTGCTTCCAACCAGCCGACGGCCTCCCACTGAACATCCCTGGTGGTGCCAAGCAGACCCTGAATGATGTGGCCCCTCCCCTTCTCCAACTCCCCTCAGGTTACCCTCACCTTAGTCACTGCACGCTGGGCTCCACTGGCCTTCTTCTGTTCCCCAGGGCTGCCCTCTCCCACCTCCAGCCCTTCACACTTGCCCCAACCTCCACCTAAACCCTCCTCACCCTTCCCCTCCCTCTTCTCTCTGTTCCTAGTGAAAGGTTACTCCATCTCTGGCTTTCAACATCAACTTCTTGACCTTCTTCCCCTCAGATTAGGTTAGAGTCCCAGTGTGAAATCCTCCTAGCCCTGTGACACGTCTCCTCTGAAACCCTGATACACCTTTAAAGTTTAATTTAGTATCTGTCTCCTCTGCCAGACAGCTAGCTCCAAGACGAGAGAAACGAGACCTCCACCCAGGACTGCGTCCCTCCTACTCAGCATGACATCTGCAACATAAGAGGCCCAAGATGAATACTGGCTGCTTCTATCCTTCCCTCCCCCTGGTCTTCTCCTGGCCCTTCCTCCTCCTATGTCTTTCCCCATAACTCAAAGTGTCAGACATGGGGACAAGGGTAACCCTGAGTGGGAGCCCCAGGAGATAAATCCTTCTGGTTTTCCCACCCATCACCCAGAGTTTCGATCAAGACTGCACAGCAAAGATACCCCACATCAGTTCTAGCTCAGCCTCAACTTCCCGTGGCCACGCCTGTGGTTCTGGACTAAGAGTGACTCCTCCAGGACTAGTCCAGCCCTAGAGGGTTGGTGGGGGAAGAGGTGAGATGTACAGAACCCCCACAGGGATGTAAACTGGGAGACTTCACCACATCTGAAGTGTGAGACAGTCACACCTGTCACTCTGCCTTCCAATCACTGTCCCAGAGCTGGAGGCCAGGGAGAAAAGCCACGCCCTTGAGCCCCTCTCCTAACCATTCTGTCACCAAGGTCCAGGCTCCTGACAGAAGAGTGGCAGCCGAGACGGGAGGAGATGAAAGGCAAGGGGGGGAGGTGGATATCAGCCTTTCCTGTCAGCTCTCCTCAGAGAGAGAACTGGAATGGTCCTCCTGACTGGACCCTCCTCCCAGGCGGAAGGGGACTCTCCTCAGCCCTTTCTAACGTCCAGAGCCCTCTGACTTGTGTATGTTTGTGTGATGCGGGGGGCCAGAAGACAAAGAGAATATTTTCTTAAAAAAAGAATCTGGAAAACAGTGTTGATGAGGTTAAAAATGAAGGCCTTTGTTTCCACTTTTACTCGGAATTTCTTTATTGTTGTCGATAATAACTGCGGGAGAATTTGACTAGTTCAGATAAAATAGATACTTCTAAGAAGAAATAAGGTATACCTCACATCCATTTGGAGGAAACGTCTGTCTTTGAGCAAAATGACAACTAACGGGAAATTTTAAATCAGCCCTAGTCATGGAATCTGCAATAGGTTGCGGTGAAACTTGTCTGTGTGGTTGTTAGTTTAATGGAGATAAACGGCGATTCTGAATGAGACCTACAGAACTACGGTATTTGCAATGTTTTCAATTTTAAATATCTTTTTTAAAAGGTGCTCAAGGTGCTTTAGGTATATTTTAACATTTATCTTCCTAACATCACTGACCTAGGGGGAAAGTATTTCTGCTCACCGATTTCGTGTTTTGCTTCACTGTCTTTCAAAACACGCTGGCTGAGACAGCTGTGTTGAACAGGAGACACTGCGCGGGGTTTAGATGGCTAATAATATAATATAATGAAAATGCCGGCCCCTCCCCTTAGTAAGCATCTGGCCTTGAGCTCATGACTTAGTCTCTTTGAGTTTTGGTTTCCTCATCCATAAAACGGAGATAATATCTGCCTTGCTTTGTGTTTCTATACATAAAATGATGTATGCAAATACTGAGATAGTATATGAGGGCTTCCACATTTGAGATAAGACGTGCAAGCTATAGGTAAAATGTGAACCCACATCACCAGCAGCAGCAGCAGCATTACTGAATTTTCTTGTTGTAAGACCTAGTGAGGTAGACAGTGGAAGTCCTACCTTTATTTCATAAATGAGATTTCATAAAGGAGAGCTGAGATGGTTTAGGTATCACCTAGTATCACACTGAAGGATCAGAGAAGGAATGTATACCAGGGTGAGGACCAGGACCCCAAACCCTGAATCATTTAGTCCACTATATTAAATTCTGTTTCCATATAAGTTGCACATATATTCCAGCCAAGTAATTTTTAAAAATCTGATTTATTTCTTAACACCCCAGTGGCCTGAATATAATCTGGAAGTAACAGATTCTCACTGCCAGAAAGAGTGGAGTATAGCTTCAATTGAGCCTGAATCCAGAGTTGACCAACCAGGACCCAGCTCAGCACATTCCAGCTCTAAGACCATGGACATGTGGCTTACCTATGTGGGTCTCAGTTTTCTCTCCTGTTAAAAATAATAAACATGGAAAGTTGGACAGATTTATCATTCCCGCAGGTCTCAAATTCGGTGGCTAAGTCTTAGCAACCTCAGACTTAACTTTCCTTTGTATGTTCTCCTGAAGCCCAGCACACCCTCTTGTTCCTTCCAGCATCTGCCCTGCTCCCCTTGGCAATCTCTCTTCACTCCTCGTATCTGTTACTTTCTAACTTCAGGGAAACACACTGAACAGGACTGTTACATCTCACACTTCACACAGAACTGTACACTACAATGACAGCAACAGACAGACGTTCCCAAGGGAGGAGACGCACATCACGCGCAGAATGGAAATGCAGACACACCCTTTAATTCTCAAGTCGCTCTTGTAAATCTGGAAAATGAACATTAATGCCACGGCCACCTCTGCATTGCAGTCCTGCCTCAGACTTTTCACCCCTGCTGCCCTCTTTCACACACACTCATGCACCTGCCTAAGACTGGACGCATTTAACTGCCTTCAAATGGGAGCTCCAGACCCAGGGTGGCGGTCTAGCTTAGAGAGTACCTGGTCGTCGCGTCTTTCCCTCTGTTACCCTGAATGAATGTAAAGCCAGAAAAATGCTCCCAAACCAAGCCACCCGAGCATTCTGAGCTTCCTCCACTTCCCTGGCTTTCCTTCCTCCTTGTTGACACCAAGACCAATTCAGGACCCCACAAGTTCTCTCCACTTTGAGCTTCTGTCAGTCTGTGGAGGTGACATGAAGCAATGCTTCAGGAAAGAGAAACCAGCCCAATGGCAACGTCATACACCAGAACATAGTAAGTAGGGACTCACACAGTAAATACCTACCCTAATCATGCAATAAATATCTGTAGAATGAATCAATGATGAGTCTCAATAGAGAAAAGGGATCAAGGGTCTATGCACTAAGAAATGATCTCCTACCCAAGGAGCAACTGCAGCTCAACTGCCTGTCAACTACTAGCTGGGACTCTCATCTGAAGTCTCCCCAAAAGAACGTTTACCTCGTCAAAGAAGAGATGTCCAAAAGCTCCACGTTTTGCCTTCTGCCCATCTCCTCCCTGAATCCAAATTCCATATCCTAACTATCTTTTCCATCATGAATCCATCTGGAGGGAAATGCAATTAAAACAGAGAACTAATGTTCTGACAAAAGGAGAAGCTGCAAGCAGCAGCTGTGTTCCCCCAAAGTGGAGCTAGAAACGAATGAGGAGTCTGTGAGGAGGTGGAGGTCTTTCAGACAAGCAGCCCAACTCCACTGGGAGAGAGAACTTGAGAAGCAGTCTAGCTTAGGGCCAGCAGAGCACCCCAACATCAGGATGAAAGCACCCGAGATCCCATCTCGGTTGCCTCAGTTCCTTTGAGTAGCTCCTAGCCCGCCACGTTGCCTCACTTGGCCTCAGTTTCCCCATCTCTGAAACAACAAGCTCCAATGACTCCTCCCTGTACCCAGCCCTTCCCTGCTTCCCACCCCCCACTTGCTTCACCCACTTAGAGTGAAGAGAATGAGTAAAAGACAGGTCTGTAAAAGCTCGCCAGGCTCACTGGCACCGAGACGCTATATAAATCCCAAGTGCTATCATTCTAGTACCACAGAGATTTAAATTGGGCTGGGGGCCCTGGGACTGCGTTATCAACACCTCCCCCACATTCTCAGCACTGGGAAGATGGTGCTGGGGAAGGAAAACTGTGCTTTCCTCGATCTTTAACTGCTAGGGAAACGCGTATATTAGGGCGGCCTCCTTACAGAAACCCTCTAAAAATACCTATCGATGTATTTAGCTCCAGATAGCGTCCTCCTACCAACAGGCTCCAGGCTGAACCACTCTGCCTGTGCCATGGTGAGAAGCTGGGGACCTCCAATGGCAGCTCCCAGCTCTTCTGCGGCATCTCCTCGGGCTCTTCTCCTCCCCCTTCCCTTTTCCCTTCATTCTTCTCTCTGCAGGGTGAGGCACCTCCTCCCAAACTGCAGCTCACGGTATGGCAATGGTTCCCCCCTCTCTTTTCCACGCCCTTTACTCAAAGTGAATTCCAGGATGAAAAAGACCTGCACGGCATCGAGCATAGGGTTAGAACCAATCACTGCTCAAACCGGTCCTTGCTCCAAGCCTTCAGTGGGTCCCTCTGCATCTGGCTCCACTACGAGCTCCTCCCAGCTGGCCTGAGCTGGCTCCGGCTGCCCTCTCTGGGAGCACTGCTCACTATTCCCCTGGCCAACTCCCTGGAAGCATCCTGTGTGCTCTCTCTCAGCTTTAAGGATTTGCACACAAAATTATCTTACCTAGAAAAGCTCTTCCACTTTTCCTTGTCTAAGTCCTATCAGCCTGCCCTCACATCCCAATTTCAATGCTCCTTCCTCCAGGAAGTCTTCCCCAGTTCCCAGAGCTAGCCAGGGTGCCCTTCCTCTGGGTTTTCATGACATGTGGCCCCCAGCTGGGGACACTCAGCCCTGCGCCACCCACATGCAGCACAGTGCCTGGCACATTGTGGGTCCTCAACGATATCTCCTGAAGGACTTGAAGGAAGTCACAGGGGTGGGGACAGGTGGTCACCTGGGCCCTGGAATGATGGTCTTGGTGGAGGAAGGAGGCTCAGATACATCTGCCCACTCCAGAGTTAGTACTCATGTTTCTGCAACTAACAGAATAGCCAAAAGAGGTCATTTCCCACAGAAAAGCTAGACAAACTGATCATAAAGCATGTTCTGAGCAATAAAGATAGAGATATAAATGTAATTTTTGCCATATGGGTCAATAGATGGCAGCTTTCATTACATGGCAAATGCTGGGTGAGGCAATAGAGCCCTTCCCTCCATATCCCTCCATCTGCCCATAGCACCTCTAGGAAGTTGGGTCGTCAATATTCAGCTCTGACCCCATCCCTTGCACTCATCACCCAGGGAGCAATCCCAAAGGTAACCCTGAGAGTCCAGTCAACAGGCCAAACAACAGGAAGTCCAATATTCCTTAGTCACCTAGAGACTCAGTTCCCAGTTTTCGTTTCTCTAATGGAGTGATCAGGATTCGAGCAGCTGGGCTGGGTCATAGCTACCTGAGAGAGCTGTAGGTAAGGCTTGGCTTGGACTGACCAAGGGAAGGACTGGGAATAGCTGTTCCCTCCATACTGACAGCTTCAGGGTGGCCCTAGCACTCTCTTTCACATTTAATCGGTGACAAGAGAATCTGGCATGGACCAAGTGATTCCATTCTACTAGTATTTATTAAGTACCTACTCTAATCATCCACAGACATGAACAGGGTTCAAAGACACAATCCTGGCCCTCACTTTCCTATTCCTACCCATGGGTTAGGAGCGCCTCTGAGTTCTCATCCTCCCCTATCTTCACCCATCTATTCTAGGGGCTGTGACCTGTTTTTAAGGCCAATATGTAATAATGACTTCAAATAATTTAGAATTATCCAGGTGGCCTAACAAATATTTAGAAATAGCATCTCTTGAATTGTTATCGATATGAGAGAGATCCCAAGTTATGTAAGGTAATAATTTGTTAAGAAAGTGAAAGTGAAGTAAAAGCATTATTCGCTCAGTCATGTCCAACTCTTTGCAATGTCATGGACTATAAGCCCACCAGGCTCCTCTGTCCATGGAATTCTCTAGGCAAGAATACTAGAGGGGGTAGCCATTCCTTTCTCCAAGGGATCTCCCTGACCCAGGGATTAAAGCAGGGTCTCCTCCATTACAGGCAGATTCTTTACCATCTGAGCCACCATAATTTGTTAAAAGAATGGCAAATTCACTGTCTTTTAGAAGAAATGAGAATACATTAACCTTGGTGTTTCTCAGTCCCAGAATTTGAGTGTTCAACAACATATAGTTTGTTAAATAAATGGGTGGATAGATGGATGAACAAGCCAACTTAGGAAACAAGGTAGGACTTCTGGTTCAGTTTTTACAGACGAAACCATGAGAGTTAAGTAACGTGCCTTCCTAACCACAGAGCAGGGAGTTGGCTGCATTCCAAGCCCATGGATAGCAGTCTTAGGATGGACACATGGGGCTCTAGCCCTCTTCAAGTCACATGTGAAGCTTAAGCTCTGGCTCCAGGACATCTGCCTGATTATACTGAGCCCATCCCACATGGCTTCAAGGGGACTGAAGAAACACCCAAGCACAGAGCTGCAGAGCCTGTGAGGTCACTGACGGCATAAGGAAATGACTGTTGACGAAGGAACCTGGAGCCAGAAAATGTGGGCTCAAGTCCAGCTCTAGCACCTCCTAGCATATCACATACTCTTTCTGAACCTTGGTTGCTTCATCTACAAAATGGGGATGACAAGATCCCATTTGGGGGATTATGAGGGTTTGATGCATAATGTACATAAATTATCTCTGAACCATAAATTGCCTCAGCTTATAGACCTAAGAATTCTGAAAGTTAGCAGGTCTGGGGTTCAGGCAAAAGGCAGTGGCCCAGGCCCTCCAAACCCCATCTCTGAACAAAGGACACTGATGGTAGGTCCTTGGTTGAGCCAGCTGTCTGGCACCTCATCTCCCTCCCTACCTCCCATCACACACTGAGAGCTGAGAAGCTGGACAGTCTCAGCCCGAGGCGATGTCCCACTCCAGCAGTGTGGGACCCACTCCTGCTCTGCACAGGAGGCGGATGTAGGTGACACCTGGAGCTGAGAGGAGAAGTCAGAGCGGCCAGCAGGGGCTGCTCATGGGACAGGTGTCAGGAAGCCTGGAGAAGGGGCTGCACCAGTAGTGGCGACACACCAGCCCTGGGTCAAAGGACACTTTCCAGCTCTGGATCTGCTGTCAAGCTGCTGGTGGTCCTGGGCTGAGCACTTACCCCCTCTGACTACTGGATGACTCTGATCTCAAATCTGGGCTGGTATGACAACATACTCACTGTAGCTAAGACCCCAAGAGTTGTAGGTGCCCCGTGGTTTTACTCACCACCAAAAGAGACAAATGCTGTCAATTAAACTATATCATGCCATTATTGTAAGACGCAGGCTGTATATTTTAGACATGCACCAGCAGGAGAAAAATGCATTTTAGAAGCAATGTGACATGGTAGATGAAAGCACTGTCTGAGCAGAAAACAAAATTTGATTATCCATTCCCATGGGATAGAATCACAAATCTGAGCTTGGATCTCAAGAGAGCCATGCCCCTTCCCTGGAAAGAAAGAAAGAGTAGGTTCAGGAAGAACCGGGGCAAAGTCCTATCGGTTCAGATGGATGGCAGTGGCCTTTCAGCAAAGTCTGAGGAGCTGCTAACAATGGCAGATATCGGGGCTGGTGGGAGAGAAAGCAGAGAGGACAAGTGGCTTGGCCAAGGGCTCAGAACCCATGCCCACTCATGTGCACCCCACACAAGGGGACAGAGGGCCTTACTGGTTACACTGATGAAGGATTCTGTTGACCTCTACAAATCTGCCCCTTCAATCACGTGGCAACCCTCATTTGAAGGCCAAGCTTATGGCTCCCACCAGCTTCTCTTGGCCTTCAGTGCCAGTTCCTACATCTTCCCTCACACATCCTACTTCCTAGCCCCACCCCAGCAAGGCAGATTCTCTTCTAGAAGAACTTCAACCTGTCACAATGGCTCTTAAAATGTGACACCCAAAAGATGTACACTGGAGCATCTTTAATAATTATTCATAACAGCCAAATCCAGAAAGAAACTTAAGTCTCAGATAATTGTAAAAATGGATACAGAAGCTGAGTACATCTACTTCATAAACTGCTGATCAGTCTTTACCGCTTTTTACCAAAATATGGAGTAACATGTACTATGCCCATAATATACCGAGAAAATGCAGCAAAATTACAAGCATTGAAAAGAGAGCTTGCTAAGCATTAAAAAGGCCGGAAGGAAATACCATAAAATAATCAGGAATTTTTCTTAGTCAGTGATTTTCTTTCTTTTTTCTGTATTTTCCAAATTTTCCTTATTGAACATAGAATAGTTTGAAATGAAAATAAATGGACTAGATAAGAAATTTCAAATGGACTCTGACACATATAAGACTTAGTGAGACTAAGAATTCACATAACTTTAACTTTAACCCACACATTACAGTAGTCTTCTTTTAAATAGATCATATTTTTAAAAATGACTCAGACTCATTTAAGGCCTTTTACTGTATAGATCTTCCATGACTTACGATGAGGTTATACCCCAATAAACCCACCATAAGCTGAAAACAACAATAAGCTGAAAACACATTTAATACACCAAACCTAATGAACAATGGAAACAGCGAGAGACTTCATTTTCTTGAACTCCAAAATCACAGCAGACAGTGACTGCAGCATGAAATTAAAAGAGGCTTGCTCCTTGGAAGAAAAGCTATAACCAACCTAGAGAGCATATTATAAAGGAGAGACATTACTTTGCCAACAAAGGTCCATCTAGTCAAAGCTATGGTTTTTCCAGTGGTCATGTATGGATGTGAGAGTTGGACTATAAAGAAAGCTGAGCACCAAAGAATTGATGCTTTTGAATTGTGGTGTTGAAGAAGACTCTTGAGAGTCCCTTGGACTGCAAGGAGATCAAACCAGTCAATCCCAAAGGAAATCAGTCCTTAATATTCATTGGAAGGACTGATGCTGAAGCTGAAACTCCAATACTTTGGCCACCTGATGTGAAGAACTGACTCTCTGGAAAAGACTCTGATGCTGAGAAAGATTGAAGGCAGGAGGAGAAGGGGATGACAGAGGATGAGACGGTTGGATGGCATCACTGACTCCATGGACATGAGTTTGAGCAAGCTCCAGGGGTTGGTGATGGACAGGGAGGCCTGGCGTGTTGCAGTCCATGGGGTCGCAAAGAGTCGGACACGACTGGGCAACTGAACTGACTGACTGACTGACTGACTGAACCTAGTGAACATCATAGCTGAGCCTAGTTACCTAGTTAGCTGAGCCTCACCATAGCTGAGCCACATTACAGGTAACTTGCATTAGACTACAGGTAACACTTTCATTAGACTACACTTCAGTAAAATCATGTAACACAAAGCTAATTTTTTAATTAAGTGTTGAATATCTCATGCAATTTATTGAATACTATACTGAAAGTAAAAAACACAACAATAACCCTCATGATCTCAGGGCTGACTGGGAGCTGTATCTGCCACTGCCCAGCATCACAAGACAGTACCATACTGCCTATGGAAAACATCAAAATTCAAAGTTCAGTACTACTGGAAGAGTATTGCTTTTGCATCATCAGAAACTCAAAAAAAAAATGTAAGGTAAACTATCATAAGTTGGGGACTATTTATATAGTATATATTATTTTATGGACATTTAAATCATCCCCAAGCTATTAATATTAGCAAAAAGTCAAAAGATAACAACTGTTGGTGAGGATGTGGAGAAAAAAGAATTCTTGTGCCTTGTTGGTGGAAATGTAAATTGGCCCAGTCACTGTAGAAAATAGTACGGAAATTCCTCAGAAGAATTAAAAATAGAACTACCATATAATCCAGTAATTTCACTTCTGGGTATTGTGTCCAAAGAAAATGAAATAGACATTTCATGTTCAAAGAAAATGAAATCATTACCTCAAACAGATGTCTATAGTCCCATGTGCATTACAGTATTATTCACAATAGCCAGATATGGACACAACCTAAATTTCCACCAATGAATGAATGGATCAAGAAACTGTGATACAGATATACATGCACACACACACACATAAGAACATTATTCAGTCTTTAAAAAGGAAATCCTGCCATTTGCAACATGGATGAACCTAAAGGACACTATGGAAATAAAGACAAATGCTGTGCGATCTGTTTTATTGATTACACTAATTTCTTAGAAGTGGAAGTCACAGTAACAGTGGGAGGAAAGGTGGTTATGAGGGACTAGGGGTAGGGAAGAGGAGAAGATATTGATCAAAGGGTAAAAACTTTCAGCTACAGACGTATACATTCTGCAGACCTAGTATTCACCATGGTAAATAATAATGCATATATTATTATATTATTACTATATTATCATATAGTAAATAATAATGTATAACATACTTGAAATTTGCTAAAAGTGTAGTTTTCAAGTGTTCTAACCACCGTAAATAAAACTACGTGAGGTGATGGATATGTTAATCAGTTTGATTGCAGTAATCATTTTACAATGTATCAAATCATCACATTGTATACCTTAAATATAGACAACTTTCATTTGTCAATCACAGTTTAATTAAGTGGGGAGAAAACCCACAAGACATCACCCAGGCGTACTACAGTCTATACTGTGTACTTCTGAAACACGACGCAGAAGCTGTATCTTTACACACTAAATCACACTTTAAATGCAGTAGTAGCATTTTCTTTTAGACAAATAACCTTCAGAAGATCCTTTTGTAAGGCAACAGATGTTTTTAAACATAGAGAGTCATCTCTACTACTTATCTGATCCCTATACTAAGGGGTTCAATGCTCACTAGTTTCTATTTATACATTCTAGTCTATTACACCTTCAACTTTTCCCCTTTGACTTAATCATAGTTGACATGAACATTAAACGTACGACAATTATGTCTGTTGCAAAAGACAATGAAAAGATGCAAGTGTTTCTAAACTCTCACTCTTGCCAGATTTTACCTGCCCCAACTCCTCTGAAAAAAAAAGAAAAGAAAAGAAAAGTAAAAGGTCTTCTTTGCTCCCCTCTGCCTTTGGTCAATAATAACGGTAGCTCATCTCTCCCCACTCCTCACTTTTCCACCCAGCTCTTAACTTGTCCTCACAGGTTTCAATTTCTGGGCAGCGGGTAAAGGAATTTCCATGCTACACCTTTTGCTGCCACAGCCACAGAGGACCCACAGGCTGCCCCCTCTCCTGCAGGTACCAAGAGCAGCCTGATATAGAGACACATGAGAAGCCCCAAAAGCCTGAGCAGGCATGCTCACCCTCGCCAGTCCCAAGGCCCACCACATATGCTCACAACAGCACTAGACTGGCCCCAGGAAAGGTACACTGTATTCATTTTCAAAAGCAGAATTATCAAATATTTAAATAAAAGTACTGCCATCACGTATACCACCTGTAACACAATGTAGTGTTACTATGTCAATTTCCAAAGGGACATGTTATCAAACATTTTCACATGATTCAGTTTTACAGCTTCTTACATTATAAATATACATAAATCTATAAATAAATAAATCTGTAAATCATTTTTTAAAAATCCTCTGTTGTCAAGACACGAGTCCCAAGTATCATTTCAGAGAATATACTTTATTTTTTTTTTTAATTTTTTTATTTTTTTTTAAATTTTAAAATCTTTAATTCTTACATGCGTTCCCAAACATGAACCCCCCTCCCACCTCCCTCGGGAATTCTAACTTGTATACTGTCATGTAAGAATTGAATCGCCAGTCCATGTCTGACGTAGGGTGCAGCTTGCTTGGGGCAGGTGCATGGGGATGACCCAGAGAGATGTTGTGGAGAATATACTTTAAAAAGAGTCTTTCCCCACCTCCTAAAGAAAACTGCACCTGATAGCATCCTTTGGCCCATTACGGGGATTTTCCCTCATGCCAGGGCAAGCTGCTTGCTTTAGTGAAAAGACTCATTTGGAAACGTGTGTTCAGCACTAGCAGAACATAGAATGGGAAACCAGAAGCAGCAGCAGCCAGACCTTGGGCCCACAGCCTCTGTCTAATGCCATGTGCATCTCCAGAACACTTGCACTCCCCTGCAGCTGGCTCAGCCATGGCTCAGTACCATGGGAATCTTATCCTTGAACTTCCTCCACCTCCTCTCCTCCACAGAATCGTCTCCCCCCAATTCCCAGGTTCCTTGCACCAGCCACTTCATGACCCCACAGGCGCCTCCACGTACAAAGAAGAGACGGGAAGAGGACTCACCCGCTGAGGACCACGATGAAGTCCATGACATTCCAGCCATTGCGGAGGTACGAGCCCTTATGGAAGATGAACCCCAGGGCCACGATTTTGATCCCAGCTTCAAAGCAAAAGATCCCAATGAAATAGGGTTCTGTCTTCTCCTGCGGGATGAAGAACAGAGGTGTTGGTAAGAGGAGGACTGCTTCAACCAAGGCACCCCCTGCCTAGCTACCCCTCTGCTCTGACTTTTCCTATCTCCTACAGGACACCAGGATGCCTGTGCTGAGCAGCCCCGTGTACAGCTGGGAAGTGAGGGTGCTGCAGGACTCACGGAGTGCACAAGAGCAAGGGAAGCCAGCTGCAGAAGTGGGTGGGTGTGGGGCTCACACTCAGGACCAGCTGTCTTCCCAAGGCAAAGACTGATGGTGCTGGCTTGGCCTTGAAGGGGCTGGCATTCCCACAGATGGTCATCACTTACGCTGGAAGCTTAAGAGTCCTTTCTCATCCATGGGTAATCAGACTGGAGCCACTTACCCATTTGTTTGGATTTTAAGCATTTTGTTTGTTCTCTTTGGGGGGGGGGGGTACTTTAGACACATGAATAATTTCTTTACAGAGAGTATGGACAAACATTTAGGAAGTTCAGAACCATGACGGCACACAGGCTTTGAGCATCCTTCATCCTCTCTCCTTTGCTCTTTTTCCTCTCATTTTCAAAGTCCCCCAGGAAGAAGAGAGAAGAAAGTGGACCCTGAGCCTTTCCTTTCGTCTTGCCTGGCTGCCATGTGCTGTACACAGAACTTCCTGGGAGCAGGAATTTAAAAGGTCAGTCCTCTTTATGAACCCCAGTGGGACTTGTCACCAATCTGTTCCTCAGCAAAGAACAAATTCACAGAAGTGTAGTAGAGTAGGAAAAGAGAGAAGGGGGCCAGGTGATAAAGCAAAGGAGAAGGAAACCAGGGAAGAGGAACAGGGGGAAAGAAAGATGAGGAGAGAGGCACCTACCAGTCTGCGGGACATTGGGGTCTTGTCATCCTCAGGAAGATGTTGCTCCAGGGCCAAGACGATGCAATTGGCAATGATGGTGGCCAAGATCATGTACTCAAACGGCGTGGGAAAGGAGGAGTTAAGAAACAGAATCACCAAAGAGAGAAGGACAGCCTCCAAGATGGCTATGTACATCCATACACAAACTTCATCAACCCACAGCATGTCTGTGCAGTCAGCATGATTGACAGGAGCAGACAGGCAGGCAGAACAGTGGCTGGTCCTTAGCACACGGAACTAGAACCGTTTCTGATCAGACTCTGAAGACAAAGCATTTTCTCAAGGAAAGGAAGAATGCAGTCAGTAAATAATGTATTAGACATATGGTAGACATTCCAGATTCTTAGTGAATTCAGTGACATATCCGGGAATCAACCAGGACTGAAAAAGGAAGTGGGACAAAGAGAGGAAGAAACAATGATGCTGTTGCAGGCTCCATGTTCTTCTCTATCTTCAAACCACTGATGCTCCAGCAAGGATCCAGCTGCGGCTGTTTGTGGCTATCTCTGGGAATCACATCTGGAGTGCCCTTCTCTTGAAGCTCTGCTCAACTGAATAGAAGAAGGGCCCTTAGAAAAGGAGCCACTTTCTCCATGAGCTCCCTTTTATTTTAATATCCAGTTCAGGATAATATTTAATGGGTCCAGGAGAAACTAGCTTTGTCCCATTTTATTTTCTCCTAAGCGCCTACATCTAAAGAAATCAGAGATACCATATCATGAGCTTGCAGCCAGGGCACCGAAGTCAGGGCCTCTAGGAATCAAACTACAAACGAGAGGATAATGAATTCAGGCTCTGTTTTCTGTTGCATTTTTCTGAAGAGAGGTGAGTGGGCTCCCTGCGACTTTTTGAAAACAGGACTGTGATTCTAGTGCCAGCATCCTGGCTCCCGCAGAAAGGTTGTGCTGTAAAACCAGGGGGAGGCAGGAGTGGGGAACTTCTAGAAAAAAGGAGAGGGAATCCCCAGCTCCAGAGTCATTCTGCACACGGGATTTCATTCTATAACTACTGTTGCTACAAACAGCAGTGAGTTGCTGCCGCTGGTCTTGCTGAGCAACCTGTGATCTGGCAGCATCTGGAATCCAGGCGGGAGCAACAGGTAAAAAGCGCAGTGACGTGGAGGAAAGGGAAGGGATGTTGTCTCCCCCCGCCCCCATTCAGGCTGGCTGTGCAGGAGGTAGGGCCCAGAGCCCTCCCTAGATGGCACAGGAAGGGGACAAACCATAAACACGTGCCCTGATACCTCACCATCCCCACCAGGTTATATGTGGCCGTGAACATCAATGGTCAAAGGGCACTCGCACATCCCTGATGGAGGGGAGGGGTGTCCGTGCAGGATGCAACTCGCCCGCCTGCTGCTCTAGTCCTGAGGCTAGAATGGTAGGTTGCAGGGGGTGAGATGGCTGGCTTGCATCTGAGCCTCTGGAACTTTTCATTTAGCAGCACCTCCTCCCTGCCCCCATCCATCCCTGAGTCACAGCCCCAGCAGCTGGCTGTCTTCCTTTCCCACACAACCAACACTCGCCCAGGACTCATACCCTCAGGACAGTTCTGCCACCTCTGCTGTCCTGCAGGGCAAAGCAGCCAGATCTGAAAACGAGATAGGGCTCAGAGAACCTCAGAGCCAGCCTCCTGCCTCCACACCCTACTGTGCTCACTGAAACCCGTTCAGTCAGAGGGGAGCCTCACTGCACCACCCGGAAAGCCCCCAGCCATCTTGCCATCCCTTCTGCTTCGGCATCTCTGGGTACCAAGCTAGGCCCCTGAGAGCCAAACACTAGCAAACACACCTCAGAGATGCTCATCTCACTTAACGTGCGTACTTTCTTGTGACAAGTTCCCCCACACAGCTAGTCCACAGACAAACTGAATTCCCATAGTTTCACCTTTACTTCTGCACCATAATTTCACCCCAGAGTGCCCCGGACATGGATTCATCCTGAGGTCGGGGTGCTCTACAAGGCCTAAAGGAACACCCTTCTCAAGGATGTATTTGATATTTTCAAAATTTTAAGCCAAAGGATCACTGCTCTGAATGGGCCCTTAGACATCAGACTGCAGGCAAAGAGTTTGGGTTGGAAGGATGTGGAAACAGGGTCTTCTCAAAACCTATGGATTACTAAACTCTCACTTTTAGATTCTAGCCTCCTAGGCTTCGGTGGTGCCGTTTATTGAGCCCTCATGAATTCTCAGCCATCCAGATACCTGGCCAGTCACAGGAAATCTGACTTGTCAGCCTCTCTCCTGCTGTGAGCGTCCTGTATGGTGATGGCCACACCTTGCCGAGGAGGCTAGCCCTGTGTCTACCACAAGGCTGATCTGTCTGCACCTGGACATTGTGGACTAGGTGAGCTGACTGGTCTTAACAGGGAGATTTGCGCTTCGGTTATCTGGCTGGGACACAGAGGTGTGAAGTGGGTGTGAGGATGGGTGGCAGAGGGGGTCCAGAAGCCCAAGAGGACTAGGTGAAAGAAAGAAGGGGGCCAGGGAAATCTTAGGAGAGAAGAACAGGAGAGAACACCCACTCCTACCCAGGCCCCAGCCACTCCCCCTTGTAGCTCTTCCCTTCAACCTCCCGTCTGCTTCTCTTTCTGAAGAAAATACAAAGAATGGGCCCTTACATCTCAGTGCTTTTGCTTCCTCCTACAACGGCCTTTCTCCTCTTTTCTTGGTCATATATCAAGATCAAGGTGAAATATCACCTGGCCTGTAAAGGTTTCTCCCTGTGCCCCCCAGCTCTCCGCAGGGTGCAATTTCACCATCACATTGATCTCCACAAAGAAACTCTACCTGGAAAGCAGGAGCAGGGTTTGTTCACATCTCCACTGGCGGGGCTCAGCAGAGCTCCAGACACAGGGAAGAAGCTCACTCAGCGTTGAGCGCAGGCTGAATGAAAGGGAGGCGTCCCAGTCTGTGAGCTGCAGCTCCGCTGAGGAGCCATCATAGTGACCAGGCTGTAGTCACTCCTGCTGGCTTGGACCCCCATCTGGGAGCTGACTCAGGGGCACTGCTCCTGGTCTTCCCGAAACAGAACTTCAGGCCCTTAGCAAGGGCTCTGATGTACCTCCCAGGGGAAGAGCCTGGGCTGCAAGGAAGCGCCCACAGGGTACAAGCCTGCACCTCACAGGCTAGACAAAGATGTGCTCAGAAAGGTCAAAGGCAACTCCGCATTGCCAAGGCCTCAAAGAGCAATGTCCATCATGAAACAGAACAGGACTCCCTGTCCTTTACCTTCTCCCAGAGTTTGTTCAAACTCTTGTCCCTTGAGTCGATGATGCCATCCAACCACCTTATTCTCTGTCATTCCCTTCTCCTCCTGCCTTCAATCTTTCCCAGCATCAGAGTATTTTTCAATGAGTCAGCTCTTCACATCAGGTAGCCAAAGTATTGGAGATTCAGCATCAGTCCTTCCAATGAGTATTCAGGGTTGATTTCCTTTCAGATTGACTGGTTTGATCTCCTTGCTGTCAAAGGGACTTTCAAGACTTTTCTCTAGCACCTCAGTTTGAAAGCATCAATTCTTCAGCGCTCTCTACGGTCCAACTCTCACATCCGTACATGACTACTGGAAAAATCATAGTTTTGACTATACGGATCTTTGTCGGGCAAGTGATGTACACATATTAACTCTTCAAAAAAAGAAACCAGCATGCATAGAAGATCCCTTTAATGAAAAAAAGATTTTATAAGAGCAAAGGAAAAAAATCTGTCTTGTTAGAAGGATAATGAGTTTTCTTGGGGTAGTAGGATTACTTCTTTGCTCCTTAATGCATTGTGTTATAATGAGCATGTATTCATATACAGCTGTGAAATCAATTAAAGCTAATTTATTCTGAAACAAACAAGTAAACAAACCAACATTAAAAACCCATACCAACCTGAGGGTCATGGAAATTATTAGCTCAAGATTTCTGAGAGGATCAAATGCAAGAGAACAGAGACTGGACCAAATGAGGAAACGGCCGCGGAAGTTCTTTGAAACCTGCAAAGCTGCCTCCTCTGCATCTGTCTCGCTGTCTGCTTGCTAGGGGCCTCATTTTATAAACTTTCTTAGCAAGCTCCCCGAACACCCTTTCACTCCTTTCTCCCTCTGAGCCCGTTAATGAGGACCTGTGTCACTCCCAACTCTCCCTTCCCCGTCTCACAGCTTCAAGACAATCATTAGGGAAATGATAAAAATAGGTTTCCTTATTGATTTATCTCCGTTACCCAATGCTCCTTCCTTGGAATGGTTGACTTGTTTCCTTAGCAACACAGCTAATTCAAGCAGCACGACTTGGCCTGCACACCTGATATTTGTTCATCTCCTTTCCTGAAGCCCAGAGAGCCAGGGCAGGAGACGGGGGTAGGGAGGTGCCCTCCCAGTGAGCTGCTGGCTGCCATGGCGGTGCTGGCTCTGCCTGTCCACAGAGCCCCGGGGGCCGGGCCTGGGAGCTGTCTTCCCTCTGCCCACCCCACAGGGACTGATGTGCAGGTACGGAACTGAGCAGGACTTGGGCCCCATACAGCAAACCTGGGTGCCCCCAGGGAGACAAGTATCTCTGTACCACCTGGGTGCTGATCCTAGGTCCCTTCTCCTCTCAGCAGCCTCATCTCAGAGCTGTGAGGCTGGAACTCCGAGGAGACTGAATGAGCTCAGAGGGGCCGAGGGCCCACCAGAGGCACAGGCAGGCAAGTGAAATGCTGTGCTCTCACTCCAACCCCAGGGCTGGTGGAGCACGCCCTTTTGTGGGGAGCAGCCTGTGGATGCCTGGGCCATTCCTGTAAACTCCTGGGGGAGTCCAGAATAGCATAGTCTCAGGATAGCAGGCCTCAGGACCCATCTTCATCCCTCACCCCAGGACCAAAGCACACTCCCTATGGGCAAGTCTGTCTCCTTTCCTCCTGTCCACCCTCGACTCCTATTTGGGGATGCCCAATTCTAAGAGATGGAAGGAAGTCAGAAGACGGTCTGGGTATTATTATGCACAATCTCTGCTCACAACTGCACAGACACATTCTAACAAGTGGACTGTTGACTCAAAGACAGTCTTGGGGTAGAGGGTGCTGCCAAGTCTGTGATTTCTTCAACACCAAAGGCATAGTTTAAAAATGAATGATAGTGAAATCTAGCTATCCAAGACCTTCGGGCTGCCTTTTTAATATGAGAAGAATCAGAATCTCCCTCATGACCTAGAATGCGATGGAGAATATGTAGTTTGGCAATGGAAACCAGAGCCACGGTTCTCCACAAAAGTCACTCCAACGTGGTACTCAAGTCAGGGAAAACCACCACCACCCAATCCTCCAGAGCCAAAGAAGGACAACGTGAGGATCAAAGTCTAAGATGACACGTGAATATACACACACTACTATGTATATAAAAGATGATCAATAAGGGCCTACTGTATATGTAGCATAGGAGAAGGCAATGGCACCCCACTCCAGTACTCTTGCCTGGAAAATCCCATGGACGGAGGAGCCTGGTAGGCTGCAGTCCCTGGGGTCGCTGAGGGTCGGACACGACTGAGCGACTTCACTTTGACTTTTCACTTTCATGCATTGGAGAAGGAAATGGCAACCCACTCCAGTGTTCTTGCCTAGAGAATCCCAGGGACAGGGAAGCCTGGCGGGCTGCCGTCTAGGGGGTCGCACAGAGTCGGACACGACTGAAGTGACTTAGCGGTTAGCAGTATATATAGCATAGCGAAGTCTGCTCAATACTCTGTAATGACCTATAATGGAAAAGAATCTAAAAAAGAACAGCTACATGTATATGCATAACTGAATCACTTTGTTGTATACCTGAAATGAACACAACATTGTACATCAACTATACTCCAATATGAAATAAATATTTTTTAAAAGAAACCTTTGAAAACCGTAAGGTGCTACACACATGGGCATTCGTTTTTATTCTCCTACTAAATCCATCTTTAAGCATCAGCTGTGGCTTAAAGCTTTGGGGGAAGCATCTGTGAGTGGTCACAGCCGCCGGGAGTGGGCTGGCTGGCTGGCTGGCTGGCTGCAGCCAGGGGCTGACATTGAAGAGACCCACAGCAATAAAGGATTGAAAAGAAAATTATGGTAATGAGTCTCCGGGAAGAGAGCAAAGACATTTGGCCCAGAACCTCCTGGGAATATGGAAAGCACATCCAAACAGCAGTCCCCAGAGGAGGATTTATGAAGCTGATGGCTCTGATGCAATCTTTCCCAGTGATTAGAAGGGACATTCATCACACCCAAGGCCAGGGCTAAGAATGGGAGGGGTTGAACCATCATAGAGGTCCGGCTCTGGCTCCTACAGACCCTGATGGAAATGCAGTGAGATAATGCTGGTGAGATCATATCCCCCGCCTGGGCCATGGAGAACGATACATCTGCCCTGGAGGGACCAGAAGTAGGGCAGAGACAGGACCTCATGCCTAAAACCCAGACATGGACAGGGCCACCACCATCATCTCCACAGACACTGTCTGCACCCCTCCCAAGAGGCCAGTATTCTCACAGGAATAGTTGTCTCCCAGCCTTTCCACACATGCCGTGTGTACAGTTCTTCAATGCCTCCCAGACTGAAAAGAAAATCCAAACCAGCCCTGGTAGGCCTGGGGCCAGCTCTCCTTCCTGGAAAGATGTTTCACCTTCTCTCCAGATCATGGGATGAAGTAGGAGTGACTATGAGATAAAAAGATGATGAGCCAAGAGGGCTTTCTAACACTCTCAGCAAGCCTTTGCAGCTCTGCATGACCTAAGTTCAGAGGTTAGAGGTCAGATTCAGAGGTCAAAGGCCAGGTTCAGAGGTAAGTCGTGGTCCAAGGGAGCCTAGGCCCAGAGGCTAACATGCTCCTGGATAGGCTCCTCCTGGACTTCTTTGAACCTGCTTCTGTGGCTGACCCAGCAGGACAGAGTATCCAAAGAAGTCTCATTCAGAAAAGGAAACAAAGAGAGCCATTGCTTTCTTTGGGGTTCTGAGGGGTTACTGATAAATTTTTCAGTTTCCTGAAAGACAGTGTTAAGCATCTGAATTTATCAATGTATGAACCACTCTCATATCTGGGGCAAGTCACGCCCTCAACTCCACCCCCAACTCTTTTCTCAGTCCTTATTTTTAGGTTCCCAGTCTCTGTCCCAAACTTATTGATGGGGTGGATGACACATAGTCACTGAATGGCAGGGGGGCTAAACCCCAGTGTTTGCTCCTGTGATAGAAGAATCAGTACACAATTCTGACTGCAATTCTGGAAATCCATCCTGGATCTGTCCTCCCTTTCCCATCCGCATTATAGCAGAAACACACTGCTAAGAAGCAGAAAAATGAGGTAGAAGGCTCTGCATACTTTGCATTGTCCCATTCCATTATCTCATCACTTCCTTATTGGAATTTTTCTCACCACCCAACTCGCCTTAAAAAAAAAAATCAGATTGAAAAACCAAACCCCTTTCTCTTTTTTTAAAAACAAAACAAAACAAAAATGTGTCATGTGACTTCCAGCCTTAACATCAGTTTTTTAACTTTGGTTTCCCTGGTGGTGGGATGCAACCTACCATCACCATGACAACAGCTGCCTCTGTTCAAATTCACCATCTGACAGGCAGTCCTGAACACACCTCTCTCCCTCTCTGTCAAGAAGATGGAAATGCCATTACACCTACTCCTAAAGACTGAAATCCTAATGAATGAAAGACAAAGGAAGCAATGTTGAGAATATAGCAACGAGGCAGAGAACCCCCCCCAAAGGCTTTCTGTTTGCCCATACAGCCCACTGCTCTCTTAGGGAGGTCAATGGACTCAGTTACTCAAAACAAAAGATCCCCAGCACTAACCCTGCAATGTTGGCTGTGTAGCTGCATTGAACTTTTCATTGCTTTTAGACCAAACAACTCCCATCTCACTCCCATGTCCCCACCCTCTATATAAAATAAAGGAAGTTCACATCATTGCCAACACAGTTAACCAGTGCTCAGTCTCAGCTGAGCCCAGTTCCAAACGGATGGGAAGTGGTGATTCTGTGAAACTCAGCCAGCACCGGCTTCCCTCTCTCTCTTCTCTCACTGACAGACAGCTGGATAAGCCTTAACAAATTCCCTTTTTGTGTGTCACGCTGAATCCTAGACTCAAAACGCTGTCATTCGACAGAGTTTTGGTGATCAGGAGACAAATGATTGAATGCTACAGAAAAGGGAAGAAAGAAAGGGGAAATATTAAAAGCCTCTGGAAGGAAAACAAAACAGTGGTGGGAAAATTACCTGTTTCAGAAACCAGAATCTGTGTTTTGATGACACTCTGATGAATTCAAGCCCATCAAGCCTTTCTGGCAGCAACGTGTGTTTTAGGCAAAGAATGTGGGCTGCCATCAGCAACCACACCCAAGACTGTAGCCTACTCTACATCCCCACTGACTCTGTGGGGCTCAGGTGGTACTCTGAATGCAGAAAGAAAAGGAAAAGCCTTCTGTGAAAGAGTCCACAGATCATCTCTGGCAGAAGTTTTTGTTTCCCTCAAAAAACTCTGCTATTGCACCCCAACATTCAAAGACACCTAAGAGCCTCCAAACCACATGAGAAAATGTTGACAGCACTAAGGATTCTCAGCTTATAAAAGGAAGACTGGAGAAAGACATCATAGATCTTATCAAATATCTGAAGGGCTAGCTTGTCAGAGGGGATGCTGAAATTGTCTAAGTTCTTCTGAAGGGCAAGGCTGAGACCACTGGATGAAGCAACCACCCAAAGGCAGATCTGGGGCAATTCAGAGAAGTTCCATAAGCAAATGGACTGTATTGTTAAGTAGTAAACTAAGTGTTACAAGAATAAATGTTTAAAAACCATCTAACCTAAAGAGAGAAAAACCCTGGTGCGTAGCAAGTGTCAATTTCTGGAGTGCAAACCTGTCTCCATGGCAACCTCAAGCTACCAACTTGACACCCATGCACACGGAGTTGAGAAGAGATACACACAATTGAAACCTACAAGCTGTGACTAGCCAGTTCCACACACCACTCACTGCAAGCTCCACGTCCCTAGGAAACCATCAAGGATACGAGAGATGCCTAAATTTGACAGCAGTTGAGCCGGACAACCCTCCTACACACGAGGAGTTAACAAACGGGAAGGAAGAATGTCAATGAATCTTCAGTCACTTGCTCAAGGGCCTCCTGGGTCAGCAAGACTCACTCTGCCCCTTAGACTCAAGATGCTCCCCTAGTAGACCTGCCTTCTGGAAGTCTGAAGCATCACCCTTAGCACAGAAGGCTAGGGACCTGTGCAGCCAGATGTGTGCAAGAAGCAGCCACAGGTGCACCATCTACCAACACCATGAAACAGAAGAATCAATCACCCCATTCTTTCAGGTTGAATTCTGGGAGGCCCCTCCGCTATATCACTATGGCTATAAGACAACTGAGAGGAAGCAACCCAGACACGTGATTAAAAGCATATTTCAAAGAAACAGATCAGGTAAAGGCTCTCCTCTTCTAGATCGTCAGTGGATCTCAGCCTGTCTACACAGCAGAATCATCTGGGAGGCTTTTGAAAATTAAAGATACAGGTATTCCATCTTTAGAAATTCTAATGTAATTCATTTCAGCTACTGTCTGGGCATCAGAATATCCAGAAGGACTCAGGCTGATTTTCATCTGCAGTCAGGGAGAAGAACGCTGCCTTCCATGGTGAAGGCAGTGACAGCTAAAGGTGCCTTCAAGTCACGTGAGATAACAAATGAGGAAACTAGAATCCCGGGGGCACCTCGGTAAGAAACGAAAAGTGCCTTAGAGTTCTGTTAGCTAATCCCGCACACTCACTTTATAGATGTAGATACTGAAATCACAGAAGGAATAAGATTTTTCCAGAGCCAAGACTAGAAACCTCTTTGGATTTCTGAAAAGCTTAGGAACCTATTATCAGAGCAATCAAATAAAACTCCCTTGTCTTCCTGGCTTGAATGGAGGCTTCTAAAAGAAAGGGATCTTTTTATTGAGTTTACTTCTCCATCCCTACTTGACTGTTCTCAAGAGCGTCTCTCTTAAGGTTAGGGTCTGCATGGTTCACTCTCTCAGGACCACTGAAGAGTCCAGAAAACACTGTGAGATGAGTACTTGCTGGAGGATCCAATCTCCCATCTGCCGAGACGTGATCCTTGCGCTGGGTAGAAGCTCAGTGCCTGTTAACTACTACCATTTCATAACATTCTCAAGCAACATTTTGGGAGAAGGAAATATTAGCCATTGTTCTGAATCACTGCCTCCCATTCCCATAATCCATTCTCATGGATTGCCTCCCAATCCCATTCACGGATTCAACTGGATCCGTGCTGGCTGGCTTCTCCTGAATTTCCCTTCTCTGATCCATTCCTCCTTTTTCTTAATTAAGTCCTTTCTTATTAATCATGATCCCAGCCTTCAATGCTTCAACCTAGAGAAGCACTAAAAATAGGAAATGGCAACCCACTCCAGTATTTTTGCCTAGAGAATTCCACAGACAGAGGAGCCTGGTGGGCTACAGTCCATGGGGTCGCAAAAAGTCGGGCACAACTGAGCGACTGATACTAACTAAAAACAGGAGGAAAACATCCCAGAAAGAGGACAAAGGGATAGAAGGATGACGAGTAGACAAAGACTGAGGAAAGCACAGAGGAAATGTGATGAACGAAGTCCTGAACCGAGAGTCAGGAGCACCGGATTCCAGCCCGGCCTCCGCCACTTACGGAGAGACCAGCGGCAAGTCACTTACCCTCTCTGACCCTCAGCTTTCTTACAGATAAATGAGGCTTGATGCAAATTTCTCTTAGGTCCCTGTAACTCTAATATCCTATTAGTCTGTGGTGCTAATAGCTAACATGATGGGAAGGGAAGTGAGACAGAAAGGAGGCGCCTCCATTATTACAGTGGAGAGAAGCCACCTTTGGAGAAGCTACGAACATCCAACAATAACAACCAAAGCAGAGTCCTGGAGCACCTAGGCAAGTGTCTACAGAGGAAACATTTCTAAACTTTCAATAACAGAAGCTCCGTGACAATTGGCTAGAAATACCTCCATGAGATAGTTAATGAAAAGTCAGAATCCTCAAAATGGGGGCCTGGGGGCGAACTTAAGGCTGCTTTTCCATAAACCTACCGGAAGCCTTTCCTACATTCTCTACTGAGATAGTAAAGTGGTTCCTGCAGCCCCTCTGTCCCCACAACCCCCATTTTCCTCAACTAGCCACAAAGCCAGAAGCATTCAGTAAAAGATGAAATTCCAGAAAAAAAGTCATAAAAGTTGCTTCCTCCCACTATCACTTACACTATGGGTGCCCTGGAAAAGGGAGGGCTTAGAACAGACTCTTTGAGAGCTGGAAAACAGAAACTGGACTTTCTATGCTAATATTAAAAAGAAAAGGAGAATTGACACTTCCAAATCAAAAGTCCCTGCAGAGTGATGAAGAGAGAATGACAATGGAGCTTTTGGTGAAGACAGGAGACAAAAATTGCAAAGAGCCCCAATTCCAATTGACATTCGCATTCCAATGACACAGGGCAAATTGTCACAGACCCATTTCGTGGTGCTGGGGAAGAGATCTTTGCTCTTTTCCCATCTACAGATTCCTTACTCCTCCATTGATTAAGCCTCATACCCAGCAGGTGCTACTGATGCAGGCAAGCAGTTCAGGGTCATCCTAAAAGGATGCTCTGTTAGAGAAGAGTTCTTGCTACTCTTCTGGTCTGATCCGAGGCAGTGTAGTACAGTGGAAAGACAAGAGTCAACGGAGTTGGCCAGACCACGTCTTCCTGTGACCCTGGGCTAATCATCTGTCAGAAGAGACAATAACATCTATTTCCCTCAGGACTGGGTAATGTGATGGATGTCTCTAACGCACACTGTAGAGTGCTGGCCATACAATAAGTATTTATTAAAGGTTAGTTTCCTCTGAGGGGTTTCCCCAGTGACTCAGCAGTAAAGAATCCACCTGCAATGCAGGAGATGTGGGTTCAATCCCTGGGCTGGGAAGATCCCTTGGAGAAGGAAATGGCAACCCACTCTAGTATTCTTGCCTGGAAAATTCCATGGACAGAGGAGCCTGGTGGACTACAGTTTATGGGGTCACAAAGAGTCCGACATGATTTAGCAACTAAAATGATAAAATACTTTCCTCTCAACATTGCCAGGGATGTAAACTGAGGCATGGAAAATTCGCCAGGCCCAGATCATGGTCCCCACAGTGTGCTGGTAAATGATACAAAAATAAGTACATGAAAATAAAAAGAAATGAAGGTTAAGAGAAGAGAAAGAGATAGTACACTTCACAACTGTTCTGAAGCCAGTCTCCTTCGTGGTGGAAGTGTGGAGAGCTGTCGGACCATTCTCGTTTCCTAGAATCTGTTCCTTCGCTTGGCTCCTCTGAGCCTGCCTGCTGATGTTTGTGACATATGTGAGCTCAGTCTTTCTGAGCCTGTACATTCAGGAGTGGGAATTTGTTAGTTACTCTCTAATCATCACCAGGGAAAGAGGTTACCCAGAGAAGAAGGAACATCTTTATCCATAAAACTCTGAGGGAGGAAGGGCAGATGGCAACCTCAAAAATAAATAAATACATACATAACAATCTATGAGAAAGGAGAAGTAGGTTGCCAAAATGCCCAGATCCTCTGAATTTACATGGGCCCATATTCCGCAGAACTGCCCCCTCCTGATGTTACCACATCCGCCTACTTGCCCCACCTCCAGACAAGCCCACGCCCTTCAACTGCTCTCGTATCAACAGACCAGGAGAACACATGCATCCTTGTACATCCATATGGCTCAGCTATCTCATAAATACAAACTCTCTTGCAAACACAATCCAAAGTTAGCAGAAAGAAGAGGCAGTTCCTTTCACTTTTTTTAAGCCCACTCCCTAATTTCCTTTGAGTCTTCTGCCTGGCTTCCAGACACCCTACATCTGAGTTCTCCATTCACGCTCACAGCTGTACCCAGTTCCCACAGGTAAAATGCCCTCTGGTATCCTGGCTGGATGACCCTCCCCCGGCTCATTAGGCAAACGGCCATGGGCTTCAAGCCATGTAGGTTCCCCCTCCCTGTCACACCCCTCTTGCCCTTTCAGAAGCTTCCTCCAGAGTTCATGGAATCCAATCCTGACTCCCTTTTCCAACAGAACAAAGATGGAGACCCTACATACTCAGAAGCCTGAAAAAAGATGAAGAGGAAGCAGCTAAAAGACCCAGAATCCCTGAGAAGGAAATCTGTCCAGAGGCCAAACTGGGGATCGAGGACAGACCCTTCCACATGCCTTCAATCAGGCCACCTGAAACCTGCAACTACCGTTTCTGTGCAAAAACAAACAGAGTGCCTTGGTCTAAAGCTGATGGTTTTCATCAAAAGTTTGCTAGGAAAATTCTGCAATGTTATTGCTCCTAAAGATATTGTTCTCTGAGTTGTAAATCCAAACATGTCCTCAGAGATAATGTTGGTATAAAATTGGCATTAGAGATGCATGAAAAAAGGCAGGTTTGGATGTAGGTGTTTTTTAATGCAACATTAAAAATGTAAACCCAATAACTCTGAGAAGAAAAACAAAAAGGGCTGGTGGGCAGACCACCTCAATGAGGTGGTTGAGAGCATGACTCTGATCCAGGCCTCCAGCTCTTGCGTACTGTGTAATCTTGGGCAGACGAGTTAACCTCTCCATGTAACCCTCCCAACTGTGAAATGCAGGAAACAAGCATGCATATCTCTGCAGGACTATCACAGGGAATAAATGCAGTAATCCATGGGACACCCTTAGCACAAGAACCTGGCACGTAGTAAATACTCAATAAAATGTTAGCAGTAGTAGTAGTTAGTCGTTCAGTCATGTCCTAGTCTTTGCGACCTCATGGGCTATAGCCTGCCAGGGTCCTCTGTCCATGGGATTCTCCAGGCAAGAATAATGGAGTGGGTTTCCATTCATTCTCCAGAGGATCTTCCCAACACAGGGATTAAACCTGGGTCTCCTGCATTGCAGGCAGATTCTTTACGGTCCGAGCTACAGGCAAGTCCCTAATATCTAACATCTTTACAAAGACTTTGCCACATATTAGCTGATGTTAGCCTTACAACAGTCTTGGAAGGGAGTCAAAGCAGGGCAGGTGACCTATACCTCACACTTGAAGACACTGAGGCTCAGCGAGGTTACAAAACCAACATGAGGCCAGATAAACATCTGGCAGTGCTCTGGTTAGAGAGCTAACAAGTCAGTAGAAAGAAAATGGTCTTGTTAGAAGGGGAAAATTGATCTGCAGAAATTTAATGGTGATTCATCTGAAATTAACCAGACACTAACAACTAAGATGTATTCATGGCTTACTATGTGCCAGACATTATTCTTAAGTTTTACATGTGTTATCTCATCTGATCGTCACAAAAATCCTATAAGATACAGACTGTGGGTAAAATTTCTATTATTTCCATTTTATGGTTGAGGATTCTAAGCATAGCAAGGTCAAGTAACTCCCCAAGGCACACAACTAGAAGTGGTGAAGGTGGCATCAAGACTTAAAGGCCACGTTTTTAACTGACACACTAATGCTTCCAGGCAGAGACTGGTAAATCCTAACCTCTAAGGTGAAGCTTTCCTCAACTGGGCAGCGGACTAGCTGATGTCTAATATCACTTCAACTCCTGTGATTCTAGACTTCAAACCTTCTACTGTCTAGTAAAGAAATAAAATGCTGTCTAAGTGAGTCTCTGAAAATAATACCCAGTATGGACCTCAGAGAAAGCAAGATGTTATTTCCTAGCCTAATACAGGTACGGTGACTTAGATGCTAAGTTGTGTCTGATTCTTTGTGACCCCATGGGCTGTAGCCCTCCAGGCTCCTCTGTCCATGGGATTTCCCCAGCAAGAATACTGGAGTGGGTTGCTACGTCCTTCTCCAGGGAATCTTTCTGACCCAGGGATTGAACCCAGAACTCCCGCATTACAGGCAGATTCTTTGCACAGGCATGAAATAGGTATAGAAGTGTGTATGGATTTCAGCAAAGCCTATGACAAGGATATCTTGCCCAATATCCTTACAGATGAGATGGAGGGCTATCAGCTGGTTAAAGTTCAGAAAATGTGAGAAAAGCTGAACAGTCGATGAACACTGACCACTGTACTGGTGGTAAGCAGAAGGGAGGGTCCCAATTCTAACCATATTTCCATCAGTTACTTGAATGAAAGGATAAAGCACATGCCCATCCCGTCTGCAGCTGACATAGCGCTCACATTAAGAGTGCTCACTATCCTGAAAAGGGTCTAGAAACAATGTGTAATGAAAACCACCTAAGCTTTGGATTCCGACCTCCAGGGTTCAGGTTCACTGGTGATGATGTTGGGCAACTGACTTAATCTTCTTTAGCCTGTTTTCCTATATATAAAATGTAGATGATAACATGTATGGGGTGTGAAGTTCATGGATGCTCAAAGAATGTTAGTTCCCTGTGCCCACTTTAAAAGGATCTCTACAGGATGGACTGTTGGACCAAAAGCAAGGAGATAAAATGAAATAAACACAGAGTCCTGAATTTACATTCAAAAATTAAACTGAATGAGAACAGTGTGAGGGAAAATTAACTCTGCCATCAACTCATAGCAAAAGATCCAAGGTTTTCAGCTGACTACAACCTCAAATCATCAGAGCTAGAATGCAATTTCTTCACAAAAAGAAACCTTAAAAATTATTTTAATTTAAATAAACATGTTAAATGCCAATGTTAATAAGCACTGTTCTATGTCCTGGTAATTTAAAACTTAAACATAATGAGCTCTCACTTACAGGGATTTAAAACCAATACCGAAACTATGGGGTAAGTACTACAATAAAGTAATAAACCAGGTATCATCTGGGAGCCAGGAGGAGGGAGTTGGTCTTACTCTGCTGAGAGAAATCAAAGAAGGCTTCCTGGAGGAAGTGACCTCAAGTACAGTCTTAAAGCCGAGCAGTCAGGGGGAGAGAGAAGACATTCTAGGCATAGAGAGCAGCAAGTGCGTGAGCACAGAGGCCTGGGAAAGGATGGTCCCTTCAGGAAGCCCATTGACACAGAGGCAGAGAAGGGCATTATGGCAGCTGAGACAGCTTGGTGCCATGTGCAGAGTGGATCACAAGAAGGCCTTTGCACCAAGCTAGGGAAACCTTGTCCAGTTACAAAGCGAACAACAGACAGATCCCAGGTAGCAACTCAGCCTTTCTGACTCTATGTAGCCTTCCTACCTCTGCTGCCCCATACTGTGGCTACTAGCCGCATGTGGCTATTTAAATTTGAATTAATTCAAATGAAATAAAATTTAACACTTGGTCACAACAGCCACATGTCAAGTGCTCAGTGGCTAGCAGCTACAGCCCTAGACTGCACAGACAGAAACATAACCATCATCACAGAAAGTTCTAGCCAACAGCACTGCTCAGCACTATAGTACTATGTTCACAGCACAAGTAAACAAGGAGATTTGGGTCCACGTTGCTTTATAGAACAGAAAAGGAGGGAAAAATAACTAACAGGTGGAAACTATAAGGACGAGTATTTCGACTTGCTATCCTTTAAGTTTTCTAATAATGGGAGAGCACTCTGACACTGGAAGCCTGATGGTCATCTATCAGGGAGATACAGCAAGAGTTCCTATACTACCCTAGTGCTCACTGGTTAGAATGCACACATTTCATCATGGCAGCATGCTGATGTACTTGCACCAACATAGATCTGTAGTTCTTCCCTGTGGAGTTCCCGTCATACTTGTATCTATAGGCTACGATGGCCCAGGATCCCAACATCCCAGAATGTGGAAATTTTCTAGCATAGTCAGCATTTTTAAATTGTGATCCACAGACCATCCCCCCACTCCCAAATGAAATATAAGCAAAACTGTATTACATTTTGGAAATAAGGGGCCACAGGGTCACTTAAAATGCAATAGGATTTGTGATTTCAAGATAGAAAGCAAGAAAACAGTGTACCAGAGGGATATAACTGTCCCCATACTCCAGGAACAATCATCTAGATGTCATCAAGACAGTCATTCTGGTCAATCTAAGTTCCAACTAAGTTCCAATCTAAGTTCCAACTCTAAAGTTCCATAGCCTTAAGCATCTAAAGACCATCACCCTGCAATGAATAGTTTCAGGCCAAACATCCTCTGATCTTGATCAAGCAGAAATGAGACAGGAGTACAACAGAGCACAGAACAGTCCAAGGTACAAAAGTTAGGTGAGTCAGTCCACTTGGGAAAAGTATCACCTTGCCAACTTCTTGCGCTGTGCTAAGTCGCTTCAGTCATGTCTGACTGTGCTGCACTATGGACTAGAGCCCACCAGGGTCCTCTGTCCTTAGGATTATCCTGGCAAGAACACTGAAATGGGTTGCCATGCCTTCCTCCAGGGAATATTCCCGACCCAGGGATCGATCCCTCGTCTCTCAGGTCTCCTGCACGGGCAGGTGGGTTCTTTACCACTAGCGCCACCTCTTGCTGAGATGCTTATTAGAGACTCTCTTGGAAATTTGGGGGGTTCATTTTCAATGTAAGCCCACAGAACCAAGCACATCCAGTTAGATGCAATACCAGCTTGTCAGCTGGAAAACTCGCCCAGTAAATCTAAAGCCTGCTGAGACAACAATCCATTTAAAAAATAATGACTTTGTTCTAACTACCATCTGACATCACGACAATTGTACAAGGATTCATCTCTAGGTCCCACAGCATTGCTAGAATAAAAAGGACTCATTTTTAGAACAATGCCAAAATTCCTGTTATCCGGTATAACTGGAGAAGAAGGTTTCAATTTAATGGAAAAAAAAAAGTGATAATGAGCCACTTTATATAATCAATATGGATTATATATTTGCAAAAGCTCCGAATACAATAAAGTACACACACCATTCAAATCATGTTGAACATAATGTAATGAATGCTTTGTTGATCATATTCAGAAAGCACCACAGCATTTTGTGGTACCTAGGGACCATCAGTACAAATCTCAATTGTTATTAAACCATAGATCTCTGGGTGCCAATTAATAAAGAGTTCTGTACAAGCAAATGCCAGATACCAACAGACACAGTGTACTTTTTGCACAGCCTGTGGTGAATGTTTCAGAAACTAGAGCGACCCTGACCAACCTTCTGAATTAGGTAAAGCTACTTTTTACAACCTCCAACTTCCCATGTAATGCCCTTCCAATCCCCTGCCAGCTATCCAGTGTCCTGACCACCTCCTACCATCCTCCTCTCCCCCTACTCAGGCTACACCGGGTCACTAATAGGCACTTCAGTTATGCTTGTGTTTAATCAACAGTAACTGACGAATCCGATCATTCACCAACAGATTACTGAATGCTCACTGAGTGCCAACACTGTGCTAGGTGCTGGAATTAAATGGGACATGTCCTTTGACTGTTCTCAGAAGAGACTGCTCTCAATCTTAAGCCCAGAAAGAAGAACTGACTAAGCTGATAATATCATATACTAGCTTACTATGTCCCTGCTCCCAAGATCATCTGCATTTTGGCAAAGAAAGTCTCAAAGACTCATGACCCGAACCCAAAAGAACCGCTGTTAACAACAAGGCTTCGCTGTTACATGAGACAGAGATTTTCGACGAGTGATTTGTAAGACTAGTCTTCTCTAAAGGCATCGCCAGGCATGGCAGTTGTTCTGAAAGTACGGTTCCAAGGCCAGCAGTATCAGTGTTACCTGAAAGCTTGCAACAAATGCAGATGTTTAGTTTCTGGAGGGAATCGGAAACTCCAGGACTGAGATCCAGTCATCTGTGTTTTAACAAGCTCTTCAGGAAACTCTGAGACACAGTGAAGTTTGAAGACCGACGGTAGAGACGAAACTGACAGACTGCATACATATGACTTCCACACAAAGAGGCTAAATGAGGAATTAGCCTTGATGCTGACAGGAATCACCTGCTGAAAAGAAACATCCCTGATGGAGCTGGAGTGAGACAGTTTCCAATAGCACACAGCTGGAAATGGCCAGGACGTCAATGACTGACTGCTGAAAATCCATTTCATGCTTTTTGACTCTGACCAGACCCATGAGACAATGGTGTGGAAACTGACAAAGAGGCACAGAAAGTTTGAAACACTTCCAACCTAAAACTGAGCTGAAGGCTGGGAAAGACTTGAGAGCAGGAACTTCCTCCTCTCGCTGGTTTGCAGAGGCTCTTCTCTGGGTCCCAGAGGCCACTAAGAGCCCCTTGTGTCTTGGCTACGGAAATGACACCTGAGTCTAATCACTGATAAACCTCATCAACCACAGCACTTCTCCCCTCTAACCTGTTACCTACTGTTTGGTCACATCTTTTTCATCTCCCCCAAACGGGAGGAGGAAAAAAAAAAGTGACATCCCACCCCACTGCCACCGTCTGGCTTTATTGATATAACCCTTCAGAAAGCCAGTGCATACATCTGAGACAGGCTTTCCAAATTCTCCAGTGATTTGGGGAAACAGATGCAGCAAAAATGCAGCAGGACCAAATGCAGCCAAAAAAAGCCTCAAAATTATGCAGAGTTGCAACAGCAATTCAAATCAACTACCCACAGGCAAAAAGACCACACTTGGCACAGGAGGGCCCCGCCCTGAAGCCACTCACTCGTCTGGACCACAGGAGCCTAGAGCTGGAGCCTAGCCTGGAGTTACATCCTCAACCCCTGCCCACCTGCCTCTGGGATGAAATGCTTTACGAATGCATCCATTGGAGGCCTTTTAAAAAGTCCAAAAAGGCTGAGAGTGGAACTGTTCAGTCCAACAAACTTAGAACTCAAAATTCCAATACAAGAAGAAGTCCCTAAGGGGTAAACTACTGCAGTGCCAGGGACAGGGTCGAGGGTGGACTGGATACAGACACTTTTAAAGTCATTTAGCGCTGTGCTCCTTAATCTGGCCCATTTCTGCCTCTTAAGGATATATCTTCTGGCTGCTCCTTGCTTTCCAGAGATGGGGACATAGGGGCTCATAAATAGGGTTAAGAGTTCGTAGCCGAATGTTGGTCAAAGATGTAGGGAATAGAAAATTCAGTAAACATTCTGTGTGTGTGTGTGTGTGTGTGTGTGTGTGTGTGTGTGTGTGTGTGTGTGTGTGTGCATGCACACACTCACTCACTCAGTTGTGTCTGACTCTTGTGACCCCATGGATTATAACCTGCCAGACTCCTCTGTCCATGGAATTTTCCAGGCAAGAATACTGGAGTGGGTTGCCTGCCATTCCCTACTTCAGAGACTCTTCTCAACCCAGGAATCAAACCAGTATCTCTTGCTCTTCCTGCTTCGGCAGGCAGCTTCTTTACCACTGCACCAACTGGGAAGCCCCAAACATTCTTTGGGTGCTCAGCACTCAAAAATGCACCATAGACAGCACTCTGAAGTAAGCTTAACACGTAAGAGACCACTCGGTTGGAGGAGCCTAAACACTTTGTGCTATACTTTCTGTCCTTAATTAAGGATGATGCTGACAACAAGGCTGATGACACCCCCACCCCGACCCTGCACTCCACCAGCCCTCTCTGTGTAGGTTTGGAATGTTTGCAAGGAGAAGCCTTGATAGAGGTCCCTGGCATTTTTATCCCTCTTCGAAAAAGATTGCTTTAGAAGCCATGTACTGATGGGAGCGGAGGGGAGCACGATACACTAATTTCAGTGTCTGTTCCCCACTCCAATCCTATATGAATCCACACCGGAATTTGAAAAGAAGCAGCTACAGAAGCTTGCTTCTTAGCTCAGTGGCTCAGCATTTATCAGTGTGAAGACCTAGGAGGATGAGAGGATTCAGAGTGACTAGTGCTTGGGGACATAAATATCTTCTCATTAACCACATTCTCTGAATACAGGAGGGGAATGGCTGCATACTGATGGGGCACCCCAGTGAAACAGTACTGGAGAGGAGGCGATCATTACAAAAACTGCAAGAAAAAACCTATTTAAAGAGATATTCCCCCCAGTTACCTTTTTCACATGCCCCAGTCCCACTGCAAAAATACAGAAGACTTACAGGGAAAAGCTGATTTATGAAGCTGGCCCTCTGGAAGGGATCTTGCTCATAACCAAGAGGAAGACAAATAACCTTCCTTTTCTAAAAAGCCTAGGAAAAACCCACACATATAATGAATTATTCACAAAGGCTGAACCTAAAAATGAGAGGGAGAAATATAGAAAGATGAAAAGGGCGGAGGACTGGGCAGAAAGAGAAAGTGAAGAAAAGGACCTAGTCTCTCTCTCCTTGAATAAAAGGGTATTAATTACAGTCACGTGTGAGTTCGCCCTTTCATGTCTTCGTGGTCAGTGATAAACAAAATTAGATCAGCACAGTTGCCTCTGATGGGCTGGACCACATGGCTGGGCTTGAGGAGCTGCAGTTTCCCAGGCAGCCCTGCAGATGACAAGAGGGAGGCTCCTGATGAGCTGATGGAACACACAGAGCCAAAGAGTCTGCGAGAGTTCTGAGAGTTTAGCACATCTTGACTGCATTTTATTTCAACCAAGAATATGAAGATGGAAAGAAACCAGATGTTCCTATAAAGAGAATAAAATGCAGTAGAGTTTGAGGGGAAAAGAAAAAAAACACCTACATTTTTTACAGCAGCAGCTAAAAAGAGATAAGCAATTTTGGCTCCAGCTACTAATCCGAGAGTCTGGATCTTTCAGAAGAAGATAAAAAAGAAGGCCTGTTCTCCTTTTTTCCTCCTCCTCCTCTAATTCATCGGGTGCACCGCACCCAGCACAGGGGAAGCAAGTGGAGGAAAGTGGGGAAATTACATGCAGAACAACAGACAAAACCATCACAGCCAGGATATTTCTGTCTCCATCTTCAAGTCATTTCATTTCTGTCAAACTCTTTCACTCCAGCTTGCTTTCCAGGCTACCTCCCAACTACAAATAGTCCCCTCGACAAGTTCCAGCCTAGTTTCCAGAGGAAGTATTTCTCACACGTTACTTCAAGGGCAAAGTCACGGGGCAATGTGGAGATGGTCCTCAGAGCTTCAGCAAATGAAGACCTTTATCCCGTAGCCTCAGTGCCAATTACACTCGCTGTCTGTTTCACTGCCTCCTTGTCCAGGTACACAGAAGATGTGAAGGCTCTCCGCATTATCTGGTCATAGCCTACAATTACAGACTCTGTTCTTGTTAACTGCCAGCCTCTGCCCTAATCAAGGTGATCTGACTCATGAGCCACTGGAGTTACATCCAACCTGAAATTCTTGCCAGGATTACAGTCTACTATCTTTCAAGGCGCAATATATTTATGCGCAACAAAGCAGGAGAAAGGTATGCGCCATAATGGGATACTGGGGAACTAAAGCTCTCAGTAATCTTCACCAAAATCCTCCAAAAATAATGGACAATTGACAGTGGGAAATTCTCCATAATATAGCACATAATCTCAGACTCAAAGCCAGAGTCCTTTGGGGCTATAATGAAGTTCTCTACAATAAGAAATCATGAGTCAATATCTGCAGGTTCATTACAATGAGCTTCATTAGCTCAGTGGCTAACAACACATTTGATCTTCCTACTTTAAACCATGTTCATTTCCACACGAAACATGTGCTTCCCTGCTGAGATGACCCGCGCCATCAGTGGGGGAGGAGTACCCCAGTGCTCCTCAATGACAAAGTCAGACATGCCATTTCTTTCTTTCCTCTTCTAACCTAGAAAAGCGCCAATGCGTGGGGAGCATCTCACAAACCATGAGGGAGACCCTGTAGGTCTACAGGGCAACCGGCCCTGGCACAGAAGGGTTAGGGCCAATTAGGCCACAACACAGTAAATGCAGGGTGACATTCAGAGCAGCCAATTCCCTGAGAAAAAGAGAACCCTTCTGTTAGATCTATTAGATGAGCAAGAAAGAAAAGAAGAATCATGTAAAATGTAACATTTTAAATCAGATTAACATTTTCAAAAAGGTTATGGTATCCACTGCAGAAGAGAGTGTCATAAGAAAATAAAATTTTCTCCCCATGCAGATGTAGCTTCCAAGAAAAATGAAACATATTCAGAGTGGGCTGTTGACCTGCCACCATTTTTCATGACAAATCTGGTTATCCTAGGCATTTTTTCTCACAAGCACAAGACCTTCCCTATTAATAACTGGATAAGGTTACCACCCTCCATCCAAATCAGAGAATCCCCCAAGTAGAAGTTACATCATTCCTTACATTTAACTTTTCAGGCCAATGTGATTAAAGACCAGTAAAATGTAGTGGTCAGAAACCACTAACACAGCACACAGAATTATACATTTTCCTCCTAGCTCTCCTCCTAGCAGGAGTAGAAGGGGACAAAAAGGATGAGATGGCTGGATGGCATCACCGATTCAACAGACATGAGTCTGAGCAAACTCCAGGAGATACTGAAGGACAGGGAAGCCGGGCATACTGTAGTCCATGGGGTCACAGAGTTGGACACGACTGAGCGACTGAACAACTCCTGGTTCTCCAGTGACTTTCTGCAGCCAAAAACAGATGTATTTATTCAGAAGGTGCACTGCATGAATAATCAAAATCCTCAAGCATGTTGCATGTGAATATGACAGTTCAAAACAGGTCTTGATATGTGTCCTGACTCTTACATTCTGTGAAATCCTGGCCCTTAAGTAGAGCACAAAAGCATTTCCCAAACAAATAGGCATACTAATCACCTGAGGATCTTATTAAAATGCAAATTCTGATTCAGTAAATCTGTAGTGTGGCTTGGGATTCCAAACGGTTTTTAAGTGAAGCATAGCTGATTTACAATAATACCTTCAGGTATATAACAGAGCAATTTGATATTTTTTATAGATAACATGCTGTACAAAGTTATAAAATATGTTGCTGTTTAGTTGCTAAGTTGTATCCAACTCTTCTGCAACACTGTGGACTGTAGCCCACCAGGCTCCTTTATCCATGGGATTTCCCAGGCAAGAATACTGGAGTGGGTTGCCATTTCCTTCTCCAGGGCATCTTCCCCACCCAGGGATCTAACCCATGTCCCCTGCATTGGTAGAGAGATTCTTTATCATTGAGCCACCAGGGAAGTCGTGTGTTATACATTACACCCCTGTGTCTTATTTATAACCGATAGTTTGAACCTCTCAATACCCTTCACCTGTTTTACCCCCGCCCCACCCCTCTTCCCTGTGATAACCACTGGTTTCTTCTCTGCATCTGGAATTCTGAATTTTTAACAAGCCCCTAGGTGATGAGGATGATGCCCCTTGCTGTCTGTGGGAGGCAAAAACCTAGAAGACTTAGGTCACCAAGAACTAAGGTCCCTCCCTTCAGTATGCTAAAATTTCTTACTGCTACTGCTACTGCTAAGTCGCTTCAGTCGTGTCCAACTCTGTGCGACCCCACAGACAGCAGCCCACCAGGCTCCCCCGTCCCTGGGATTCTCCAGGCAAGAACACTGGAGTGGGTTGCCATCTCCTTCTCCAATGCATGAAAGTGAAAAGTGAAAGTGAAGTCGCTCAGTCATCTCTGACCCTCAGCGACCCCATGGACTGCAGCCTTCCAGGCTCCTCCGTCCATGGGATTTTCCAGGCAAGAGTATTGGAGTGGGGTGCCATTGCCTTAAGGACTCTATTAATATTTATTGGGTAATTAGGCAGTGCTCTAGGAACCTGACATATATTAATTCATTTAATTCTCCCAGTAACTCATTATTATCACCGTCACTTCACAGACAAGGAAACTGAGTCACAGAGAAATAAAGTAACTTTTCAAGGTCACAGGGCTGGTAAAGGAACTGAGATTTGAACCCAGACAGTTGAGCTTTGCTGGAAAACCAGTGCTCAGACTCCCAGTAAGAAGAAGGAACACAATTCCGGAAAGCAATTAGAAAGGAAGAGGGGTGAGACCAGAAACTTAGATGCCCTATTAGAGCACAGGCAGAACCCCCAGAAGTGCGATGTTTCCACATGGTCACCACCAGAGGGAATATATATTAGTCAATTACATTGTACAGCCAGGAATAAAAAGCAAACGTGGTGTATTTTAAATTTGCCAACAGGGCTCCTCTACACACCTTGGCAGATGTTCTCCGAACACTGTTACAAACAGCCTACATGCTGTAGAACCACAGCGAAACTTCCAACAATGGGATGGAAGGGACCACTGGGACGGGGCTCAGGGCCAAGGCACCGAGTAGGATGCTGAAATTAACTCCCTACTGTCTCTTTTGACTTTTTGGTGTATTTTGGCCGAAGACATGGAAAGAGCGCAGTGAAACCCACAGTCACACCTTGCGCTGCTCGCAATGCCTGCTAGAAAGGCGCCGTCTTTGCAGCGGAAGAGAAAACGTGAAAAGCAACGACCTCGTGGTGTAGGCGACGGTCTTAATTTCCCCGCCCGGGAGCCTGGGCCGGGCCGGAAGTGCCCGAGATGCTAAACCCGGAGGAACGGTGGAGCCCAGGCCGCGAGGGGAGTTACGCGGGTGCCGTCCGAGGTGCCAACGCTGGCCACGGGCACACTCTGCCACCCGCGGGGCGGCTAGGCGGCTTTGTCTACCGCCTGGCAACTGGAGGGCGCCTGTCTGGGTAAACACGCCCCTAAGAGAGGCACGCTGTAAAGCAGCACAAGGTGGGTGGGAAATTTTGGAGAATTGTAGAAGATGGGCGGGCGGGGAACGGGGTGCCTGCTGGGAAAATCTGTAGGGACCTGGCTCGCGGAGTGTTCGCAGCCAGCCGCAGCACGAAACACAATGAGAGCTGTCGCTTTGTGCAGCGGACCGGCCGGGCGGGACTGCAGGGGCAGGACCCTTCCCCCTTGCCCGTCCCCTCTCACCCCAGATAGGTTTAACTCTGGCACCGGCTGGCCCCAGGATCACTCTGTGGGGGTGGGAGGGAGAGGGGAGTGCAGGGAGAAGGGGGGGAGGGGTGCGAGCTGCAGCAGGAAGAGTATCTGCTTAGAGATGCTCCCCCGTTTTTAATGAGGGGTGCTCCCTAGAAGCCCGACACGCCAGCCAATCGCGGTGCAGCTGAGGCAGAGAACTAGGGAGGAAGAAAGGGAAGGCCAGAGGCTGGGGTGGGGGTAGCAGCGAGATGCCTAGGCCCCAAGGGGGGCAAGCCACGAGCTTCCAGGATACTGGAGACCCAAGGTGGCTCCAGCTGCCTCCCTGATGCACACCTGGAGGTTGGGGGTGGGAGGAGGCAGGCAAAGGAAGACAAGGAGTTGCCTCTTTTTGCAGGTGCATCCCTCCCAAGAAATCTCTCCACAAGCATCAAAGTCTCATGTCTCCAAGCCTACGCCTGTATATAACCACCCCTCCCCCTCCCCCCCTCCCCCGCCGGCTTGCTCCCTACTCCTTCCCTCACCATCCAGCAGCCCCTGATTCCTAAAGACCTTGCCAGATGCCCATATTCTTAGTGAAGAACGAGGCTGTGAGATGCCTCATCAGCAGCCTGCATTGGGTGCGCTTAACTAAACCTGCCAAGGAGCTCCTTTTCTGCTCGTTCACCCTAACACTGCCACCACCAGTTCTTTGTGGAGAGCAGTTCCTATGGAGCTAGAGAGAGGGATTGCTTGCACACCTCTGGGCTCAGCTGATGCAGCCCTCCGCTGATGAATTCAGGCCCAGCAGGTCTGCCTGGATCCTGGGAATGGGGAAGGCACTCAGCTGGTCAAGCTTGAAGAGGCAGGAGAACCCAACCCCGACTAACGAAAGGATGGGCCCTGAGGAGCTGCTCTGCCGTGACTGAGAAGAGCACCCGAACTCTGAGCTGTTGGGTTGTGTCATTAGAGACTGCCTCCTGGGACACACTCACTCACTCCTCTTCCAGCAGAACTTAAACTCAATCTCCAGCAGTTAGCTGGGTCCCAGGCCAAACGCTTGTGTTATTTATCCATTTGTCAATGTGTCTACAGCGTTTGGGCTCCGAGCTCTTGAAGCTTCTGAGCTGATAAATCCTCTCACGGAGCTTCGACTTTCCTCCAGGCAGACAGTCTTCCCAGCTGGTGGGGACAGGGGCAAAGGGGATGGCTTCAAGGGACGGAAGGGGAGCTGAGTATGAAAGAAAATCCTGAGATTAGAGGCAACCCATTCTATGCAGCTTGTGAAGGGACCAGGGAGCCAAGAATCCAATCAAGCCCAGCCCCAAAAGAGGCAAACACCGCAACACCATGCACCCAGGGATGCTGGAGACTTTCACGGAGGAAAAACCAGAAACCAAGTCTTACCTTGAAAAACACTAGTGCACACATCGGTTTCTACGGCACCATGCTTGCCTATTAGATGCACCAAAGTATAGAGTGCACTTCAGCAAAGGGGCAAATCGGCACCGGGAAAGGGATGGGGGGCAAATTCCATGCTAGCTTCCCCCCTTACCCGAAGAAATGCAAAGGGGAGAGGGGAGTAATGGTGGGCAAGAAAGGATATGGCCAATCGATGAGCTTCTTGGCGTATTTCCTGACAATGTTATCTTCTCCGAAGATGAACAGGGATCTGTTGACGGTGAAACAGTTCTGCCGGACAGGAATAGGGTTGTACAAAGCCATAGTCCGCGCCCTCTGCGCTTTCGACTGCTTGTAGGCGGCCGCCGGCCCGGAGGCCGGCACGGGGGTTCCTTGTCGGTTCCTGCTCTGGTCCGAGTCTCCATCGCCCGACCCCGGCCTGCCGACCACCGCCTCCCCGAAGCGAGCCATCCTGAAGTTTAAACAGACAGAAGACACACAAAGGTGATCGTGGCCGAACACCCGCACACAGCAACAAGCAGAAAGACACACGGAGTCTCAGAGCCGCATCCAGACGGGCACGGGGACCACCGCCTCCGGGGAGCCTCGCGAGCTCTTCGGAGAGGCGGCAGCAGCAACCCCGCCGCTGTGAACTGTTGAATCTAAATGCAACCTCTGCGAAGCTCCATTCCTCAAGGAGGAAAAAAAAAGGGGGGAGCTTGGGGGTGCTCCGTTTCTGGAGACAATTTTTTTTTTTTTTTTTTCAAAATGCCAGTGTGTGGTGGCGTTCAGGGACTGGAGAGAAGAGGGGTGGAGTAGGCTGCTCTTCAAACATAGCTCCTCTTCTGGCAGACGCACCACCTAGTTCTGGGAGAGAGGCAGGCACCGGCCCGCTAGGTAACAGTTTGGTGATTTATTGATGGGGGTGGGGGGGAGGGGAAAAATCAAAACAAAAGAACTTTTCAAAAAAAAAAAAAAAAGACAAGGATGAGGTTACGGTGACATGCTTTATAACGCCGGCCCCTGCAAGTCCATCTAAGAAATTCCACAACCAAGACTTGGGTCTTTAAACCTGCCAGCACAGACGCATCCAAAGGTGGAGAAGGAGAGAGGGAGGGAGGGAGGAGAGCGGTATTGAGGTTCCTGCGTAAACCGCAACGCCCAAAATATCAAAATAAGAAGTCGATCCAACCGGAGAGGGACAAATGACTTCAAAGCTGCTGCGCTTGGGAGAGAAGTTGAAAAGCATCCAGAGAGCAGCGAAGCCCGAGTGCCAGCATCCTCCCGGAGCGCTCGCCGCCGCCGCCGCCGCCGCCGCCTCCCCGGATCAGCATGCAACAGCGATCCGCGGCTGCGCCGGGGAGAGGGCGGGAGCGAGCGGGCGGGCGGGCGAGCACTTGGGCGAGGGAGGAACAGGTTGCAGCCGAGCCCAGCGGTGGCCTGGCCCGCGAGTTGTCCAGGGACCGAACTTGCTCACTGATGACTCGGTCTTCCTCTTCCACCCCGGCAGCTCTCCCCTCGATGGAGCAGAGAAGAAGATAGGGGACGGGGAGACCGAGAAAGGCGAGGAGGGGGAGAGCGAGCGGAGCGCAGAGGCGCAGCGAGGCGCGCACGGGAGCGCCCAGAGAAGCGGGGGCGGGGCCGGCGAGCGCGGGCTGGAGCCGGAAGGACCCCGGCCCACGTCGGCCGGAGGGCTCCGGGGATGCGGAGCTGGTGTGGCTCATTGATCGGTGTAGCCGGAGGAAAGGGGGCCTCCTCTGCCAAAGACCGGGCTAGAGTAGCCTCTCCCCAAGTCCTGCGGAGAGGAGACAGACCGGCGCAGCTGGCCGCGCGGCGGAGTCTCCACCGGAGAGCCGAGGCCCGGCGGAGGCGCACACGCACGCGCGCACGTTCTCGCGCCGTTAGTGCCCGCCTAGGCTGTGCCCCACGCAGTGCCCGGCGCGCGGCCGCCCGGACCTTTGCGCTCTGCGTGCCCTGCACCGGGGCCCGGTCTCCGCACCTCCTGGGCTCCGAGAGCACTGCCCTAGCATTCCCCGCGAAGAAGGCAGCACTCCTTTCTGCCCCTGTCCCCACTTAGCAGCCTGGAGGCCTGGTGAACGACGCTAGGACCTCCGGGGTCTCCGCACTCTCGGGTTGGAGCCAGCTCCGGTGGGAGCTTTTTGCATTTAGAGAGCCGCCCCCTCTCTAAACGCAATCTGGGATGGCCTCTTGGGTTTGGCTCTAGGAGAGCCCTGCATTTCTGGAAAGGTGGTCTAGACACCGGGTCCCCAATAGTGAGTTCTACTCACTAAGATTTCAAAAAGACTAAAACCACTTTTTTGAAATCTTAACAATCGGGGGATCCGCCCATCCCTACCTCTTACCCTCAAGTCAGCTCCACTGACTTCCTGGAACCCACTCTAGTAATGGAGAAAAAGTAGAATTAGTGTTTGAGCTGCAGACGAGGGAAAGGTAGACTTCAGGCCCCAGAGAAAGTTCCCCGGTTTGGCAACCACGCCCTTCCCCACGTGAGTCAGTGGTCTGATCTGAAGACAGGTATCAGCTGCCGCTGCTTTGCCTGAATGCAGGGTTCCTTCCAAGTTGTTCCCACCTGAGCGGTGGAAGAGAAGGGGGTGGGGCAGAGCCCAAAGGTTGGAAATCCTGGGTGAGTGTTCCCTCGCAGATGTGAAAGGCAGTGCCTGTGTGTGAGATGACTGGTGAGGAGGGAGACGACGTGATGTCTGAGTGAGAAGCTGTGTGTGTTCCTCCGTGGGGCAGCAAGGCCATGTGGGCACTGCCGCAGGTCTGCTGTGTGAGAATGTCTCTGTGTGTGTCTTTGTGAAGGGAAAGTCTCTGGTGCTGGAAAACCCCCACCCGCGGCAGGCACTGCTCCCTTTGGGCATGGCAGGTTGACCTTTTGCTTCAGGGGAGCCCATTTTGGGTCCAATTATGATTTGAGGTGAGTCAGCTCTAATTAGTATTTTGCTTTCCTTACTGCCTTACTCTGTCTGTCTACCTACCTTAATTGGAGCGTCCTTTTCTGTCTGAACACCTAGTCAGAGTGAAAGGGAAGGTGGTACTATGAACCCAAAGCCCCATCAGCTGTCAGTTGTTTCCACCCAGTCACAAGTGACTCTCTCAATAGCTCTGTAAACTACAGAGGGTTAGAAAAGGCTCTCAGAGAAGATCAAATCCATGCTTTCAGAGGTAGGACCGTAACCCATAGCACAAAATTCATCCAAATCACTGGACAGATATTTTTAAGCCCAAGGCATTGTTTCAGGAACTGAGCACACACTCCTGAACAAAATTGTGTTCAGCCTTAGCCGTGTCGGACTCTTTACAACCCCACAGACTGCAGCACACCAGGCTTCCCCATCCTTCACTATCTCCTGGAGTTTGCTTAAACTCATGTCCACTGAGTCGGTGATGCCATCCAACCGTCTCATCCTCTGTCGCCCCCTTCTCCTCCTGCCCTCAATCTTTCCCAGGTTCAGAGTCTTTTCCAGTGAGTTGGCCCTTTCCATCAGGTGGCCAAAGTGTTGGGCAAAATAGATGATGGCAAAAATAAAGCATCTGCTTCTGTGATTAAACTGGGTAACCGTACTGGCGGGAATGCATGTTGGATCTCATTCTCATGCTGCAGTACCACCCCCTTTGCTCCTTGTCCTGGCCTTAAAGGCTGGAAGGTGGCATGCCTGATTGCTAATGCTCAGAGAAGCAAGGCTCACCAACACATTACTTCCAGGAAGAGGTTTTGGGAAGACTAAGAACCCTTGACTTGTGTCTTCAATGTCGCCGATACAGCAGAGATCCAAATTCCTTTGCTCTCTCTACAGTGTCCTCTGTGCTCTGTGGCTGTTATAATTCTTTAGGGACCTAGAATTCCCACTGCTGCTGCTGCTAAGTCGCTTCAGTTGTGTCCGACTCTGTGCGACCCCATCCCTGGGATTCTTCAGGCAAGAACACTGGAGTGGGTTGCCATTTCCTTCTCCAATGCATGAAAGTGAAAAGTGAAAGTGAAGTCACCCAGTCGTGTCCAACTCTTAGCGACCCCATGGACTGCAGCCTATCAGGCTCCTCCATCCATGAGATTTTCCAGGCAACAGTACTAGAGTGGGTTGCCATTGCCTTCTCCGAGAATTCCCACAGCAGGATATTATTCACAGAAATGTGAGGGGCTCCTGGAGTTGAGGCTTCCTTCCCACCTTCCACCATCAGAGGAGTCACGAATCACAAATGTATGGTTGGGGATGATGTAAAGTCTGCCAGGGAGCAGGAGTGCCTCTGTAGGGGGGTTAAAACTGCGACTTCCTGGAGGGTGCAGCCCAGGGGCACAGAGGCGAATATGATGGCGTGAATCGCTTTCAGAATGGACTTGACCTAAGGACAGTAATGCTGGGAGGAAGGTACTCTCTCATATTCACCCCACCTGGCTTCACAGCTCTTGAGCCCTCTGAGATCTGTGGACTGCTTTCATGCTCTCCCATGCCTCCATTCTCCCAGCCCTCAGATGGCTGAATAATAGTTTATATGTCCTTAATAATTTTCCATTTATATAAACCACACTCCAAACCTCTGAGGTCAGCCTGGCAAACATGTATTATGACCCTGATTTGGTGGACAAATCAGAGTTTCATAAATGTTAAGTAGTTTGTCCACATCTAATGAGAGGCAAAGCTGAGACTTAATAACAGCTCTTCTGACTTTCGCTTGATGGTTCTTTCTAATATTCAGGCTAATTTCTTCTGGGCAGTAATAGTGTCCAAACCGTCCACCATCAAGAGAAGAAACTATACAGTCACGCTAAGCCTATGGGAATACTGTGCTTACCATCCTCAAATTGAATCTGATCAGTGGCCAAATGCTCCTGGGACTATGCTGGGAAGATGCTTAACTGGGAACACATCTACTGCCCTCAAGATCTGGGAGGATCCTTAGGGGAAAAAAAAAAAAAACATTCACACCTGAGATTAGGTCACTGCCATAATGCTCTTTGTCAGGGAACTTGGTGGGCATTCTCCTTCCTGTGTCCCTAGTTCCACTGTCCTCTTAAAGAGACCACAAATGGAAATGTAAAAGATCAGCCATTGGTCATAACTCAGATTGGAAACTGGTTTCCTAAAATCCCTTTCCAGCTCCGGAGGGCTATTAGCCATATTTTTGTGTTGTTAGAGCACCATCTACCGGTCATATGTGAGCACATTGCTGTGATCTCAGATACTTGGCCACCTCACACCTCATACCTTAGGGCCAAGACATTCCTAAAGAGGTGACCTCTGCTCACCAGACCTCTATTCCCCTGTCATACTTTCTTGAAGCCCAAGCCCGAAATTTTACCATCAATGCAACCAGGCATCTCTTGGTACTTGAAACGTGCAGTCCCCCACACTGGACATAGGGGTATGAGGTCAAAACACACGCACGTGAGCTAAGACAGTGCAGCCAAAAGGTCTACATGTATTTTCTGCACAAAGTGACCTGCAAACTATAAACCCAAAAGGATCTAAGAAAGCAAGTGAAAACCTTTCCTAGCGTATAAATCCAATGCAGACAGTAACCCTAACCCCTCAGCCCCTCTGCTCCAATGCACCATTCAGAGCGCAAGCAGAAGAGGAGTTAACTGGTAGAGGGTCTCTCCAGCTTCCCTGGAAAGGAAGGCGACAAGGAGGCCACACTCCTCCTGAACCAGGCAGGCCATGGGAGTTTGTACCAAGATGGAGAGACGCGAGTGGCAAGGCTAGAAAAGCACTTAGCCTCTTTCCCTCATTCATAAAGCTCTTCCCGGATCCGTCAGGCCTTGGGCCATCTTCACGGGAGATTTCAGCCCATCACTGAGGAGTCTGCAAACCTTGCCTCATCCAAAAGGACTGGTCCCTCCCATCAGCCCCACCCTCCTCTCCACTCCCAGTTCTATCCAGATAGCTTATGCTTGCTTAAGTGATCAGAGCCCCTTTTGTTCTATTTTTCCCCTGCTGAGCCTTTCCAAGAAATAGACTCTTATGCAAAGCAGTGCTCTAAGGAACATAATGCAGAGAGGATTTGGGAGTGGGTTTTAAGAAAAAAGTTGGCAGGAGACCATGTGCAAATTCACAGCAGAGCATTATGGCGATGTAGACATCTTGGGAATCTGGTGGCTTCCACAATACCTTACAGCCCTGACTTGGGTAAAAACATAACTTCACATCCTTATGTAATGCCTGTGCCTAGAACCAGCATTTCTCAAACCTGTGCCCGAGAAACCCACAGCACCAACACTCTATCAACTAACTATAGATGTGCAAATTTTGCTAAAATGTTTTTTAAACCATTCATTTATGACAACTCAATATTTCCTGGGTGCCAACCGTGGTGATATTATCTCACTGCATCTTTGCTGCACGACTGTGAGGCACTATTATCTGGGGTCCAGAGCTTCAGGGATGTGCCCAAGTGCACAGAGAGAAGAAACAGAGGTGCAGCTCCTGATAATAAGGTCAGAATTCCTTACAATGCACAACCATTCTTAACACACTGCATGTCAGGATAATGTTTTCCTTGCTTAAGAGTCCGGTCATAGGTATGATCTTTGACTATGGAGAATAAGCCATGGCCTTGAGCCAGAGAGTCTCACTGAGGGTTAAGTTTCCAAGAATACCCATCGCCTGTCCCATAGGGATGTTACGAAGTTAGCTAAGCTCTTAGATCAGTACCGGGCACACAATAGGTGCTATATATGTATTTGTTAAATACACTTCAGCTATGGTAGCTGTGACCACCGTACACATAGCAAACACTGTACATCTGGCTGTTTTTTCTGCTTCTAAAAGCAGACTTCAGAAGCACAGCCCAGTGGTGTGTCTGTGGTGTGTGCAGAGTAGACAGAGGCAACAAGAAATGTGCCTGAAATTTGGTCAGAAAGACCATGAGGGAAAAAGAGAAAAGAAAGCAAAAGATGAGAGACCAGAGTCTAAAGAGCCCAAAGGCCATGATACCTGGGAAAAGGTGCCTCCTTAATTCATAAGCCCATGGAACAAATAAGCATTAACCCCTTTTAATGTGCCAGGCATTATTCTCAGGGATTCTGAGGCTCAAGGGAAAATTAGACACATTCATGGCCCCTAAGAGCTTACAGTTTCAAAGAGGAAAAGGGGAAAACATCCTTATGAAGAACACTGATAGCAGTCAGAATGTGGCGTGCACTCTAAGAGAGCACAGGCGGGGAAGACCCAAGGAGGGAGACACTCCCTCAGGCTGGAGGCAGCTCGGAAGAAAGAAGACTCATCAGGGCACTGGGGGCCCAGAAGCCCTGGGGAACAGGACGGCCTGAGCTGGGATGTGGTGATGAATGATAGGGAATTCCTGAACCAGTCAGCGCTTCATTCTCTTTCCACGCATCTAGGATCACAGAGTCTAGCATTACCACTTCAATCCTTTTGTTTCCATAAGACGAGTCACTTTTCAGCCCAAACAAAAGTCAACCTTAAGAGAAATTAACCCCCTGGTGGCTCAGATGATAAGGAATCTGCCCTCAATATGGGAGACCCACGTTCAATCCCTGGATTGGGAAGATCCCTTGGAGTAGGGAGTGGCTACCCACTCCAGTATTCTTGTCTGGAGAACTTCATGGACAGAGCAGCTTGGCAGGCTACAGCCATGGGGTCACAAAGAGTCAGATACTAAGCACTATCCCTTGGGTTTCTCCAATGGCTCAATGGGTAGGCAATCCACCTACAATGCAGGAGACACAGGAGATGCAGGTTTGATCCCTGGGTAGGGAAGATCCCTGGGAGAAGGACATGACAACATATTCCAGTAAGTATTCTTGCCTGGAGAATCCCATGGACTAAGGGGCCTGGGGGCTACAGTCCAAAGGGTCACAAAGAGTCGGACACAACTGACTAATCACGCACCACGCATGCATCATCTATTGGGAAAGTCAGTTTGGAGGTCCAGTGTCTAGCCCCAGACAACCAAGGATGCCTGCCCCATCACCTCAGCACCTGCCATCAGTGTCTAGTCCGGCTGCCCAGTCAAGATAGAAGGCAGCAGGACCATTCCACAGAGCTCCAGCTCTGACTGACAGGAATGAGCCGAGGGTGCATCGCCGTTTTACATCATTGTTGTAAGAACGATAGACAGAAACACGCCTATCCATCCACGCCCTTGGCCTCTTGACTCAGAAAATAAAATACAGCCCACGCACGTTGCAGAGCTCACTAAGCCTGGTGGGCTCGGGCTGATTCATTCATTCAGCAAACAGAAAATGAGTGCCTTTCGCATGTCAGGTGTGGCATTGGGCACTGGAGTCAAGGGGACAGTGAGGAGGCTGAGAGGGTGCCAGGCTGCATCCTGCATTGACCAGCCAGTCTTGACCCACTCACTCCCCACATTTCACTCTTGAAGATGATATCCAACAAGGAAAGGGGCTCACAGCCCAGGGATAGCCTAGGGGAGCTCTGACCGCCCAGAGAAGAGAACGCGTGCCTATCCCACCCACCAGGCTTGCCTCTCACAGGACTCTGGGTTGGAATCATCACAGATTAAGCCACCACCTGTCCATCACCACACCCTTTCTCTCCCACTCTCTCCTCCGCTGAGCAGCTGCTTACACCCACCTGGTATAAAATAATCAGAGTGAATAAGGCATTCCCATATGATATGGACTTGAGGCCAGCTTTGAAACGTGCATCCAGGCAGACCAGGCTGGCTCTGTCCCCTTACAAGCCCCCGGAAACAGTACAAAGACCCCAATGACCTCGTGTGGTCCTTGTTCTCCCCTCCTTCTCACTGACCTCCTCTCGTCCCTCGCTTAGCATCTCAGTTTCCACTCGTCCCACCTATTCCTCTTCCTCCTCTCCCTTTATCAGGGCAGCCCCTCATGGATCTGCCCTCAGCCTTCTGACCTCATCCCTCTGACTCCTCTCCCTTTGGGGTCACGTCCTTACCCACAGCTTCAGCTACCCCTCTATTTCCCCATCCAGCCTCTGTCCTATAACTTTCACCTCATTTCCATATGCAAATACACAATTAAGCAATGGGTATCTCCATGTGCACTGGGCTATCCATCGTCATCTCAATGCATTTAAAAGTGAATTCATTATAATTCCTTCAAAGCAAGTTCCCCCTCCAAAAATTACACCTTCTACCAGGTGACATGATTCTCCCTGTCAATCACTTGACTGCAGCGATAGGTCCTCACTCCCTAAAACAGGGCCAAACTCCTTAGCCTGACAAGTCAAGACAATCTGAATCCATACCTTGCCAACACCACCTCCCATGTTCCAGAGTATTGACATAGTTTTAAAACTTTAAAACTCTTGCTCACAGCACCTGCTTCAGACTGACCCAAGGACAGTCTTCTTTTCTGCTTCTCTGACTCCTAGGTATCCTTCCAGGTGTGTGGTGGTGGTGGTGGTTTAGTCACTAAGTCGTGTCCAATTCTTGCAATCCATGGACTGTAGCCTGCCAGGCTCCTCTGTCCATGGGATTCTCCAGAGTGAGTTGCCATTTCCTTCTCCAGGTGTGTGGTTCAGTTCAATTCTGCCTTTTCCACGAAGCCTTCCATAACCTCTCCAACTCTAGGGAGCCTTCTGTCACCTCTCGAATTCAATCTATGAGCTCTACCTCCTGCAAACTCATAAAACTTTTGTATCACTCATGGATAGTAACATGTTTACTCACTGTCATTGTTGCCATGGATATAAGTTCACCAGTACATTTCTATTTAATTTTACAGTTAGACATGCTGTGTCTCCTCCACTGTAGTATAAGCTTCTTAAATGCAGAAGACATATCTTCCCCTTCTTTATTACCTGGTGTGCCTGCATCATTCTCCATGCTTGTGTGCGTGCTAAGTCGATTGAGTCGTGTCTGCCTCTTTACAATCCTATGGACTGTAGCCCGCCAGGCTCCTCTGTCCAAGGGATTCTCCAGGTAAGAATACTGGAGTGGGTTGCCATGCCCTCCTCCAGCGGATCTTCCCAATCCAGGGATCGAACCCACACCTCTTACATCTCCTGCATTGGCAGGTGGGTTCTTTACCACTAGCACCACCTGGGAAGCCTTTACTTTAGCAGGCCTTTACTAAATACATAGTCAACGAATAAATGACTGAATCTCCTGCAACTCTTTTTGGTGAAAAAGAGCTTTGGCATCAACCAGGTAGCTGGTCCCTGTCTGAGGGACTGCCCTTCTCCTAATACATTCTGCCACTGAGTCTGCTGTCAAGTATTTCCGATTGTTCCTTCTGGGTTGAGTGTTCATTCTCGCCTTAATAAGGAAGCATGCTTAGCGCTCATGTAGATCAGGTGATTCTAATTCAGGGGGAGCTTTTCTAGCACAATAACAACCTCAACCTCATTTTATCCATCATAAATTATAGGGTTCATTCCCCTATGAGGAACAGCTCCTGTTCTTTAAAAACATAATTGAATTAAGATTTGGGATATCAGTTATTTAAAAAGAGACATCTAGATCTCTACACAGAGAATATTTTCAGTTCCCTTTTCACAGAACATAAAACAAAGAACAAAATTCTGCTTTAAAAAAATTAACTACAGTCTTAATCGGTTCTATCTCTTCTCTCTACAAAAAGAGGCAAATGTCATCATCATACCTCTTTCCCTTATGAAGAACTGCATGTGAAAGAGATATACCACTTTTGATTGTATGCAGATACATGTACTAGCTTCTGATCTGATCTCAAGTTCTGCCAGGCCGTGTCCAAACATACACAAGGGATCTTCCTATGCTGTTGAGAACTTTCAAACAGGCTTAACACAGTACAATCAAAGATGAAGAATTATAAGCTTTTTTGAAGTTTTCTAAATACTCGTAATGTGTCATTTAAAAATGGGAAAGGTGGAAATGTAATTCTCAATCAAAACAGAGAATTTATGAAATACTTCTCTCTAATATCCTTAATAAGCCAGTCCTTTGGACACACACATAGACATACTACACAGCCCTTTCCATTAAAGACTTTTTGTGGGGTTTTTTTTCCTTCACATAATCCCCCATCATTCAGTCACATTCTTCAAAGAAACTGTGCCAGATGTAAAGTGGTCATGTATTAATATAATCACCCAAAGCTTCCTATCATGCATGCTGTTTTCCCTTTGTTAAAATAATCTATATTTTCCAATGTCATAATTGCATATTGCAGATTCCAGAACTATAAAAAACAAAGGAAAAAAATAGACATACATCAAGCAAACAAAGAATAATTACAAAGAAAAGTACTAATTAATGGGCTTCTGGTTCAAGATAGCAGAGAAGAAGGACATGAGCTCATCTCCTGCGAGAGCATCAAAATCACAACTAGTTGTTGAACAACCATTGACAGGAGATGCTGGAACCCACCAATGTCCAAAGACAAAGCAGAAGCTACAGTGAGGCAGTAAGAGGGGCACAAACACAATCAAATCAAATCTCATAGCCATGGGAGAGAACAATAATACCACACACTGGAGAACAATACCACCAAAGAAATTCTTCTCTTGTTGTGAAGGTTCTGAGCCTCACATCAGGCTTCCGATCCTGGGGATATAGCAAAAGGACTAGGAATCCCCAGGAAACCTGACTGGGAAGGTAAGCGGGATTTGATTACAAGATTTCCACAAGACTGAGGGAAATCGATTCCACTGTTGGAAGGCACAAACAAAATTGTGCACACACCAAGACCCAGGGTAAAGGAGCAGTGACCCCACAGGAGACGGAACCATACCTACCTGCTAGTGTTGGGGGGTCATCTGTGTAGGTGTGGGTTGACAGTGGCTCACCCCGGGGACGGGGGCACTGGCAACAGCAGTCCTGGACAGTCTCCTTGGCACAAGTCCCCCTGGAGGTCACCATTAACCCTACCTTAGAGCCCACTGACCCCAGGGCTGGGTCACCTCAGGCCAAACAACTAGTGGGGAGGGAGTGAAACCCCACCCATCAGTACATAATTGGACTACAGCTTTACTGAGCAAGCCCTGTCCACCAGAGCAAGACCCAGTTTTTCCCACAGCCAATTCCCCCCATCAAGAAGCTTACACAAGCCTTAGCCTCATCCACCAAAAGGCAGACAGAAGTAAGAAGAACCACAATTTTGCAGCAGCTAAAATGAAAACCACATTACAGAAAGCTTATCAGAATGAGAAAGCAGAAAGTTATGTCCGAATGAAGGGACAAGATGAAACCCCCAAAAAACAACTAAGTGAAGTGGAGATAGGCAACCTTCCAAAAAAAGAATTCAGAATAATGATAGTGAAGATGATCCAGGATCTCAGAAACAGAATGGAGAAGATGCAAGAAATGTTTTCTGAAGACCTAGAAGAACTAAAGAACAAACAGAGATGAAACAACAGACTAAAAGGAAAAAATAGGAGAAGAACTGAGGCAGAAGAACAGATAAGGGACCTGGAGGGCAGAATGGTGGAAATCACTGCCGCAGAACAGAACGTAGAAAAAAGGATTGGAAAACAAAAAAATGAAGGCAGCCTGAGAGATGTTAAATGCACCAACATTCGCATTATAGGTGTCCCAGAAGGAGAAGAGAGAAAAGACCCAAGAAAACATTTGAAGAGATAATAGCTGAAAATTTCCCTAACCTGGGAAAGGAAATAGTCAACCAAGTTCAGAAAGCACAGAGAGTCACAGGCAGGATAAACCAAGGAAGAACACGTCAAGACACATAGTAATCAAAATGACAAAAGTTAAAGACAAAGATAAATTATTAAAAGCAACAAGGGAAAAATGACAGATAATATACAAAGGAACTCCCATAAGGTTGTCAGCTGATTTCTCAACAGAAACTCTACAAGTCAGAAGGGAAAGGCATGATATAGTTCAAGTGATGGAAGAACCCACAACCAAGAATACTCCACCCAGCAAGACTCTCATGCAGATTTGACAGAGAGTCAAGAGCTTCCCAGACAAGCAAAAGTTAAAAGAATTCAGCACCACCAAGCCAGCTTTACAAAAAATGGTAAAGGAACTTCTCTAGGCAGGAAACACAAGAGAAGGAAAAGACCTACACAAATTAAACCCAAAACAATTAAGAAAATGGTAATAGGATCATACATATTAATAATTACCTTAAGTGTAAAATGGATTAAATGCAGCAACCAGAAGACATAGATTGGCTGGGCAGATGAAAACATGCACTTCCACTTGCCACATTACTCTACTTAACCCTCTAAATTATATGTAATTATTTTATATTGTTAGGTTAATCATGTTTTCATTATGGCTTGCAATTGTAATTATCATTTATTTTTGCCTCCTGATTGTGAAAACTGATAAATATCTTCTACTATTGTGATTATGTAACTATTACTCACTTAAAACCATTGTGTCACAATTAGCCAACAGAAAATAATAGAATTCTATTTCACTAAAACTACCGCTTAATAGAAAAACCTGTAATCACTTTTTAAAATCCAGATGTTTATCAGAATTGTCTTGGAATTTTTTTGAAAAATACAAATGCCCAGGTATTGCTTTTTTTTCTCCAAACTCCAGAAGTGTTTCAAATGAGCAGTCATGTTTAAAAACAACTAGACTATACAATGCTGTTTTACTTTTATCGAGTTTATTTCACTTTCTATTTCATATTCAGTGCCCCCTTTTCATTTAGTTTATGTTTTCCAATTTCTCCATCTCTTTTTTTGTTGTTGTTCTTTCTCAAGCCTTTATCAAGCATAGGAGAAAGCTTTTGTATATATATATATATATATATATAATATGTATAATGTAACATATTATAGAAAAATTATGAATTTTTGCCTAGCTAAAAAATTTATGACATTTTTATTCCTCTTGTTTGACTTAGTAGGAATAGAATGCTAGATTGCTAGGTTTCTAATTTACATTCACTCAAAACTTCGATATAGTTCCATGTATTTTGGCATCTAGTACTACTGCTAAAAGTCTAGAAAATTTATTATCTTAGTGATTTTTTTTTTGTAATTTTGAAAGAAGCTTGAAACTTCTAATCCAGTTCTGAGAATATAAAGAAATACTATGTTGTAAAAAAAAAAAAAAAACACAGGAAATTAACATGGGATACAGAACTATTAACTATAGTACAGATTTTATTCAAATTTCACAAAATCTATGATAGCGTCCATTATTTATTTTCATGCCTTATTCAAGACTCCACATTGTATTCAACCGCACTGAGCAGCTTCCACTGCATGCAACAGATTCTGGTAAATTCTCTTTTCATTTTTATTCTATTACAAATATTTTCTAATTTTCCTTGTTATGGCTTCTTAGATACACCCGCCATTTTAAAAGAATCATGAAAAAGATGTTTAATTACCAAATACATGGGATTTTTAAAGTATCTTCAGATATTAATTTCTCATTTTGATATTAATGTATCATTTAAATGCTTTCTTCTCTGCAATCACTCTCTGTGTTTTTTTCAGTCTTCTAACTATTGAGGCTTTCAATGGCTAAATCAAAGATCTGTCTTGGTAAATGTCACTTTGCACTTGAAAATATGTGGGTTATTTTCAAATATCTTTTGATATTGATTTCTAACACAATTCCACAGTGATAAGAGAACAAACTGTGTGATTTCAATATTTTTAGGCCATGAAATTTTGCACTTTATGTCCCTGAATATGTTCCAGGGTCTCCCAGTTTATAGCCTATGGAAACTTGAATAGAATTTGTATCCTATTGTTGTGTGAAAATTGTATCATCTTAATTGTGTTGAATTGGTCCATGGTGCTCTTCAGGTCTATTATATCCCTCTACTTCTCTGTATAGTCATTTTATTAATTTTTGAGAGTTTGATATTGAAACTCCAACTAAAAATCTTAATTTATCTACTTAAAAAATAATTCAATATAGATTGGAACTATACATAACCTTGTTCTGTATTTTCCATTCCTCTTGCAAATCCATCCTTGCATAATTTAAATGTATACTTGCATAATTTTAAAAAATCTTTTAATTAAAGATTATTTTAAAAAGAAAAAATACTAATTAGTAATAATACTAATTCTTATTATGTGCAAGGCACTGTCCCAAGTCCTTTACTTTCTTTATTTCTCAGAATAATTCTATGTGGTAGGTACTGGTACTGGTATAATCTTCATTTTACACATAAGAAAAGCAAAACTGAAAGAGACGAAATAATTCCCCTTAAGATCAGATAGTTGGTGAATGGCATCACAGAAAGTCAATCCTAGGTCTGTTTGACTCCAAAATCCAGTATCTTAACCACCGCACTGCACAGCCTCTCATGACATCATTAATAGAAATGGGGTAGTCACTTACTTTCATGATGATCCTATAATTCTGAGAGGCAAGAAAATGTGCAGACACTACAGCAGGGGCTGAAGGGCCCCAGAATAAGCAAGTCATGTTTGTGTAAGACAAGACAGGCTTATCCCCCAGTCCTGATTGGGCTTATTACCCCAGGCGCAGAAATGACAGCAAGAGTACCTGCCCATATGAAAATAAGGAGACTATCAACAGACCAGCTGTGACAACAGATTGTCAAGTGCATCGTATTTCAAGCCATGCTGGTATTATTAGCCTGACCTGCCTCGGTTCTGCTTTGCTACATCTTCAGACATAAGCCATGCAAGAACTGAGCCCTCTTTCAAACACTGTTGAAATTCTTCCAAATATCTCAAAATCCAGAGTGTACATTACTGTACAGAGTTTACTCATGATGAACATGATTTTCCATCTACCCACTTATTATCTGATGAATGGCCAAATCTACCCCAAATGCCCCAGCCTCTGAGCTCCCTGGCAGGTCAGTCCAGGTAGCAATCTGGAAAAGTTTTCAGTCTAACTCTGGAAGGGTCACTAAGGGAGTGAGAAATGGAATATTTCCTACCATATGAGTAAACAAAGGATGGCACAGACACCGGAAATTGCAGCCACCATGCGAGGTGAGCTGGCGAGCCCTGAGGGAACTCAAGAAGGAAAGAATACCTGCCATCTAGCAGCCACCAGACTGCAGCCACTCCCTACGGTGATCCCTGAGGAAAACTCAGGATGTAAAAATAGAATACTGGCCACAGACAGCTGAGATGCGCATCAAAAGAATGACTGGAGGGAGCCCAGACTCTTGCATCTTCCCATACATAGAAAAGCACTAAACTCCTTAACTTGAGATATCTGGTTTTCCTTTCACTAATAATAATCTTTGGATGTTCAGACTACCTGCCCTTTGTTGCAAAACTTCTATATAACCTGGATCCCCTCACCTCGCCACTTGAGATGCTGTCTCCCACGCTTGAGGTCCTAAAAATTCCCACCAAATAAAACAAAACTCCCAACTTTTAAGTTATGAATACTCTTTAAGTCAATAGGAGGGAAGGGAGGAAGGAGAGGAGATGTTGTCCAGCCACAGAGAAGGGTCCGCTGCACTGCAGACACAAGTATTAGTCAGTGCTCTGCATTCAGGAAATTCAAGGGTAGTGCCATTCTAACCATTCAGGAATATCGATCCCAATCATTCAGTATGGCTTTAATTTTTTTTTCTATGAATACTTCTGCTGCCAACGCGTGCCACTGAAGGATTCAGCACATTTAAATCCTCATGCCTCTCAACTTGTTGTTTTCCTGCCTGCACTCCAGCAGGTAAGACACCCACAGACTCGCAGTGCTCTGGGCTGTAGAATTCACAGGAGTCTATAATGTTCAGGTTATTTTTAAACTTTCAGGCCACTTTCCCTCCCCATGAACAGCAGGCCTGCCATTTAGAACAGTGTTTAACCCACACCCCACCTGCTTGGAAACTTTAGCTTTTTGTGTTAAAAGAAAAGAAGCAATCCTTTGAGCTCACACACACACACACACATCCCTAAAAACTGAAGACAGTCACCAGCTCTCTGGTGTGAAAGACCCTGCTCCCAAAATGATGCTGAGTTTGTTGAGATGATGCATGTGAAAATGTTTTGTAAACTTAGAGTGTCACACTACAGTGAGTGGTAGTATTGTGATATTTGCAAGGACAGACATCAGGCATTATAAAGTGATGCCAAAAGACAGTTGCCTACTTCCAAAAGGGTATTATACCAGAACAATCAAAGCATTCAAGGCCCTTCATTTGCCTAGGGAGTCAGACAGGAGCTGGCTATGGGGTGTTAGGTTATAATTTTCTTCAAATTAATTGCTTTATTTAAGTGGCAAATATTGGAAGAGAGGGAAAGAAATTCTGAAAACAATTCAACAAAGAGAATGAAGCAGAAGAATGAAAGAAAAAGCTTCAAAGCAGTAACAATCCCTACCATTTGTGGAAGGTCTAATAACCACTGTGTATGTGTTACCTCATTTGATCTGCATAAGACTCCTTGGGGGCTTCAACAATTTTTCAGATGAGATCAGAGACACAATGTCCCTTGAGAAATGGAATATTTCCTACCATATCAGTTGTCAACTTACAAAAAAAATAGTTACTGCCTTAAAGTTAAGAACTATGCTTCATTCAATGGAAATTTTTTGGACTTAAGCCTGGAAGGCATGATCTCAAGTAACCCTGAGAGAACTGCTCCCAGGGGTAAGAGTCAGGATATATAGAAGTTTATAACAAAGGGCAAGTAGCCTGAATATCAAGAGATTATTGGGATTTAAAGAAAACCAGGTATCGCAAGGAATTTAGTGCTTTCCTACGAATGGGAAGACGCAAGAGTCTGGGCTCACTGAAATTACTCCTTTCATATTCATCTCAGCTATCTGGGCCAGTATCCTGTGATTGTTCACATCATGAGTTCTTCAGTTCTCCCTGTAGGGAGTGGCTACAGCCTGATGACTGCCAGACCATGCAGATATTCTCCTTCCTGACTGCCCTGGAGGGCTGGAATCACTGATGATGGTGACAGCCCTGTTTACTGATACTGCAGGAAATACTGCATTTCTCAGAGTAAGCACTGTATGTCAGAGTCATCAGTGACTGTAGCTGGTGAGCCCTGAGGGAACTCAGGAAAGAAAGGCTATTTGCCATCTCACAGCCATCAGACTGCAGCCACTCCCTATAGTGAGCCCTGCGGGAAACTCAGGATGTGAAAATAGAATACCGGCCCCAGATAGCTGAAGTGCGTATCAAAAGAATGATTGGAGGGAGCCCAGACTCTTGCATCGTCCCATACATAGACAAGCACTAAACTCCTTAACTTCAGATATCTGGTTTTCCTTTAATTAACAATAATCTTTGGGTGTTCAGACTACCTGCCCTTTGTTGCAAAACTTCTATATAACCTGGTTCCCCTCACCTCGCCTCCTCAGAGCAGTTCTCTCAGGGTTACTTGAGATGCTGCCTCCCAAGGCTTGAAGTCCAAAAAATATCTGCGGAATAAAACATAACTCTCAACTTTTAGGTTGTGAATATTGTTTAAGTTGACACCCTAAACTAAGATTGCACAGCGAGTATGCAATGGAGCCGGAATTGGAGCTGGACCTGCCCGATGCCAGAGGACACATCCCACCCCTTCCCCGACGGTGAAAGCCACGTGGGAAGGAGCGAGTGTGTCCTGAATGGTGAGGCTGGGCAAAAATGGTTTCAGGGGCCTGTAGCGGAAGAGCTCAGGGTCACTGCCAAGTCAGTGAGGGTCAGGCAGTGAGCACAGAGCCTCCTCCACCAGAAATAAAAAGTCTCTTTTCCTCGAGGGAAAACGTAGATCTTGCATGAGCTACAGAAACCCACATAGCCATGCAGGCCCTGGGGAACAGGCCTGGACAAAATCCCAAACGTCTTCCTGATGAGGGGATACCTCTCGGGCCAAAGGCTGTAGCTTCTGAAGTCCCATTGCTGCCACACTGGGACCTACCCCAAAACAAATCAAGCAGCTTTCCCTCGCAGCAAACCTCTTCCCCACAACTCCACACCCAGGGCGAATGACTCACTGGAGAGCCTCCTCCTCCCACTCTCCCCACTCCCCTTCTGGCTGAGGGCCCGAGAAGTGATAAAATGATCAGGTGGCTCAACACTTCTACTGCTAAATACATTCAGGGGGAGGGGGGGATGGTTAGAATCAGAGTCTGTTTCCCTGGAGGCTACCAGGGTGTGTACATATTCTGCTGTATTCGGGGCTCAGTACAAACCGGCTTCCCCATTTCCCTGCTTCCCCTGCCTCTTGGGAGCATCTCCAATCCACTGTTCTCCTGCCACTTCCCTTGCTTCCCCTTCATCTTCTTGATTTTTTATTCTTCCTTTCTTCTTTCTTCTAAAGGCATGCATCCCTCAGAGCCTGTCTCCCACCCTCTTCTCTATGTAGACCCTCTTTCTGGGTAATTTCATCCATCCAGAAGGCTTCAACCACAGTTAATATCTGCAAGACTCCCCCATCTTTTCCTCCGCTGTGTTCTTTTAAAAGGCTGAAACCACATTCACAACTGCTCTAAGGCTCCTCCACCCACCGGGATGGCCTGACAGGGCCATCAATCTACTGGTTTAAAAACCCACTCAACAGTGTCTTTCCCTCCAAACCAGCTCCTCTCTGGGCCTGTCATTCTGACTGCAGCACCACACTCGCCCTCTAACTCAGGCATGAAACTTTGGAATGAAAGATGATTCTTCCTCTTGCCCACATCCTTCACCAACCTTTCCCCAAATCCTGTCACTTTTTTTTTTTCCTGTTCCTCTTTCACAGGTTTCCTTTCTATTTGCACAACTATCTCTCAAGTTTAGACCTGTATGCCCCCTCCTTGGAAGCTGGAAATAGCTTCCCAACCCATCTTCCTCTTCCAGATTTGCAGCAAAATCCAAGAGTATGAACAATGCTGTACCCTCCCCATGCCAAGCAGCATGTCTGCTAAAAAAATCATTATATTTATTTATTGCATGAATAGATGAGTTTTCTAGTGCTTATCAAATAAAACTATGGAATCACGCTGCTGCTGCTGCTAATTCGCTTCAATCGTGTCTGACTCTGTGCAACCCCATAGACGGCAGCCCATCAGGCTTCCCCGTCCCTGGGATTCTCCAGGCAAGAACTCTGGAGTGGATTGCCATTTCCTTCTCCAATGTATGAAAGTGAAAAGTGAAAGTGAAGTCACTCAGTCGTGTCTGACTCTTCATGACCCCATGGACTGCAGCCTACCAGGCTCCTCCATCCATGGGATTTTCCAGGCAAGAGTACTGGAGTGGGGTGCCATCGCCTTCTCTGATGAAATCATGAACTGCCGGGAGCCAGTGTGAGGAAGCCCGCCCGTGACAAGGTCATGAGGAAGGAAGCTGACATACGCAAGGCATGCTCAGACTTCAGGGACCCCTCTGGAAATTCCTAAGCATGTACCCCAACAAAAATCTGCCAGCTTTTGTGCTCTGCTTTTCCACTCTTCTGACATTTCCTGGAAAAAGTCAATTCAGGGCTTTAGTCTTCTGCATTTGAAAGAGTGTTTCAATCCAAAAAACCCTCTGATGGCTTTCTAGCCTGCCTGCAGGACTCATACAGCTGCGCTTGTGATTGTTTGAGGCCTCCTGACCGCAGGAGGCACAGGAAGCTTAAAACATCCTAGGAATGTAGGAGCTTCCGAGGAGTCAAAATCTTTAGAATAGGACTGATTAAAAGTTTCATTTCTTGAGTCAATGCTTGCTGCCAAATTTTCATATCCTTTATTTTTAGATATAGTTGGTATATAGAAAAACAAGTAGTAGACCTGGTATTAGCAACATTAGATCTTTGAGTTAAGTACCTTTGTTATAACCCACTGCACCTTTGTTCTATAGAGATGTCACTTTAATGCTTTAAGGAGATGCAGATTAAAGAAAAACACTTCAGGGGAAACAAAATTAACATTCATTAAGGAAGAGAGCCAAAAAGTGTTAACAAGCCTCTTGGCCAAAAGATAATGTAAATCACCTGAGACCTTTTGTATACAAAATGATATACGGAAAGAATCTGGGTTGCGAACGCTACATAATTTTGTGTTATCCATTGATCTCCATGTTTTATCAAAAGTATAAAAGGCCTTCTGAACAATAAAGGAGGGGGCCAGGGGCCGGGGGCCGGGGGCCAGGGGCCAGTTTCTCAGACCAGTTTCTCGAACTAGTCTCTCGGCCTGGTTTCTTGGGACTCTGGCTCGCCCCATGTCTTTCTCTCTCTTTCTTCTTCTCTCCCTTTCCTTCTCTCTGCTCTTTACTTTAACTTCAGGCTGAATCTCCACCTGGGGCACGGAGGCTCACCAGGTCTACTTACTTGCCCTGGCTGTTAAGACCCGCACGAAAGGGAGCTTAAGGTGAGGCACCCTTAGATATTCAAGCGGGCGCCGGTGGCCCAACGTAGATGGTGCAAATTCCTTGTCTGGAATTTTATTGGCCTTCCGCGTAAACCAAGCTTTTCAGCCCTCTTCCTCCACTTAATCTTCTTACTACACTATAGTTTCTTAATCTAATCTTACATTAATAAACAAACAAGTCTTTCCACGCCAACGCCGTCCACCCTTCGAATTCCCTGGATCCACCGGGGCTGGACCCCGGCAATGAACTCTTATCATCTTAGGGTTGAAAGCAAACTTAAACATCACCCCAGGTAAGTGCTTGTTTCAAAGACCAGGACTGAGCAAATGGCCCACTCCACTCCATCCATCCCAGCAATATCCCCTTTACCTGTGCTGCTCTCCCTGCCTGCGCCAGTGGAGCAGGACTCTCACCAGTCTCAGTTCAGTTCAGCCGCTCAGTCGTGTCCGACTCTTTGCAACCCCATGAACTGCAGCACCCCAGGCCTCCCTGTCCATCACCAACTCCTGGAGTTCACTCAGACTCACACCCATTGAGTCAGTGATGCCATCCAGCCATCTCATCCTCTGTTGTCCCCTTCTTCTCCTGCCCCCAATCCCTCCCAGCATCAAAGTCTTTTCCAATGAGCCAACTCTTCACATGAGGTGGCCAAAGTACTGGAGTTTCAGCTTTAGCATCATTCCTTCCATGAACACCCAGGACTGATCTCCTTTAGAATGGACTGGTTGGATCTCCTTGCAGTCCAAGGGACTCTCACCAGTCTACAAATATATAAATACACAACTGCCACAAATGCAAATCCTCCTGCATATAATTTCCCACTTTCTTCCTCCCTTCTGTCCCCTTGCTCCTTTATCTTGCTGTCAAAAAACTAGACTTCAGAACTCAACTCCTACCATACCTCCTCTGTGTAGCATTTTGTGATCATGACACAAACATGATCTCTTTCTTCTCTGACAAAGAGGCACTTTATCCTCCTACCTCACGTTCTGTGGTGTATGGATCTATCCTCCCCCACTGCACTACAGGGGCTTCATTTATCCATCCTTTCATTCTTCACACAACAAATGCATGGCTGCTACACATGGAGGGTACTGAATACATGTTTACTGAGTGCATGAATGAATGGTCACTATATGCAAAGCTAAATGGATACAACCAGCTCATGGACTTCTCACAATCTGTGTCATGTTGGGAAGGGTGTTTGGGAATAGCTGGAAGTGATAAACCTCTTCTGGAGACGACTGGTTCAGCTCAAAGAAGACAAGTCTTCAACTCTCACGTCATAGGGACAAGGGCGACTTGCAAGCACAGCATGACAAGGTGAATGCTCATTGTGCAGAGGCAAACACAGTGGTCACAGTGAGCTTGCAAAGCTCAGAGCATTCTGAGTCCACAACTGCATTCTTTGGTGAGAAAGAAGCAATGTTTCTAACCCATTTCAATTGATTCATGCTTCTATGGATGTGATGTGGGTAGAAGTGGTCTGAGTTAGATGAGTAAGTTGAACAGAGCTTCCCTAATCTAGCCACACATATATCAGCCTCCTCTTCCAGCCTCTCCTTTTTACAGGAGAGAAAAGACATGTAAGAGTGGGGTTTCTCAACCTCAGTACTAATGACATGTTTGAGTCAGATAATTCTTTGTCATGGTAGGTGGGTCTGCGCATTGTAGGATATTTAGTGGCATTGCTGGCTCCTTACCACTAGCGGCCCTATGCACCTCCTAGTTGTGACAAGCAAAAATGTTTCCAATTCCCAAATGTCCCTTGGTGGGGGTGGGTGGGTGACAAGACTGGTCGAGACCACGGGTGTAGAATAAATAACTGAGGTTCTCGAGATCACGTGACTCCCCAGCACTGTAACTAGGAACGCAATAGCGTGCTCTTGCCGCACCAACACTCTCTTCCACTTTTCTCCCTCATCTCTGACAAGGCACAGCCGTTGGGTGCTGGAGTGAACTCAGAGCTGCATGTCTGGTTTTCTAAAGGCCTCATAGCCCTACGGGGGTTCCACACCTCAATATGAAAGAGACATATTCCTAGCAGAGACTGAAGGGAGAACTCGGGGTGGAGCAAACAGTGATCACAATCCAATATCATCTGCTTAAGACTTAGCAACCGGATCTCAGACAAGTGGCATTCTTCCTCATACTTCAGATGCTAAGAAATGCAGTTACCAGGCCCCGTGGAGAATAGGTTTTCCCCCACAAATTGGCTTTGTCTTCAGTGAAAACTCCTACACTCATGCTTTCAACTCAATCCTTTACACCCTCACCCCTGCTTCTCCTTCTGTTTGCTTCCTCTCCTAATGTTTAAATTTAGAGGAGAGCTTGAGTCCTTCACTCTCTCCTTTCACCAACACCTTCTGTGGCTCCCACTTTGCTTTTAGAATTTACCTTCAGTAGAACTGGAGAATCATCTCCTTGCTTCCAGACTCTGATCTTTTATTTCCTAAAAAGACTCAATCACTTCAGGCAAGATATTTTTAGATGCTGCTTACCAGGACTTATCAATGACTGCTTTTCTAAGTGAACTGCCATTAGCTAAGCACTCAGGTACCATCTATCCGAGGGGGCAGAAAGTAACTGTCCATTAAATGCATTGCTGTCCCTCCCCCACTTCCCTCCTCAAATCTTCTTCTCTGCTCAGTCCAGCATTGAGTAACTTCTCTGTTAGGAACATCACACTTACAAGTCTTGGAGGATGCTGTGTATGCCCCCAGGAAATATCTTATGTTTTCCTATTTTAGAGAATTCTCTTTGTAAAAGTCATTCAAGGATCCAGTACTAGTGAGATAGCAGAATAAAAAAAGCCTCTTGCTAAAAATGTTTGGAAAACTCGATAAAGTACAGAAATACATTTTCAAATTTATTTTAAAACATATATTGCTGAACTTGCAAAATATAAAAGGAAATTCCTAGGGGGAAATGAAAAACCTAAGACTAAGCATATACACCAAGACTGCAGCTATCCCACAGACAGTGATTAGTCCTGGTAAACTAGAAGATTCAATAGGTGGGTTTTAATGCCCATTCAAGAGCAAGAGATAGAGTGTTAAGAGCACATGTGAATAGAAGCTGAAACTAAGATTCTGCATTAAGCTGGAACCTTTGAAGGACTGCACTCTCAGTTAAACAACACACTGCATAAAAATCAACTCTGCTGCAAAAGGAGATGATGCGGAAGCTTTTATCTCTGCGTGAGAAAAGCAAAACCTGAGAAATCAAAACCCAAGACTGTGTATGGTACACGGATTTATAATGTAAATTCATACCGCATGTTCAGGAGGGTTCAGGAATCCTTAAGTTAAAGTAAAAACTAGCCCCAATAACTTTCCTGGGCTAAACAAGAGAGCTAAACAAAACCATTCTATAAGACTCCTCTACAAATCTGACTCTCCTGCATTTGCATAGGGAAAACAAGCATCATTAGACATGAGCTTGCAATCAAAAACTTTTAATCACACAAGGAAATAATCTACTATAAGGGAAAGTTAGTTGATATAATAAGAGAATTAGCACACTAGAGCTTGAAACAACAGAAAAGGTATATAGAGAAAGACAGTAATAGAATACAATGAAAAAAGTTTTAACTGGTAAATGCAATGTCTTGTAATGAAAAATCTAATCTTTGAAATTAAATATAGTAGACAAGTTAACTATTAGGTTACACACACTAAGAAAAGTATTAACGGACATGTACACAGCTAAGGAAACACCTAGGTATACAGCACAGAGAGATAAACACATGGGAAATATGATTAAAGTTAACAAAAAGGGAGAACAGATGAAAAAGATCCAAAATATTTCTAATGGGAGTTCTAGAAAGAGATAATGGGGGAAAAACAGTATTTGAAGAGCTAAAGATTAAATTTTACAGTATTAGTGAAAGACATAAATCCTTTAAGTCAAGAATTTCAGTAAGTTCTAAGCAGAATGAACAAAATTAAATCCAACCTTATACACATCTTAGTGAAATATTAGAAGTTATAAAATTATGAAGAGAAAAATCTTAAAAGCATCCTGAGAGAAAAAAACAGATTACCTAAAGAAACAATATTATTAATAGGTTACAGGTCTATATAGTCAAAGCTATGGTTTTTTCCAGTACTCATGTGCAGATGTGAAAGTTGAACCATAAAGAAGGCTGAATGCCTAAGAATTGATGCTTTCTAACTGGTGCTGGAGAAGACTCTTGAGAGTCTATTGGACAGCAAGGAGATCAGACCAGTCAATCCTAAAGAAAATCAACCCTGAATATTCACTGGAAGGACTGATGCTAGAGCTCAAATTCCAATACTTTGGCCACCTGATGCAAAGAGCTGATCCATTGGAAAAGATCCTGATGCTGGGAAAGATTGAAGGCAGGAGGAGAAGAGGGTGCCAGAGGATGAGATGGCTGGACGGCATCACCAACTCAATGGACATGAGTCTGAGCAAACTCCAGGAGATAGTGAAGGACAGGGAAGCTTGGCATACTGCTATTATGGGATCACAAAGAGTCAGACATGACTGAGCGATCGAACAACAACAACAACAATCAGCTATAATACTAGGGGCTAGAAAATGATGGAATAATACCTTCAAGTTCAAAAAATACTCAGTAAATTGTTACTCAAAACTGAAATTTAAATAAAGTCTTTCTCAGAACAATGAAGAAGATTTTACCGCTCAAGTTCGGGTGAAATAAGTACTACACGATATTCCTCAAGAAGGAAATTTTAATGGAAGAAAAGACTTCCATGCAAGAAAATGGCATGATAAGCAAAAGATAATGGTAAATACAAGGACAAATCTAAAGATAGATAGATGACAGACAAGAGAGAGGGTATAACTTATGACCTCACAGACACAAGACAAAGCCCTATCACTGGACAAGAGTGCTATGCAAGTTGGGAAGGGTGACCAGAGGTGAGATATTGTTCAGACTTGAAGGCGTACAGACTCGAAGTCAAGCCATATATTTGAAGTGAGGTATGTGACTAGGACACCCACTAAGAATATTTCTATTCATTGTTGTACGTAAAGTACTAGTCAGTGTAATAAGTAAAGAAAAAGAAAGAAACGGCATATGGATTTTAAAGGAAAAAACAAAGCTGTCATTATTCATAATTGATACCGCCTACATAAAGAATATGACTGCCTATGGTGGGGGGAAATCATTCAAAGGAATAAGAGAGTTCTGTGAGCATGCTGGATATGAAACAGGTACACAAAAATACCAGTTCTGATAAAACTACAACAAAGAACCAGAAGATACAATAATAAAAAGGCATCATGCAATATCACCAAAACTGTTAAGTAACAGATGTGCAGTAAAAGATGTAAAAACCACTTTAAATCCTTTGAGGGACTTTAAGGAAGATCTAAGCATAGGAAGAAAGGTGTCATGTTCAGGGTTGGAAAAATAGCTTGAAGATTCCAACTGTCACTCAAATAAAACTATAAATTCAGTTTCAGTCAAAATCCCATTTTTAAAATCAAATACAACAATCTTATCCTAAAAGTTTTATTAATTAATAAAGATCAATATCCAAGACAATTTGGCAGGGGTACGGGAAGGAACTTGGGCAAACTCCAGGAGATGGTGAAGGACAGCGAGGCCTGGTGCTGCCGTCCACGTGGTCACAAAGAGTCGGACACAACTGGGCAACTGAAGAACAACAACAACAAACTGGGAAGGATTTACCCTAAAATATCAAAACTACAAGCTCTAAAAACTAAATCAGTGAGACAGAGATAAAATGGATATACCGCTAGGCCAGTGGAAAAAAATAAGATGATCAACAACAGTGGAAACAAATTAATTCGTCACTAAGTGTTCTTGCCTGGAGAATCCCAGGGACGAGGGAGTTTGGTGGGCTGCTGTCCATGGGGTCGCACAGTGTTGGACACAACTGAAGCGACTTAGCAGCAGCAGCAAATGGTGACTAATGGGACAAAGGACTAACCATGGGGCTAGGGGGAGGAATAAAAGACAAAATTAGAACTTACCTCTATACATGAAAATTGACGCTAACTGTAGTAAAAGGGCCAAATGTGATAAGCAAAAACTAAAAATTTTAGTTTAAAAAAAAATACAAATGACTTCTTTTTAACCTAAATATGTAGAAGGAATTTTTTAAATGACAAAATGAACAAAAATCACAAAGAAAAAAAGATATCTTTGACCACACTAATATTAACAACTCTGTGTGACAAAAAACACCATAAACAACATGAAGAAGACAAGCCATGTGATGGAGAAGATATTTATAACCCACAAATCATATCTATCTGTAAGAACTCTCACAAATCATAAGAAGAAAACACAAACTATGTGATAGAAATATGGGAAAAGGATATGAACCTACAATTCACCTAAGAAGAAACTCACATGGCTAATAAACATATATGAAAAGCTCAATTTCATTTGGGGGGGATGAAATTAATGCAATAATTCAATTTCATTTTACACCCAGATTCGTCAAATTTTAATAATTCTGATCATCTCAGGTGTTGTGGGCAACATACGGAAACAGGAACTCTGCATATGGTGGGAAAGTAAATGACACAGTCACTCTGGAAAGCAATGTGGTAACACCTAATAAAGTTGGACATCTGCATTCCAAACCTCAGTAATTCCACTGTTAGGCACCAACCCTAGAGAAAAATTTCACCTGTGCCCAAGGAGACATGGACAAGGTTGATCATTTTCACATTGCTTGTAATAGCAAAAGCATCGGAGCAACCTAACTCACCTCAGAAGGGGAGTAAATTAATCACCTGTGATTTATTTATACAGTGCAGTGGGAAGCAGAAAGTAAAAAAATGAACTAAGTGTGTGTGTAATAACACTAGTAAATCCTAAAAAGAAATGTTCACTTTGCTGCAAAAGGGCACATTCCATACATCATTTATATAAAACTTTAAAACTCACAGAAATTCACATGCATATTTTATGAATATACACACTAGCAGTGAAATTGCAAATGCACGTGGTAAGGAAATATCAATTCAGAAAATTGACTTCTGGAGTGAGGGATAAGGATAAGGGTACATACATGCATCTGTAACATTTTATTTCTTTAAAAATGGGAGAAAGAAGAAGTAAATATGGCAAATATCATTATCTATTTACTCTTTGTATTAAATATATTTCTATTGTTCAGTCACTAAGTTGTGTCTGACTCTTTGCAACCCCACAGTCTGCAGCAAGCCAGACTTTCCTGTCCTTCCTTATTTCTCAGAGTTTCCTCAAACTCATGTTCATTGAGTTGGTGACGCCATCAAACCAGCTCATCCTATGTTACCCCCTTCTCTTCCTGCCTCAATCTCCCAGCATCAAGGTCTTTTCCAATGAGTCAGCTCTTTGCACCAAGTGGCCAAAGTTTTGGAGCTTCAGCATCAGTCCTTCCAGTGAATCTTCAGAGTTGATTTTCTTTAGGACTGACTGACTAAATATATGGATGTTTCTTAACTGCTTTCTATACTAAATATTTGAAATATATCATAATTCAAATAAATGTTTAAGAGAAATTCGGGAGATATTCTTAATTAAAATACAGACAGATGGCAAAGATCTGGGCAATCTTATGCACTACTGACAGGGGTATAATTAGTACAAACTCTCTTGGGGGAGACTGGACAATATTTCTCTAGCATCATAAATATATGCACTGCCACTCAATGGTTTGAGCAAACTCTGGGAGATGGTAAAGGACAGGGAAGGCTGGCGTGCTGCAGTCCATGGGGTCATGAAGTCAGACACGACTGAGTAACTGAACAAAAAAACACCCCCAATAATTGCAAGAATTTATGAGATCACTGAACTTGCATGAAAATAGGCATTTGTAAAATTGTCCATTGGATTGTTAATTTGAATATAAGAAACTACAACCTAAAATAAGGACAATAAGAAACTGGTTAACACATTACAATATAATCATATAATGAGGTATTTGACAATCATTAAAAACCATAGGCTAAAATAAATCATATGGTAAAATAATATATAATGACATAGGAAACTGCTCACAGTAAATTATTAGTCAGGAAAGCAGGTCATAAAAGCAATATGCATGCACTATAATCCCCACTGAGTAGAATAAATTGTACATGATGAGATTATAGATAACTTAAATTTTCTTCTCTATGCTTTCCCATACTTTCTAAAATAAACATAAGGTCCTCTTGTAATTTCAAAAAAGCTACATTATTTTATCTAAGAAGGGTCTAATATTCACATGAGTTGTTCACATCAGCCACTGTTAGTGATGACTTATCCTTTAAGTGCCAGGGTTATTTTTGGTTGAACAAGGGAAGAAGAGAACACAGAGGGGTAAATGCCTTAGAGTCTGATTGCAAAGCGAGAAGCCACAACTGCCTGAAGGATTACAATCTTCCATCTATAAAATGGATTGAACGACACTTGTCTCAAATTATCTCACAGGGCCACCATCACAGTAATTCATAGATGGATGCTGCCTGGTGCCTCTCAGAAGAAAGGGCTGCATTCTCGCCTCCTGAATATCACTAAAGGAATGTTTTGTAAGGATCTATTACCTGCTTCCCCTGGGGCTTCCCTTGTGGCTCAGACAGTAAAGAATCTGCCCGCAATGCGGGAGAACCAGGTTCAATCCCTGGGTTGGGAAGATCTCCTGGAGAAGGGAATGACAACCCACTCCAGTATTCTTGCCTGGAGAATTCCATGGACAGAGGAGGCTGGCAGGCTACAGTCCATGGGATCATAGAGAGTCAGACATGACTAAGTGACTAACACACACACATATTACCTCCTTAATGACACAAACTGCAGAACCTCCAGACTAAACCCTGGAGAGAGATCTGCCAGATGAGGCCCAAGGCTGAACCCATCTCACCTTAACCCCACTGAACTGCACCCTCCACAGGACTGATTGATTATAAATGCAGAGAGCAGGTTATACACCAAAACCATTTAACCTTCACAACAACTCCAGGCAGTTGGTGTCATTAATCTCCATATTGCAGGTAAGAAATGTAGACTGAGGACATATAACTAGGAACTGGTCAAGCTGGAATCAAAGCCTAGGGCTCTCAGAATCCAAGACTCAGTCTGGTCTTATTTTGCTAAATTACTACTCATCAATAGAAGTATTTCCTTACATTTTTTTAGCCATGGATCCCTTTCTGCAAAAGAAATAACCACTTGAGGCATAAATAAAAGAAACAAATGGAAGTGAAGGACTACTCTGATTCAAGAGTAGAAAACCCCAAGACCTTCCCCCTGAGTAAGGAGCACTTTGAATAATGCTATCCTTAGATGACTGTTAAAATTAAGAGACGCTTGCTCCTTGGAAGAAACGTTATGACCAACCTAGACAGCATATTAAAAAGCAGAGACATTACCTTGCCAACAAAGGTCTATCTAGTCAAAGCTATGCTTTTTCCAGTAGTCATGCATGGATGTGAGAGTTGGACTATAAAGAAAGCTGAGCACCGAAGAATTGATGCTTTACTGTGGTGTTGGAGGAGACTCTTGAGAGTCCCTTGGACTACAAGAAGATCCAACCCGTCCATCCTAAAGGAGATCAGTCCTGGATGTTCACTGGAAGGACTGATGCTGAAGCCGAAACTCTAATACTTTGGCCACCTGATGTGAAGAACTGACTCATTTGAAAAGACTGATGCTGGAAAGACTGAAGGTGGGAGAAGGGGATGACAGAGGATGAGATGGTTGGATGGCATCACTGACTCAAAGGACATGAGTCCAAGTAAATCCGGGAGTTGGTGATGGACAGGGAAGCCTGGCGTGCTGCAAGTCCATGGGGGTCACAAAGAGTCGGATATGACTGAGCGACTGAACTGAACTGAGGAAACTGTAAAGGTCTTCAGTTCTCCCGAGCAGTGTGCCCCAAGGGTGAACCTCACTACACTCGACATAGATGAATGTCCACAAGAGGATGTAATCTGTCATCGTGCTGAACCACATATGTGAATGCCAAGCATAAAGGCTGCTGTGTAGAGGTGAGTCCATTTCTGAGAGCAATCTGACCCACAACCCAGGACACATCTTGGTGCAGCCTTGCCTTATGATCACCCTTGTCACAGACACACACACCCACGTCCTCCACAGCCCCCACTCTTGTTTGGGTCATCATCCATCTCTTACCTGAACCATGACAATAGCTTCCGCACTGTTCGGCTTGCTTCCACCCCTTCCCTCTTTCAATTGATTCTCCTAACTACATCAGAGTCATCTTTTTAATAAACCAGATCATCATTACCCTGTTCAATATTCTTTAACTACTTCTCAGAATGAAATACAACTCCTTACCATGTCCTGCAAAGCCCTCCATCAGCTAATGCCTGCCTGTCTGTCTCAGCTCAGTTTAGAAAGCAGAACCTGAGACAAGAGGTTACATGCAATCATATGAAGTAGGAATGATGCAACAGGGAGGGAAGACACAGAAACAGGCAGTCAATATGAGGCTGTATTACCAAGCTAGTCGCTGCAAAAAGCCCAAGGAACTGCATGTTGGGAGAGTCCATCAGAGAAAAACTCATCTGCTGGGTACCCTACTGGTCAAAAGTTAATCATCCAGTGAGTTAATTTCTTTCTTCAACTTGCAGTTGCCCAAGAGAATCCTGAATATCTCACAGGTCGGCATCAACAGAGAAATTCCAGGGTAAGAAGTAGGAGGTACATAGCATGCGGTGAAGGGCATTGAATTTTACATGCAGAGAGTCGGCCAACCACTGTAGAGGCATCTGGGGTAGAAAAAGCAGCCAAAGGTCCCAGAAATGGGTGAGGCCAAGAGGCTCTGAGGTGGGCCCTGTAAGGTGTCTGAGATAATGATTCTCTGACCTGACCTTTCCTCATACCTCCCTCTCCCTCACTCATTCCATTCACAGTGGGGGTTTTTGATACTTCTAAGCACAGGGGCTTGCACTGCCCCAGGGCATCTAAGCTAGTCTTTCCCTGCTGGGAATGCTCCTTCCTCAGTTTCCGACGGTGACTACTTCCTGGTGCTATAATCTCAGCTTACATGCTATCTTCTTAGAGCCCTTCTGGGACCATCCACCCAGAGATCCTCTATGACAGCACTCTATGTTAATCTTCCAGTTTTTACCACCTGCTATTTTCTTTTATTTGTTGTTGATCTGTATTAGAAGAATGTAAACTACGTGAGAACAGAAACTGTCAATCTTGTTTACTACTATATCCACATAGTTGGAACAGTACATACTTGCAACAGGTACTCAATAATTATTTCTCCCACATTTGTTGGAGAGATGGATGATCAGGTGGATAAATGCATAGATGGAGGAGTAAATAAATGACTTTAAATGTACCTGTGTAAACCAGCCATGATGTGATAGGAAGTCCAAGTGAACGATGAAAAGGCTAACATGTGGTGATGCAATGCACCAAAAATAGAGGAACCTCAACAGGGAAGTCAAGAGCCTGTATTAAAAACTTGCATATTCCTGGGCTCTGAGATTCCCAGCTAGAGGCCAAGAGCCCACAGCACATCAAATGATGCATGTTTCCTAGAAGTGGCTTTCCGCAGGCTAAATTCTGGCTCCCTCTCTACTGCCTTCGTTTCTCTTCCTACTTGTGGATGGGACAATAGACCCATGTGTTTGGACATGTGTTTCCTTGGGGCTCTTTCCCTAAGCAGCTATCCCATCTCAGCTCTCCCATAGCTCTACCCTGAAAGAGACAGCCCCTGCCTTGCCAGAACAAAAGAAAACTGCAACTACTGTTTCCTTCTCTTGCTTTTGCCTGGTGGCAAGCAAAGGTTGTGGGACCTGCAGGGAGATGGGGGCAGAGCAGACCCAAAGGGGGCTTCGTAGCATCAGGAGCTGCAGAAGTGCCATCCTAGGACCACCCGTGTCTTCTGCCTCCATGCCCTGCCAGCAAGACACCCTCAGCCACTGGAGACCCCTAGCCAGCTACCATGGCAACAAGATGACAACTTGGGTGAGTGACATGACACAGCTCAAAAGAACAGACTGAAGAATAGAAACAGGCTTTCTGGTAAATGGCTAGAAAGGCAGGAAAAGGCAGCTAGAGGAGTTGAGAGGAGGAGGAGTGCTGATTCACTGCGGGGAGACACCCAGGTGGACCCACACCATGCCCAGAATCTACAGGGGTGACATCCCCACCCTCCCACTCCCACCTAAGAGAGTCCTCTTTTCATCCCTACTCCATCTCCCCTCCATGCCCCTTCCTCCAGCATCCCTGGGGAACCTCCTTTCCATGGCAGGAATGTATCACGGTCTTAGAACATCACCAGTTACTCATCTTCCTGTCATACACAAGCCATGTTGAGTTGAGACATTCCTCCTATTCCTGCTCTCAGACATTTGTTCCACGTACTATATATGTTCGAGTCCTGATAGGTGAGCAGGTGGAACACTCAGGCTGAGTCAGTACCTGGCAGAGTCCCAGGGGGAAGGGAATAGTCCTGTACCTAGCCATGGGAAATCTGCTCAGACTCCTCACAAAGGTGGTCCACATCAGCCAGCACCAATTGAGAGCATCACAGTAATGCCTCAGATTCTGTCACTAACACCCTGTAGTTCCCAACCCTGGAATACAGCACCTGTAAAAAAAAATAAAATAAAATATCCATTGACTGGTAGCTACTCCCCTTCCTGGGCTGCCCAGTGGATGACCCAATCTTTAGGACATCTTCCCTCCTTGCCTTTTGGTAGAGAAGCTAATACAAGACCCCTGACACTCCCCAGCGATCTCTGGATTATCAGCCAGGCAGTCCTGAAGATAGCAATTACATTTTTTCCCC